>NC_041742.1:14056931-14401396 GCF_004115215.2 Ornithorhynchus anatinus | reverse complement strand
CCGAAGCCCGGGCTCCTTCCACTCGGCCACGCTGCTTCCCTCGACCTGAGGCCCAAAAGAAGTGAAGTGACTAGACCAAGGTCGCCCAGCGAGCACTCGGCCGGGGTGGGATTAGAACCCGGGTCCTCTGACACCGAGGCCCCTGGTCGTTCCGAGCAACCCACACAGTCGATTCTCCTCCGAAGCACTTGCGAAAGGATCTTCTTACTCCGCCCCCCGAAGAAATCCCACCCTGCTCATTAGGTAAGAGAGGCTATTTGTCATTTTCCTTTTCGGGATCTACGTAGGCGGAGTGCCTGCTGGAACAGATTGTGCATTCAGAGAAATTAAGCCCCCCTCTAGAATCGCAGAAGAATCACGGTTTCCCTCTGCCGAGGTTAAAAATAGCACCGTTTTCCGCCCGTGGGGAATTTGGGTGCTTCAAGTATCCGCTTGGGATTCCCCCAACTTCCTGGATCCGTGGGAATCCTACCGTGAGTGACTCAGCCCTCCGTGGTCCCCAAAGAGGGAACGGGGGTAGCTCCTGGCGTGAAGGACTCCGCGGGGCTTTCCGAAAGAGGGGCGCGGCCCTCCGGTCGACCGGCGGCATTTAGTGAGCGATCACTACGGGCCGGGCTCTGTGCTGAACGCTCGGGGGAGTACGATACGACTGCGGGTTGCGGGTCCGGTCCGTTGGGCGGGGAGATGAGTGAGTGATTCACAGTTTCATTCTGGTTTTGTGGCGTGGCCCGGAGCCCGGTGGGAAAACGAAAACCTGGGAATCTTCTGGTGGATTCCATCCCGGGATGGCGAAGGATGGCAATATTTTTATCCTCCCCATCTCTCCTCCCTCGTTTCCTCTCTCCGTGGACCTAATCTGACTGTGTGAATGCGTGCGGCCCGGCAGATCGAGCGCTGGCGGGGGAGAAGGCCCGGGTTCTGATCCTGGCTCCGCCGCTCATCTCCTGTGTGACTTGGGGCAAGTCACTTCTCTTGTGCCTCGGTTCCCTCATCTGCGAAATGGTCGTCACTTCACTGGTCTGCGTTTGTTACCTCATCTGGAAAATGGGGATCAAGCGCACGAGCCCTATGTGGGACGGGGACTTTGCCCCATCTCATTAGCTTGTGGCCCCCCCCGGGGCTTAGCACGCTGCTCGGCACGTGGTGAGCGCTCAACGGATACCGTTAAAAGAAACGCGGCGGTGGCGAGCGACACGATCCCTGTCCTGGATTCTAGATTCGGTCCCGTTTATCGAGAGCCGACGGTGTGCGGAGCACCGTCCTGAGCGCTTGGGAGAGTACAACAGAGCGATAAACGGACACGTTCCCTGCCCCCGACGAGCTAACAGCATCCCGCCCGTGTGTTTCCCCTGCGAAGCTCTCTCTCCTGCCAAACCGTGCCACTCCCAGGGAGTGATTTCCAGACCCGCCTCGACCCGCCTCCGGGGAATTTCGTTGGCGACGTTCTCACTTCTACCCGCAGTGACCTTCAGGTGCAAAGCGCTTTTTCCGGACAGTAATCTGGGCTAATGAGGAGGGGGAAGAGGCGCTCTATTCAGGTGGGCTGCCGTTGGGAACCTCGTAGACGCGTAAGAACTTCGTTGGCAAGTGAAGTGCGGAATTGGGCCGAGTGGAGGATCCACTCCAGTGAGCCAGAGCCCCAAAGAGCGTCTTGCCAATCAGCTCCGGGGAGTGCACTACGCTCCATGTTTTCCTAACGAGTTGCGTGGGTCACCGGGGGAGTGATTAAAGAATGGAACTTGCGACCCCGTTTAGCCACACTCGGTCTCGCCGCCTTCCCTGGGTCGGGCCGCCATTCTGTTTCTCGTGTCGCCCCCTTGATGTGCGTCCCGTTGGCCGACGGTCTGCCTCGGGAGCGGAATCCGGCGGCCGCCGTGACTCGTGTGTCGGCCAGTTGTATTTATTGAGGACTCGGTGTGTGCAGAGCACTGTGTTGAGCGCTTGGGGGAATACTTTATAAAAATCATCAGCCACAGGTCCTTACCCACAATGAGCTTAGTCATTCATTCAGTAGTATTTACTGAGCGCTTACTATGTGCAGAGCACTGTACTAAGCGCTTGGAATGGACAAATCGGTAACGGGGGCAGTCCCTGCCCTTTGACGGGCTTACGGGCAGTGTAGAGGCTAGCCGGTGAGGCATCCGGCAGGCCCTCCTCTTCAGCGATGGTATTTATTGAGCGTTTACCGTGTACAGAGCGCTGTACTAAGCGCCGGCCACCGTAAAGACCAGGGAGGCGTCACGCTCTCTGAACGGAGGGCTACAAAGACGGGGATTCTGAGAGGCCCGTCAGCCAGGCGGTCAGCCGTATTTATCGAGTGCTCGCCGAGTGCAGGGCACCGTACTGAGCGGTTGGGAGAGCGCAATATGACAAACCCATTCCTGACCAACACGTCGAAGTGGGCAAGGACAGTGTGTAATTTATTTATTGTCGTTTATTTATTTATGTGTATCGGTGCCTGTCTCCCCCTCTGTACTGTGAGCATTCTGTGGGCAGGAAATGTGTCCGTTATTGTATTGGACTCTCCCAAGTCCTCAGTACAGTGCTTTGCGCACAGTAAGCGCTCAATAAATATGTTTGAATGAACGAACGCGCCAGGGGCCGGGACCTTTGGTGACCTCCCACCGACGGGTCCTGTCAGCTGGGTCTCGGGCACCTTTGGCCCTGAAGATCAGCCCAATCTTTTCGTGAGGATCTCGAAGGATGGATAATCACACGTTGGCCATGTCACTTAACCTCTCTGTGCCTCATTGACCTCATCTGTAAAATGGGGATTAAGACCGTGAGCCTCACGCGAGACAACCCGATTCCCTTGTGTCTCCCCCAGCGCTTAGAACAGTCCTCTGCACATAGTAAGCGCTTAACAAATGCCAACATTATTATTATTTGCTGCCATCCCGTCTGAACTTAAAATTTCCCGCCCATCCTGTCGGACATTAACGACCCGTTTCAGACGGAGGTGGAAATAGCCACGTTTCACAGGTGGTCGTACTTGAGGAAGAAAGGCCATGTGGAGAAATGCACTGACATATTCGTTTTAGGAGGTTGACTAGGGAAGGATGGCCTAATGGCAAACGAACGGGCTTGAGAGTCAGAGGATGCGCGTCCTAATCCCGGCTCTGCCACCTGTCTGCTGGGTGACCTTGGTCAAGTCACTTCACTTCTCTGGGCCTCCAGTTCCCTCGCCTGTAAAATGGGGATTAAGAATGTGAGCCCCACGTGGGGCAAGGGACTGTGTCCAACCTGATTTGCTGGTATCCACCCCAGTGCTTGGTAGGCAGTAAGGGTTTAAGAAACGCAATCATTATTATTATTACTATTATTGTTACTCGCCCGTGTGCTTAGTACTGCTTACTGAACACGGGCTTGGGAGTCAGAGGACGCAAGGCCCGGCTCTGCCATTTCTCTGCCGTGTGACCTGGGGCAAGACACTTTACTTCTCGGTGCCTCAGTTACCTCATCTTTCATTCATTCCGTAGTATTGATTGAGCGCCTACTATGTGCAGAGCACTGTACTAAGCGCTGGGAAGGAACAAGTCGGCGACAGATAGAGACATTCCCTGCCGTTTGACGGGCTTACGGTCTAATCGACGGGCTCACAGTCTAATCGGGTCTGTTTACGGTCTCGTCTGTGAACGGGGATTAAGACTGTGAGCCCCACGTGGGACAACCTGATTACCTTGTATCCACCCCAGTGCTTAGAACAGTGCTTGGCACAGAGTAAGCGCTTAACAAATACCGTAATCATTATTATTATGGTTAATAATAAATGAGATTAATCGATTGACTGACAGAAGCATTATTTTGGGAAGAGAAGATGTCTCCCAACTCTGTTAGATGAATTGTAGCATCTAAGTGCTTACTATATGCCAGACTTTGTATAAAGCATTCATTCATTCATTCATTCAGTAGTATTAATTGAGCACTTACTATGTGCAGAGCACTGTACTAAGCGCTTGGAATGGGCAAATCGGTAACACATAGAGACAGTCCCTGCCTTTTGACGGGCTCACGGTCTAATCGGGGGAGACGGACAGACGAGAACGATAGCAAGCAATAGAATCTAGGGGATGAACATCTCATTAAAACAATAGCAAATAAATAGAATTAAGGCGACGTAAAGCACTGGGGTGGATACGAGGAAATCGGGTTGGACACGGTCTCTGTCCCATTCTGGGCTCACATTCTCCCCATTTTCCAGATGAGGCAACAGAGGCCCAAGGAGATGAAGTGACTCGCCCGAGGTCACACAGCAGGCAAATGGCAAAGCTGGGGTTGGCATCCAGGTTCTTAATAATAAAAGTAACTGTGGTATTTGGTAAAAACTTGCCGTGTGCCAGGCACTGAGGTAGGTACAAATTAGTCAGGTCGGACGCGGTCCCTGACGCCCGTGGGGCTCGCGCTCTTAATCCCCATTTTGCGGAGGAGACAGATGAGGCCCGAACCATGAAGTGACTTGCCCAAGGTCACGCAGGAGGCAAGCGGCAGAGCCGGGATTCGTACCCCGGTCCTTCGGAATCGGGCCCGTGCCCTTGTTCACTGGGCCACGCTGCTTCTGCGCGTTGTACATGGTAAGCGTACATGGTAATCTCCCAAGCGCTTGGGCCAGTACGCTGCCCTCGGACGAGGTCACTGACGATGACATCAGATTGGAACCCCCCAGAGAGAAAGCCGTTCCCCTCTAAGAAGGGCCGTTTCCTAGGGTAGGAGGAGAATCGTTCATTCGTTCAATAGTATTTACTGAGCGCTTACTATGTGCAGAGCACTGGACTAAGCTCTTGGAATGGACAGGTCGGTAACAGATGGAGACGGTCCCTGCCGTCTCCCTGCCTGCCGATTATCCCGTTTCCATCTTTCCTTAAAACGGTGGCACGGTGCCTTGATGAGCCAGGCCCCTTAATCGCTCACGTCTCGTTACCGAAGACTCCGGTGGCAGAGAGTTCGGGTAGGGGCTTCCGGGAGGCCCTTTCTCCGCGGCCCGGAGGCGGACACGCACGGCGAAGGACGAGCCCGGGGCTCCGTCTCCCGGGCCGTCGTCGGGCGCGGATCGTAACGTCCGCTCGAGAGGGCGCGGAGGATCGGCTCAATCCGCCCGCTGCCAAGATCCACCGGTCCGGGGAGGCGGGGCGTTCGCCGTTTCCATCCGCCTCCGGGGCTGGTTTTGCTTCCAGACGGGAAGGCGGCCCTGGGAAAGTCCCGTCGTTTGGAAGCGACGCTAGAGTCAGTTCGAGGTAGAACATTCAGGCCGTGTCTCCCCGCTCCTCGAGAACCTCCAGCGGTCGCCCATCCGCCGCCGCGTCAAACAGAAACTCCTCACCGGAGGCTTTAAAGGCCTCGAGCGCCATGCTCTCTCCTCCCTCGTTACTCTCCTGCCGTACCCCAGCCCCCACACTTTGCCAACCTTCTCACCGTACCTCCGTTTTACCTCTCGCTGCCAACCTCTCGCCCGCATCCTGCCTCTGGCCTCCTCCTCCGTGTCCAACGGACCACCACTCTCCGTAATCAAAGCCGTACTGCGTTCCCCCGAGAGGCCTTCCCCGACTAAGCCCTCTTTTCCCTTTCTTCCACCCCATTCTGATATTTGTTAAACGCTCACCGCGTGCCAGACGCTGTACTAAGCACCGGGGTGGATACGCGCAAACTGGTTGGGCGCAGACCCCGTCGCACGTGACGCTCCCAGTCTCAACCCCTGTTGGACGGGTGAAGTAACCGAGGCCCAGAGAAGTTAAGTGACTTGCCCCGGGACTCTCAGCAGACACGTGGTGGAGCCAGGATTAGAACGCGTTCGTTCATTCGTATTTCATTCGGAAGCGCTTACTCTGTGCCGAGGACTGTACTGAGTGCTCGGGAAAGTCCAGTTCAACAGTAAGTAGTGACATTGGCCGTCCACACTGAGCTCGCAGTCTGTCGGGGGGAGAGAGACATCGATATTCATTCAGTAGTATTTATTGAGCGCTTACTATGTGCAGAGCACTGTAGTAAGCGCTTGGAATGAACAATACAGATAAAGAACATTTCAGTTGTATACTTAGGTGCTGTGGGCAGAAGTCACCTTCTCTGTCTGCTATGCCGTGCCTAGAGGTGTTTGCAATTGAACAAAGAATAGGTCTAGAAGTTTTCGCCGAGGGGACGGGAGGGAAAAATATAGTTTTTCCCCAGTTGGTAATATTCCAGTATTCCAAGAGCACGAGGGCATTATAATAAGGATAATAATAATAATGGTACTTCCTAAAGCCCTTATTGTGTCCCGGTAGGAGCCCCGTGTGGGACAGAGACTCTGTCCGACCCGATGAACTTATATAATAATAATGACGTCGGTCTTTGTTAAGCGCTTACTACGTGCAGAGCACTCTTCTAAGCGCTGGGGTAGCCACGGGGGAACCAAGTCGTCCCACGTGGGGCTCACAGTCTTCATCCCCACTTTACGGATGAGGTTACTGAGGCACAGAGAAGGGAAGCGACTTGCCCACAGCCACACAGCTGCCAAGTGGCAGAGCTGGGATTCGAACCCATGACCTCTGACTCCAAAGCCCGTGCTCTTTCCACTGAGCCACGCTGCTTCTCTGTAGCTCAGTGCTTGGCCCCTAGTAAGCGCTTAACGAGCACAGTGATTAATAGTAAACGCCAGATTCAGGTGGAAGTCAGTTCCTGTCCCACATGGGGCTCCCGGTCTTAACCCCCATTTTTAGAGCTGTGGTAACTGGCGCTCAGAAAAGCAAAGTGACTTGCCCAAGATCACCCCGGCCGACGCGTGGCGGGGCCCGGGATTAGAACCCGGGTCCTTCGGACTCCCGGGCCCGTGCGGTATCCACTGGGCCGCACTGCTTCTCTCCCACTGAATAATTGTCGGTGTTCACCAGTGCCGTGATGGCTGAGAGTGCTCGCTTGCCGTGGAGGAGGAATTAAGTGGGGAAGACTTCCTGGCGGAGGTGGTGTTCCGGGAGGACTTTGAAGATGGAACGTCGGACGTGGTGAATGGGAAACAGGCCGGCCGATGAATTGATTGTGGATGTTCCAATCTGTAATTTCGTTTGTCTCCCTGGCCCCCTAAACTGCAAGCTCGTCGTGGGCAGGGGATGTCACCGGTTGTTGTTGTATTGCACTTTCCCAAGTTGCCAAGCGCTTAGTACAGTGCCCCGCACACAGTAAGTGGTCGATAAATACAACTGAACGAGCGAATGATGACGACGGGCCTGCCCCCCGACCGGAATCACTGGGTTTTGTAATCGAATATAGCGCACTCTTCCCCGTCGGGTAACATTTCAGGAGCGCGTGCGTCCCGGGACACCTTTGTCTCGGAAAGGGTCCGCCGTTCTGAATTCGACCGGGTGCCCGCGTAAGGGGCTTCGATTTTACGAAAGCGGGGATTCGGTTAGTGCTTAAGCCCCAAAGGGCCTCCGATCCCCATTGTTTCGAGAAAAGCACCAGCTCCAACGCCGTTGGATAGAGGGTACAGCACCGCAGCCAGAATGATTAAAGAGTTAGATGGTTGAGCCACGGGGAAAGGGGGAAAGAGTCAGGGCTGTTTCATCTGGAGGGGGGGGGAAGAAAAAGAGGGGTACAGTTCAGTGCGTAATTTTACGAAGGGTGGGTATTAAAGCAACATCCCATACGGGTGACCTAACTTTGTCAAGATTCAAATGAAAATACAACAAGTGGGGTTCGGGGAGAGCCAAAAAAAAATCATTCATTCAGTTGTACTTACTGAGCGCTTAGTGTGCGCAGAGCACTGTACTAAGCGGTCGGGAGAGTACGATATAACAATAAACTGGCACGTTTCCCGCCCACTACTAGCTGATGATAATAATGGTGGTATTTGTTAAGCGCTTACTATGTGCAGAGCACTGTTCTGAGCGCTGGGGGAGACACAAGGGAATCGGGTTGTCCCACCTGGGGCTCACAGTCTTCATCCCCATTTTACAGATGAGGGAGCTGAGGCCCAGAGAAGTGAAGTGACTCGCCCACAGTCACACGGCTGACAAGCGGCGGAGCCGGGATTGGACCCCATGCCCTCTGACTCCAAAGCCCGTGCTCTTTCCACTGAGCCACGCTGCTGCTTCTGCTTCTAGCCGACAGTCTAGAGGACGAGACGGACATTAATATAAACGAAGACGTGACAGATATGGACAGAAAGGCTGTGGGGCCGGGACGGGGGGATGAATGAAGGGAGCAGATGAGGGCGACGCAGGAGGGAGTGGGAGAAGAGGAAAGGGGGGCTTAGGCAGTGAGGTTTGGAAGGGCGGGAGAGGAATTTTCAGTCGAATTTGAGGAGGGAGGGTGGTCCGGGCCAGAGGGAAGACGAGGGCGAGGAGTTGGCGGCGGGATGGACGACCCCTTGACCCATCCGAGAGGGACCGCGGAATAACCGAACGGCGACGACGACGGTGGTGTCGACATTTGAGAAGAGCGTGACGCGTGCCCAGCGTCGCCGAAGCGAGGCCAAGAAGTTGGCCCTCTCCGGGCTCCCGATCTATCTCTCCCCCCATTTTACAGGTGGGGAAACCGAGGCCGAGGGTGGCGAAGTGACTTTGCCCTTGGGGGCGGGGTTGGGACTAGAACCCCCGTCTTCCGCCTCCCGGTCTGGGCTTCCACGGGGCCACGTTGCCGCCTTCTGTCAGAGTTATCCCAGGGTTAAGCAGACGACAGTTTACTCGGCGTGCGGCATTTTGAGAGAAGGCGGGGGACGGAGCAGGTGGTGGATTTATTTTCCAGCCGAAACCCCCCGGACACACCGGGAAGCAGTGGGGAGTAGCAGAAGGAACGCGGGCCTGGGAGTCGGGGGACCTGCCCCACCATTTACCTGCTGGGTGACCTCGGGCGAGTCACGGCCGGTCTCGGGGCCTCGGTGCCCTCACCTTTGAGACGAAAGGGGAAGCAACGTGGCTCGGTGGAAAGAGCCCGGGCTTCGGAGTCACAGGTCGCGGGTTCGACTCCCGGCTCTGCCACTTGTCAGCTGTGTGACGGTGGGCGGGTCGCTTCACTTCTCTGAGCCTCAGTTACCTCATCTGGAAAATGGGGATTGAGACTGTGAGCCCCATGTGGGACAATCTGATCACCCCGTATCCCCCCCAGCGCTTAGAACAGTGCCCTGCACATAGTAAGCGCTTAACAGATACCACCATTATTATTATTATCATTATTATTAAAATGGAGTTTCAAGACCTGTTCTTCTTCCCCCTTTAGACCCCGAGCCCCACCCGGGACCCGCTTGGCTCGTATCACCCCAGCGCATAGTACAGTGCTTGTCGCATTGCGCTTAGAACATATCGCAAGGCAGGGAATGTGTCTGTTGTTACGTTGTACCCTCCCAAGCGCTTAGTACAGTGCTCTGCACAAAACATGCGCTCTTTGAATACAGTTGAATGAATACTAACGTCACCAATTAGTTCTGTGAAGAAAACACACCTGGCTAACTTCTGTTCTGTAGCGGCGTCCATTTAAGTGCCACCTGGTGAGCTGCTCGGTAGAGAAGCAGCGTGGCTCAGTGGAAGGAGCCCGGGCTTGGGAGTCAGAGGTCATGGGTTCGAGTCCCACCTCTGCCGCCTGTCAGCTGTGTGACCTTGGGCAAGTCGCTTGACTTCTCTGTGCCTCAGTCACCTCATCTGTTAAATAGGGATTAACTGTGAGCCTCAAGCGGGACAACCTGATGAGCCTGTATTCACCCCAGCGCTTAGAACAGTGCTCTGCACGTAGTAAGCGCTTAACAAATACCAACATTATTGTTGTTATGTTTGGGAGTGCGGAATAACAAAGCGACACGTACCCATAATAACGATAACTACGGTATTTGTTAGGCGCTTACTATGCACCAGGAACTGTTCTAAGCGCTGGGGTAGATACAAGGTCATCAAGCTGGACACCATCCCTGTCCCACGTGGGGCTCATAGTCTTAATCCCCATTTTACAGATGAGGGAACTGAGGCCCAGAGCAGTGAAGTGACTTGCCTACGGTCACCCAGTAGACAAGTGGTGGAGCCGGGATTAGAACCCATGACCTTCTGACTCACAGGCCCGGGTTCCATCCACTAGGCCATGCTCCTTAATAATGATAATGTTGGCATTTGCTAAGCGCTTACTATGTGCCGAGCACTGTTCTAACCGCTGGGGTAGACACAGGGGAAGCAGGTCGTCCCACGTGAGGCTCACAGTTAATCCCCATTTTACAGATGAGGGAACCGAGGCCCAGAGAAGTGAAGTGACTCGCCCACAGTCACCCAGCTGACAAGTGGCAGAGCCGGAATTCGGACTCATGACCTCTGACACCCAAGCCCGTGCTCTTTCCACTGAGCCACGCTGCTTCTCTCTCAGCCCGGGTAACTTCTCTCCAAGTGAGGGAAGCCAAACACGAGCACGACAGCGGCCTAATGACGGGTGTGGGAAGCAGCGGAGAGAATAGGAGTCTGAGGCTCCAGATTCTAATTAATAATCATAATAATGATGATGGTATTTGTTAAGCCCCACTGTGTGCACTGAGGGGCTTACAAGGTGATCGGGTTGTCCCGTGTGGAACTCCCAGTCTTCGTCTTAGAGGAGCCGCGTGGCTCAGTGGAAAGAGCCCGGGCTTGGGAGTCAGAGGTCATGGGTTCGACATTTGTCGGCTGAGCCACTGTGGGCAAGTCACTTCACCGCTCTGTGCCTCGGTTCCCTCATCTGTAAAATGGGGATGAAGACTGTGAGCCTCACGTGGGGCACCCTGATTCCCCTGTATCTCCCCCAGCGCTTAGAACGGTGCTCGGCACATAGTAAGCTCTTAACAAATACCAACGTTATTGCTATTAGTATTATCATTGATACCCGTTTGACAGATGAGGGAACTGAGGCACGGAGAAGTGAATTGACTTGCCAAAGTCACGCAGCTGACCAGTGGCCGAGCCGGGATTATTAGAACCCATGCCCTCTGACTCCCGAGCCCGGGCTCTTTCCACGGAGCCATGCTGCTTCGCTTGTGTGGCCTTGGGCAAGTCCTTTAACTCCTCTGTGCCTCAGTTGCCTCATCTGTAAAATGGGGATTCACTGCCTCTTCTCCATCCTACTTGGGCTGTGAGCCCCACGTGGGACGGGGACCGTGACCATTTCAAATTTTAGGCCACTGAAGCAAGTTGGCATCAAGATTGCACTGGTTTTTAAGCTTCTTAATGTTTGGACTTCAAGTATATAAATGTATATACATATTATACATATATATGTATATTATATGTATATATATTTTTATATATGTATCCCAGTATCTTTGAAGTACATAAACTCCGAACTTCTGAATTTGCCTCATCCTTTCCATGCTTCCATTCCATTACTACAGTGTAATGTAGAATTTTTCCCCTTTTATTCACGTGCTCCTTTCCTTCCCTTTCAGTGAGCTACCTTGATGTAACGTTCAATGTAATTAAAAAATTAGGGAAATAATTAGAGTTGGAGAGGGGAAACGGTGTTTTCTTCTTGGAACAAGAGATGTGAAATGGAAATTACCGTTCAGTGATACCAGCTATTTCGCTGCAGTGGAGGAAGCCAGACAGTAATCAGACTCTCTTATCCATCCAGTGTTGACATGCAAGGTTTTCGAAAGCGACGCTCCCCCGGCCCCTCCGCCCCCTCCAAAAAAATCACCAGAAACGTCCTTCCGATGACCCGTCGCGAGTACTGTTCGTTCATTCATTCAGTGGTATTCACTGAGCGCTTACTATGTGCAGAGCGCCGTACTAAGCGCCTGCAGTGGACAAATCGGTCACAGATAGAGACGGTCCCTTGCCCTTCGACGGGCTCACGGTCTGATCGGGGGAGACGGAAGGACGAGAACAGTAGTGCTGAAAGATACTCGGCTTGCTTCCGTTTGAACCTCACTAACTTCAGACTATGAGGTTACTGAAGAATGTATTACCTGGTTCAGAGAAGCAGCGTGGCTCAGTGGCAAGAGCCCGGGCTTGGGAGTCAGAGGTCACGGGTTCGAATCCCGGCCCTGCCACTTGGCAGCTGGGTGACTGGGGGCGAGTCACTTCACTTCTCTGGGCCTCAGTTCCCTCATCTGGAAAAGGGAGATTAACCGTGAGCCTCACGGGGGACGACCTGATTATCCCGTATCTACCCCGGCGCTTAGAATAGCGCTCTGCACATAGTGAGCGCTTAACAAATACCAACCTTATTAAATGGGTTTCATTTTAAATTGGCTTCAGGAGCGCCTCATCCCCGTAGGTTTTTCACTCTTTACCAAAACGACAGGTGATAAAAGAGTCACGTGTGCTCACAGGGGGTTATTTTCACCCCAAAAGGCAATAGGGCTGGACTTGTCCAGTGGGATTCTGGGTTGCTGGAACGAGCAGTGGTATTTATTGAGCACTCATTCATTCATTCGTATTTATTGAGCCCTCGCTATGTGCAGGGCACTGTACTAAGCGCCCGGAATAAGCGCGGCTCCGTGGAAAGAGCACGGATTTAGAAGTCAGAGGTCATGGACTCTAATCCCGACTCCGCCACCCGTCGGCTGTGTGGCTTTGGGCGAGTCCCTTAACCTCTCTGTGCCTCGGTTACCTCATCTGTACAGTGGGGATGAAGGCTGTGAGCCTCACGTGGGACAACCTGATTACCCCGTATCTACCCCAGCGCTTAGAACGGTGCTCGGCGCAGCGCAAGCGCTTCACCAACACCAACATTATTGTTATTCTTAGCACAGTGCGGCCACAGTTAATTCGGCTCTCGCTACGTGCAGAGCGCTATACTAGGCGCTTGGGAGAGTACAGTCGAGAGGATCAGCAGTCACACTCCTTGACCGGAACAAGCCTGCAGTGTCTAGGGCTGAGCTTGCAGTCTCGAAACCAGTTTAGAGAAGCGGCGCGGCTCGGCGGCAAGAGCCCGGGCTTGGGAGTCCGAGGTCATGGGTTCCGATGCCGGCTCCGCCACCTGTCTGCTGTGCGACCTTGGACAAGCCACTTAACCTCTCCGGGCCTCGGTTACCTCGTCTGGAAAATGGGGATTAAAACTGTGATCATCCCCATCAGCTTGTATCCCCACCCCCCCCCCCAGCGCTTAGAACGGTCCTTTGCACATAGTAAGCGCTTCACAGATAGCACCGTTATTATTATTATTTAGTGTCTAGAGACCAGCTTCCAGTCTAGATATGAATTTACAGTCTAGAGACGCGTTTGACGCCTAGAGACCAGTTTAGCCTCTAAGGGCCAGCTTAGTGTCCGGAGACCAGCTCCAGTCCAGAGACCAACTTATATTTTAGAGACGACTTTACCGCGCGGAGGCGAACTTAGCGTCTCACAACCAGTTTACAGTCTAGAGGAAACCCGTGATGGGGCCAGTGTCTAGAGAGTCTCATCCCTGGGCCTGGCACACGGTGGAAGGAAAACGGACCTGGAAGTCACAGGATCCGGGTTCTAATCCTGGCTCTGCCACCTGTCTACTCTGTGACTTCGGGTCAGTCGCTTCACCTCGCTGTGCCTCAGTTCCCTCATCTGCAAAATGGGGATCCGTACCTCTCTCCCCGCCTGCTTAGAGATGATCCTCGTTTCCCCCTCTAGACTGTAAGCTTGTCTCGGGCAGGGAACATGCCCGCCAGCTCTGTATTAGACGCTCCCAAGCACCTAATCCAGTGCTGTGCACGTAGTTAATGATCGATAAATGCCGTGGATGATGATGATCATTCAGTTGATTGTGTCTGTGGAGCTCTTACTCTTTGCAGAGCGCTGAATGACCTCTTTGGAGAACACGGTAGAAGAATCGATCGTATTTATAGAGCGCTTACTATGAGCTGAGCGGTGTCCTCAGCTTATAGGAAGCTGCCCATAAAGAGCTGACTTCCTAAAGGGAGAGGCGGCGATAATATGAATCGAAATAACAGAGTCGGTGGATCCGTTCCCTGCTGACTGCAAGCAGAACTGTGTCCGTCCTGATGGTCTTACATCTTTCCCGGGGCTTAGAATAACGCCTGGCCCGTAGTAAGCGCATGACAAATGCGACGGTTACTATAGACGTTTAGTACAGCGTCCTTCCTGGACTGTAGGAAGTAGACCGTGATCTCCTCAAAGGACTGGAGTTGGGTCTACTCATTCTTCAGTAATAATAACGTTGGTATTTGTTAAGCGCTTACTACGTGCCGGGCACTGTTCTGAGCGCTGGGGGAGATACAGGGTCATCGGGTTGTCCCTCGTGAGGCTCGCGGTTCATCCCCATTTTACAGATGAGGCAAGTGAGGCACAGAGAAGTCAAGCGACTCGCCCACAGTCACGCAGCTGGCAAGCGGCAGAGCCCGGGAGTCGAACCCGTGACCTCAGACTTGATAATAATGTTGGTATGTGTTAAGCGCTTACTATGTGCAGAGCACTGTTCTAAGCGCTGGGGGAGATACAGGGTCATCGGGTTGTCCCTCGTGAGGCTCGCGGTTCATCCCCATTTTACAGATGAGGTAAGTGAGGCACAGAGAAGTCAAGCGACTCGCCCACAGTCACGCAGCTGACAAGCGGCAGAGCCCGGGAGTCGAACCGGTGACCTCTGACTCCGAGGCCCAGGCTCTTTCCACTGAGCCACGCCCTCACTCAACCAGTGCGGCACCCTGCTTACAACTGACCTCATCGTAGCCCTGCCACTTGCCTGCCGTGTGACCTTGGCCAAATCACTCAACGTGCCTCAGTTTCCTCCTCTATAAAATGGGGATTTCTTACTTGGTCTCTCTTCTCCTTATCCTGTGATCCCCCCTGTGGGACAGAGACTGCGTCCAACCTGATCGTCTTGTACCTACCTCGGCTCTTAGTTGGGTGGTTGGCACAGAGTAAGCGCTTAAGAAATGCCCTTCTGCTGTTTATTGTTATTATTATAATAAGTGAAATATATCCTCCGAGGCCTGGTGGTGCGTTGTCACAATTCCCCAAAGACAGAACTCTTTCGAAGAGCTTCTCGTTCAGCTCTAGCGGTGACCTGGCCGTACGCGATATCTGTACGCCTGTCTCCGTTTCCTCCCACCATTTTTAGCACTGTTTTAAGGCTTGTTGGAAGCAAAATGGTAGGAAAAGGTTTTCATAAAGCGTAGAAATGTGGCCTGCGTTGAGAAATTCCACCCTATTGAGCAACAGTAGATTGGCGGTCATCTGCTCGGTAGATCAAAGGCAGGTCAGGTGAATATGGAGCAAAAGCTAATGTTGAATCCCCTCGCTGTCGTGTTTAGCTGCCGTTTCCATTTTTCTTACCACCCGCCGGGTATTCCCATCTCTGCGGTTCCTCTCGTTGCGTATTGTCGATGCTTGTTTCTTCCCCTCTTTTGTCCCGGAGACGACATTACGGCAGACATAAAAAAGACAATTTAGCCCTATTAGCCTGTTCCCTCTGACCTCAATTCTCATCTTCTTCCGTCTCTCCGGGGTTCCCAAATTCCTGTGAAGAACTCCAAGTCGGTTGGGGCATTTCTACCCGAAATATCGGGCCGTTCAGAGATTTGTCACGCTGGGCGTCTTTCTAGAGGGCAGGAATGGGGTATTTGTTAAGCGCTCTCTAAGTGACAGGCACTGTACTAAGCGCTGGGGTAGGTACGAGCGAATCAAGTTGGACACAGTCCCTGACCCACATAGGGGCTACACTCTTAATCCCCATTTTACAGATGAGGTAACTGAGGCCCAGAGAAGTCAAGTGACTTACCCAAAGATGACATAACAGACTTGTGGTGGAGCTGCGATTAGAACCCCGGTCCTTTTTACTCCCAAGCCCATGCTCTATCCACTAAGCCATTCTGCTTTTCAAATAACTGCGGTATTTATTAAGCGCTTACTATATGCCTGGCACTATTCTAAACGCAGGGGTGGATAGAAGCGAAGCAGGCGGGACACGGTCCCTGTCCCACAAAGAGCTCGCAGTCTTGATCCCCCTTTTACAGATGGCATAACTGAGGCCCAGAGAAGTGAAGTTACTTATCCAAGGCCACGCAGCAGGCAAGCGGCGGAGCCAGGATTGGAACCCTGGATTAGAGAAGCAGCGTGGCTCAGTGGAAAGAGCGCGGGCTTGGGAGTCAGAGGTCACGGGTTCTAATCCCGGCTCCGCCGCTAGTCAGCTGTGTGACCTTGGGCAAGGCACTTAGCTTCTCTGTGCCTCAGTTACCTCAACGGTCAAATGGGGATTAAAAAAAGTGTGATCCCCACGTGGGACAGCCTGATCACCTGGTATCCCCCAGCGCTTAGAACAGTGCTTTGCACTTAGTAAGCGCTTAACAAATACCACAATTATTATTATTATTATTATTAACCCACATCCTTCTGGCTCCCGGCCCGTGCTCTAGCCACTGCTTCAAGCGTCCTCTTCCCCCACTTCCTTCTCAGAGCAGGACGGAGACGACCAGCTCCCCGGGATCCCATCCTAACCCCATCCCATCTTCCCCAAACGTAGAACGATCACGAGCGGCCTTCCGCGCCTTACACTACTTCCGTCCCCGACCGGTTTAGGCCGGGCCGGGTCCTCCTGTGACGTGGCTGGAGGAATCCTCCGGCAGCGTGAGAGGGAAGGTCACCCGGGCACTCCACGGTTATTCGGGGAAGAACGTGCCAGCGGGTTTATTCCACATGAATATGGAAATAGCACCCCCTCTCCCGCCCCTCCGCCCCTACTAAATGGCCGGATCTAGGTTACGGCCAAAGAGTCCCGCACTCTCCCCGGGAGAAAGGAGTTAATAACGAGCGCCAGCGGCGCCATTTTTCATCCCAACGGCTCGGGCCCGGTTACGCAGTGGGAGATCCGATAGCCTCATTTATCAGGAGGGGAAGCGAGGGCTCAGAATAGAAGCCTTTCTCCCCTCCCCGACCCAGCCCCCCGGGAGAGCTCAAGGCCGAGGTGACTCGGGGCGGTGGATGTAGGCCTGGTTTCTTTCCAGGAAGCTGGAACTGGAGAAACTGGTCCAGGCCGTGAGGGTGAGGAGGAGAATTAGAGCTCTCTTTCCCTGTCAAAGGAGGCCGAGATTCCGCAACTCAGTAGGTAGAACTGTCGGACGGATGGGTGGTAAAGTTCCCCCAGAGCAGCTGGAGACCCTCTCCCCTAACCCCACCCGCCCCTCATCGGGGCTGTGTTCTGAGTACATTACGCGAACCCAAGACGCGTGCAGATGAGTTGTAGAAACTGGTCCCGCGCATGCGGACGACCGGGGAGGATTAGATCTCTCTTTCCCTGTCAAAGAGAAAAAGATTCCATAGCTCTCTAGGTATAACAGTCATTGAGTCGTATCTACTGAGTGCGTACTGTGTGCAGAGCGCTGTATGAATGTGTTTGGGAGACTCAGTCAGTATAAAAATAAACGGCTACATTTGGAAGATGGATAAAAAAAACTCCCCCCAAATTAGTGCTCATATTTTTGAGCGCTTACTGCGTGCAAAGCACTGTACCAAGCACTTTGGGGAGTACGACAGGCATTCCCTGCCCACAACGAGCTTACAGTCGAGAGGGTGAGACGGACGTTACTATAAATAAATGAAATGGCGGAAACGTACGTAGGTTCTGTGGGGCCGGGAAGGGGGAGGTGGATAAAGGGAGCGAGTCAGGGCGTTGCAGAAGGGAGTGGGAGAAGAGGAAAGGAGGGCGTAGTCAGGGAAGGCCTCTTGGAGGAGACGTAAGGCTTTGAAGGTCCATCAGACCCGACTGGGGTGGAGTTGGAGAGTAGCGAGGTGAGGTAGAAGGGGACAAAGTGATATAGGGCTTTAAAGTCAACGGTGAGGAGTTTTTGTTTGACGTGGAGGTAGATGGGCAACCACTGGAGTTCCGTGAGGAGAGGGGAGATACCGACTCGACAGTTGGATAGAAAAATGATCAGGGCCGCAGAGTGAACTACGGATGGCAGCGCGGAGAGACAGGAGGCCGGGAGGTCAGTGAGGCTGATGGAGTAATCAAGGTGGGCTAGGATAAATGCTTGGATTAATAAGGTCGCAGTAAGGTGGGAGCAAATCCAAGAATCCCAGCAAGCCTGCAGGGTGAATTAATTTATCCCATGAGGTGTCTCTTCCTTTAGGAGAGCACTTATCTCTGGATCATTTGAACTAGAGCTTGCAGGTTCAGTGTTGTATTGATCTCCTCTTCCAGCAGCACCAGCGTTCAGTCCTGGCGGGTAAGGACATCTCTACTTGGATGTCCTGCCCTCACAACTTTACACATCCAAAACAGAACTCCTCGTCTTCCCACCCCAACCCCTTTCTTCGGCAAAGATTCCCATCACCGTCCTTTCTGTCTCACAAACCCATAACGTTGGCATTATCCTTGACTCCTCTCTCTCCTTTAACCCACACCTTCAATCTGTCCCCAAATCCTTTCCGTTGAACCTTCACAGCATCGCTAAAGTCCACCCTTTCCTCTCCATCCGAACTACGATCAAGTTAATCCCCTCGCTTATCCTATCCCGCCTTAATTTCTGCATCCGTCGCCTTGTTGGCCTCCCTGTTTCCTGTCTCTCCCCACTCCGGTCCGTACTCCTCTCTGCTGCCCGGCTGATTTTTCTATAAAAAAAATGCTTAGGCCGTGTTTCCCCACTTCTCAAGAACCTCCAGCGTTTGCCCATCCACCTCCGCATCAACAATTCATTCATTCAAGAGTATTTATTGAGCGCTTACTATGTGCAGAGCACTGGACTAAGCATTTGGAATGTACAATTCGGCAACAGATAGAGACAATTCCTGCCCAATGACGGGCTCACGGTCTAATCGGGGAGACAGACGGATAAAAAAAGACGTCATCATCACTAGGGGATGGACACCTCATTCACAAAATAAATAGGGGAATAAAAATCTAGACAAATGAGCACAGTGCTGAGGGGGAGAGGGGGAGGGGCAGTGGGAAAGGGGGCTTAACTGAGGAGAGGTGAAGGGGGGTGGGGGAAGGAGGAGGGCGGAGGGGAGGCAGAGAGGGAGCAGAGGGAAAAGGGGTAACTCAGTCTGGGAAGGCCTCTTGGAGGAGGTGAGGCTCATGACCATCCCAAAGCCACTGCTCCAGCAAACAGAAACTCCTTCCCATAGGCTTTAAAGGCCTCCATCGCTTTGCCCCCTCCTACCTTGATTCTATTTATTAGCTATTGTCTTAATGAGACGTTCATCCCCTTGAGTCTATTTATTGCTATTGTTCTCGTCCGTCCGTCTCCCCCGACGAAACTGTAAGCCCGTCACAGGGCAGGGACCGTCTCTGTCTGTTACCGATTTGTTCATTCCTAGCGCTTAGTCCAGTGCTCTGCACATAGGAAGCGCTCAATAAATACCGTTGAATGAGTGAATGAATACCTTACCTCGCTGCTCTTCTATATCAATGCAGGCCGGACACTTCACTCCTCTAATGCCAACCTTCTCGCCTTACCTCACTCTCATCTAGCTTACCGCCAACCTCCCGTTCCCTACCCTGCCTCTGGCCTGGAATGCCCTCCCTCTTTGATCTGACAGACAATTCCTCTCCCCACCCCTTCAAAGCCTTATTGAAGGCACATCTCCTCCCAGAGGCCTTCCCCGACTAACCCCTCATTTCCTTTTGTCCTCTTCCCTTCTTCGATGCCCCGATTTGCTCTCTCTGTTCACCGTCCCACCCCCCCCTCAGCCACAATGCACATATCTATCGTCGTTTATGTTAATGTCTGTCTCCCCCTCTGGACTTCAAGCTCACTGTGGGCAGGAAATGTGTCGGTTCTCTCGTTATCTGGTCCAAGGTCTCAGTACGGCGTTACGCACTCAGTACGTACGACCGATTGACTGAATCGCACGAGCCACCAATTAGGTTAACAGTGGTCACCGTGACCTCCTCAGGTCCGGCCAAAGCCGTCTGTCATTCCGAAAGTGCTCGATAACCGAAGACCGACGAATGAGATCAGAATCGATAAACCCCCCCCGCCCGGTTCTTCCGATTCCCGACAGACAGACATCTAGGAGAGGGTAGGGCACTGGACTGAGGACGGTGAAGGACTTTGGAATAAGGACTTCTCCTCCTGCTGCAAACTACGGGAGCCAGGGTGGCCACTGTGGCAAGGCAGCACTTTAAAGAGGACGTCATTACCATTCCGGGAAGTTGTGTGCCCTAGTGGAAAGAACACGGGTCCGGGAGTCAGAGGATCCGGGTTCTAATCCCCCTTCCATCATTTTTCTGCTGCGTGACCTCAGGCAAGTCACTTTTCTTCTCTAGGCAACAGTTACTTCATCTGTAAAACTGGAATTAAGACTGTAAGCCCCATATGGGCCACGGACCTTGTCCAAAACATAATTAGCTTGTATCTACCCCAGGACTGTCCATTGCTTGACACCTAGGTTGTTTAACAAATATCATAAAAAAAAAAATGTGAGCCCCATGTGGGATGCAATTATCTTGTATCTACCCCAGTGCTTAATACAGTGCCAGGCGCACATTAAATGCTTAACAAATCGCACAGTTATTATGATTTTACTATGATTATCGTTAACGTTATTACTATTTAATCGATCAGTCAAGGACATTTATTGAGAGTTTTTTATGTGTGGAACACTGTACTGAGTACACTCTTACAGATTTGGTAGATATTATTCCTGGCCTCAGGGAGCGTACATTATAGAGGAGGATCTTACAGTGTTAATTGATGACAAATTACAGTTATTCTCAGAAGACTTTCTACTTGGGGCATTTAACTCAGAAAGCACAGAGGTTCTTGCTAACTGTGTTACTAACCTTATCAATGCGGGTAATGCTGTGCTATAATAATAATAATAATAATGGTATTTTTTAGGTGCTAACTATGTGCCAGGCACTGTACTAAGCACTGGGGTAGATACAAGCAAATGGAGGTGGACAAAGTCCTGGTCCCATGCGGGGCTCACAGTCTCTATCTCCATTTTACGGATGAGGTAGCCCAGGCACAGAGAAGTGAAATGACTTGCTCAAGGTAACACAGCAGACAAGTGGTGGAATCGTGATTAGAACCCATGACCTTGCGACTCCCGAGCCCGTGCTCTGTCCACTACGCCGTGCTGCCCATCTCTATTGAGTGCTCATTCTGGGCCAAGCTATGGGCTGCGGGTAAAGACAAGACATTCACTTGCTAACCAGAATCCCTGTTATATTGACAGTTGTTTGACTGGGAAAGAGAGAGTAGTCTGGGTGAAATTTAAAAAGTCTGCAGATGAGGAGGAAGGATTGTTAAGCACTTAGTACCGTGCTTCGCACACAGTCAGCGCCCGATAAATAAGATTGGGTAAATGAATGGATAAAACCTGTTTCAAGCTTTAGAATGGTAAGATTTGGGATGAACTGTCCTCGGTGTGTTTCTCAGAGATCCCTAACGCCGATCGAACCCGTAGCGCTCATTCCCACCTCACGCGGAACCGATTTGTAACCGCTTAGTCGTTTCTAGGCTTTATCAGAATTTTGAATAGTTTCGGTTGGTTCCCTTTGCGATGCTAATAATCCGTTAACAGGATACGCCGCAACGGCGTTCCCAACGGAATGCCATCGCGTCGCATGAAATCCGTTTCTCCACCTCATTTGGGTAACGGTGTTGCCTTTCTCTGACAGCGCTTGCTGTCCCAATCGCACCTTAAATATCACCGTCTCTTAGGTTTGCCCGTGACATCCTCTCCAACCCTCCTCTACGTCCCAACCCGAGACGACGTCCGAAATCTTTGATCCAGTAGGAGCGATTCACCTCCGGGAACTCAAAGGCGCTCAACGGGCGTCTAGCGCGACATTCCGATGAGAAGCTTCGCCCGGCCGTGGTGATTCTTTCCAGAAATGAATGGCCTTCGCTGAGTCTTGGTCACTGTCCAGCCTAGGGAAAATTGATTCGAAGAGGTGGTTCAAAGGGCCTTTAATTTTTAAAGCTCGATTCTGGTGACTGCTAAAATGAATAAAACACTAGTCTCAGGTTGGGCTACCCTGAATGAAGGATGATAAAAATTCAGGGGAGAGGAAACACCTATCAATCAATTAATGGGATCTGAGCCCCTCCTGTGTGCTTTTTTCCTTGATATTATGGAAAGGGAACATATTCTTTCATTCAGTAGTAGCTTACTGGGTGCAGAGCACCATCCTAAGCACCTGGGAAAGTGCAATACAAGAATAAACAGTGACATTCCCTGCCCACAACGAGTTTACAGCCTAGAGGCTGGGAAGACAGACATCGACACAGATAGATAAAATGAAATATACGTGGATAAGTGCCGTGGGGCTGGGAGGAGGAAGAGTAGAGGGAGCAAGTCAGGGCAACGCAGAAGGGAGTGGGAGGTGAGAAAAAGTGGGGCTTAGTCTGGGAAGGCTTCCTGGAGGAGATGGGCCTTCATTAAGACTGTGAAGGAGAGGGAGAGTAACACGTCTGCTCATTCTGTTGTGTGCTCTCCCGAGCTCTCAGAACGGTGCTCTGCAAATAGTTAAGTCCTCTAAACCGTAGGCTCGTTGTAGGCAGGGAAGGTATCTGTTTAGTGTTACGTGGTACTCTCCCAAGCGCTCAGTACAGTGCTCTGCACGCAGTAAGCGCCCGGGAAATACAATTGAATGAATGAATAGTAAGCGCTCGATCGATAACCATTGACTGACTGCAGGGCTCTGCGCTAAGCTGTCGGGAGAGTAAAATACAATGGAGTTTGTAGACATGATCCTTAACCACGAGCAGCTTATAGTCTAGAGGGGAAGACAGGAATTTAGGTAAAGTATAGATAGGAGAAAAAGCAGGGGAAGAGAAGCTAGGCATAATTACTGGGGGACTGACGTTGGCGGGGGGTGAATAACCGGATCCAAGGGGAAGGGAGAGCAGGTAGGGGAATTAAGGGTTTAGTTGGGGAGGGTCTCTTGGGAGAGATGGGATTTTAATTGAGCTTTGAAGGTGAGGAGAGCGATCGCCTGGCATATGACAGGCGAAGGAGTTCCAGGCCAGAGACAGGAGGTGGGCAAGGGGTCGGCAGCAAGACAGATGAGACAGATGTCCTTATCTGTGATTTACTCATATATATATGAACGTCCCTCTCTCCTTCTACACTGTTGGCTTATTGTGGGCAGGGAATGTGTCAGTTTATCATTTTATTGTACTCTTCCAAGTGCTTAGTGGAGTGCTCTTTACACAGTCGATAAATATGACTGACTGATATTTTTTTTTAAATGGTGTCTGTTAAGTGTTTACTCTGTGCCTGGCACTTTGTTACGCGCTGGAGTGAATAAAAGCAAATTGGTTGGACACAGTCAGTATTAATCCCCATTTGGCAGATGAAGTGAGAAGCACAGAGAAGTGAAATGATTTGCCCAAGGACACACTGCAGACAAGTGGTGGAGCCAGAATTAGAACCCAGGGCCTTCTGACTCCCAGGCCTGGGCTCTATCCACTAAGCCACACTGCTTCTCATGTGGAAGGGAAGAGGAGATTGATATAAGCCCAACCTGATTATTTTATATGTGACCCAGCTATTAGTACAGTGCTTGGCACAGAGTAAGCGCTTAACGAATACCATCGTGACCAGATGACGCCGTGGTCGGAATATAGGAAGTAGAAGTATTTATTCTGCCTATGCGGCTTCTCCAGGCCCGGTACCGTCAGGTGACGGATGATTTTTCATTTTAGGAGAAGGTTTCTCTCTCCAACAGAGCTAAGCACCTATTTATATTATGGTCTATTGCCCTGTCCTTGTAAAGGTAGTTTTACGATATTCGTTAAATGCATACTAGGGGTCAAGCACTGTTCTGAATGCTGGGGTAGGTACGAGTTAAGCCGGCCGGTCACAGCTCCTATCCCACGTGGAGTTCGCAGTCAGAGTAGATAGGGGCGAAAGGGTATATAATCCTCATTTTACAGTTGAGGAAACTGAGGCACGGAAGAGTAAAGCAACTTGCCCCAGACCAGCGCGCATTGGCTGAGTTGGGATTAGACTCCAGGTCCTCTGGCTCCAGGCCTGTGCTCTTTCAAAAAAAAAAAAAAGAAGATCATTATAATGGTATTTCTTAAGCACTTAGTATGTGCCAAGCACTGTTCTAAGCGCTGGGGTAGATGCAAGGTAATCAGGTTGTCCCACGAGGGGCTCACAGGCTGCATCCCCATTTTCCAGATGAAGGAACTGAGGCACAGAGAAGTTAAGTCGCTTGCCCACAGTCACCCGGCTGCCAAGTGGCAGAGGTGGGACTCCCAAGCCCGTGCTTTTTCCACCTGGCCACGCTGCTTCCCCCGATCAGACCGTAAGCCCGTCAAACGGCAGGGACCGTCTCTATCTGTTGCCGACTTGTTCATCCCAAGCGCTTGGTCCAGTGCTCTGCACATAGTAAGCGCTCAATAAATACTATTGAATGAATGAATGAATGCTTCTCTGTTCTTTCCCGACGTTTTCAGGGGTTTCCTCAGACCACCCTTAACTCGCTGGCGCCATCATTTCGTGTTGGTGTGTGTGTCCGAGAGAGATATTAATAATAATTTCAGAAAATAATTAAAATAATTTTATAATTTCCCACTGGCTGTAGCATGTGACCAATATGGGGCAAGAGAGAGAAAGACCGGGAGGGAGACAGAGAGGAAGAGGTAGTGAAACAGATAGAGAGATAGAAAGAGACAGATACAGAGAGATACAGTGAGACAGAGACAGAGAGAAAGACAGAGAGTGAGAAACAGAGATTGAGATAAAGAGAGAGAAAGAGAGAATGAATGAGAATGAAAGCGTTTTTAGGGTGGAAAGAAGCCAACAGGCCCATTTAGGTCAGACCCGATCTCTGCGTTGGAAATGGAGTGAAACTGTCCCCTCTTCTTTCTTCTTGCCAAAGGTACTTTGAAATCAGACCCGTCAGTCTTTTCCTTTGGCAGGTTTTGCTAATTCACTCCGTGCCTTTTCCCTGATCGGAGAGGAGAATTTCTGTCTCCTTCCCCTTCTCCATGGACTCTCCCTTGCCGGCATTCGGTCCGGACCGTCCTCGGCGCTGATCTCCGCTCAAATCCTCGGGCTCGTCCGGCCTCCCCGGAGCTCAGCGGCAGAGGGAACTTGCCACGGACCCCCCGTCTCTAGCCCTTCTACCACCTCGGCTGCCGTGGGCCCCTGAAGTGGACCGTCTTGCAA
This sequence comes from Ornithorhynchus anatinus, assembly GCF_004115215.2. Taxonomy (NCBI): domain Eukaryota; kingdom Metazoa; phylum Chordata; class Mammalia; order Monotremata; family Ornithorhynchidae; genus Ornithorhynchus; species Ornithorhynchus anatinus. Next base: position 14,376,419 of record NC_041742.1, on the reverse strand, counting down.
CACGGAAAACTGTCGGATTCGATCGATCGATCGTATTTATTGAGTGCTTAATCAGTAGCACTGTACGATACAAAATTAAAACAGACATATTCCCTTCCCTCAGAGAGTTTACAGTCTAGAGGGAGAGACGGTCATTAGTATGGATGAATAAATCATGGATAAATACCTAAGTGGTGTGTGGATGAATAAAGGGAGCAAGTCAAGGGAGAGCAGAAGGGAGTGGGAGAGGAGGGAAAGGAAGGCTTAATCAGGGAAGGCCTCTCGGAGGAGATGGGCCTTCAAAAGCACTCTGAAGGTGGGGAGAGTCATTGACTGTCAGATTTCAGAAGGGAGGGTGTTCCAGGTCAGAGGCAGGACGTGGGCAAGAGGTCGTCGGCGAGATGGAGGGACAGAGAGAAGGTTGGCATTAGAGGAGTGAAATGTTTGAGCTGGGTTATAGTAGGAGAGTAAGAGAGGTGAGTTGGAGGCTGGCGGGGAGGATGTCTAATCTCCTTGAAGCCATGGGCCATTTTTTTCCTGATATTTAATTGGTCACTCTGTTCCAGGCACCGTAATAAGCACTGGGGTAGATTCAAGTCTTGTATTTTCATAATGCTAATGATCACATTTATTGAGTGCTTACTATGTACCGGATACTGTGCTGTACACAAGGAGGGATCGATCAATCCATCAGTCGTATTTATTGAGCACTTACCATGTGCCGAGCCGAGCGGAAGGAGCACAGACTTGAGAGTCAGAGGACGTGGGCTCTATTTCCGACTCTGCCACTTGTCTGCTGCATGACCTTAGGCAAGTCACTTCACCGTTCTGGGCCTCGGTTCCCTCAGCTGTAAAATGGGGATTAAGCCTGCGAGCCCAGTGTGGAAGATCAGATCAGATCCAGTTCTTTTCCCTGATGCTCACAGTCTGAAAGCGAGGAAGAGCGAGGAATCTCATCCCCATTTTACAGATGAGGAACCTGAGGGTCAAGGAAATGGTAAACCATTTGTCTCCGTAGCAGACAGGCGGCAGAACCAGGATCAGAACCCATGCCTCTGGGTGTCCTTTCCGCTAGGCGACTGTTGTAAGCAACAGGATTTGGGTTTAGTTTTTCAAAGCAGAATTTGGGGAAGAGATTGAGCCACGAATGAGCTATCTCATTTATGGACCCTATCGAATAAGACACTGTCAACCGGCTTTTCCCCTCACAAGACCGCAACTGTTAAAGGGGTTAATTACTTCCTCGTTTACACGTTTGGCATAACATTAGCGGTTGAGCACTACAAGTACAGAGATGATTAATGGACCCGAGAATTCATCTATGGAAAGGTTCTAAATTCTGTTAGATAAGAGGCATGAAAACCCAAGCCTGTTGCCCCTTCGCCATTCCGGGGTCCCTCTTCTGCCTCCAACCTTGTGCTGCGGGTTGCGTTCTCAGACTCTATGAGCGATTTGCTCTTTCCTCAGACTTTTTTCCATCCGAGCTGAAATGGAACGAGGAGACGTAGAGGGGCAACGTAAAGCCCAGCAGGGTATAATGGACCTGTTCGTTTCTCGACCGTGGCTTTCGGGGTCTGTGTGTCCGGGGGGGGATATCCCGCGCCGATGGGAACGTCTGGTTTGTCGTCTCGCCGTGCTGGCCGTGATCGTTCAACTTGGAGGGAGGCTCTCTGACTTTCCCCGGTGACGGCAGAGTGTGTGAGGACGAGGGAGACCGCGAGCCGAGGGACTGCATTGCAGAGTCGGAGAGCGGAACGTATGACAGGGAGGCCGGCCAAGGAAGCGTGGGCACCCCGTTGCTTCCCTCCCCCAGCTTCCTTCCTCCGAATATCTCCCTCCCCACCTCCTCACCTGTCCTTCTTCCCGCCCCGCTCCGCTTCCTTCCCTCCCTTTTTACACTCACCCTTCCACCCTCGCCTTCCTCCCTCCTTCCCTCCCTTCTACACCAAACATCCCCTCCTCCTTGATAGCCACCTCTTTCACCGGCCTCCTTCTTTCAGGCCTACACTCACCTCTCTCTCTTCTACACTTGCTTCCCTCTCCAAGTGGACCCTTTTCCCGCTCTCCTACACATAGCTCCCTCCCAGCAGTCTTCGTCTTGGGCCGAGCCACGGACTCGTTTCGTTGTGGGGGGGGCGGGGTTTGTGTGTGTGTTTGGCGTGTTTGAGGTAGGGAGGAAAGCATTCGTGCCAAAGTTTGCTCATCTGCCTCCTTTCGCAGTTCGAGTGGCTTGGACGTAGTCAAATCCATCACGGATCGATTGGCCGAATGCTGACTGCGTGCAAAGCACTGTACCAAACCCTTGGGAGAGTTGAGGCCGATCGGTGGGCCTGATCCCTTCCCTCGAGGAATTTACAGGCCAGGGAGGGAGACAGACGCTAAAAGAGCTGACCGATGAGGGGAAGGAGGTTTGTGGGTGCGTGATGGAATGGGAAGATGAGGGCGAGGGTTGTGTGTGAAAGTGTACACACATCCCCAGTTGACACGAAGCACTTGAGGTGGGTTGTTGTTGCCGGAGAAAACCGGGGAGAAAAGGGAATCAGGGAAGGCCTCGTGATGAAGATATTCATCTGTAATATCTGTAATTTATTATCTGTGTTTATCTTTTTATTTATTTAGTTGTTTATGTATATCAATGTCTGTCACCCCTTCTAGACTCTGAGCTCATTATGGGCAGGGAATGTGACTCTTTTTTGCCATTTTGTCCTCCCCCAAGTGCTTAGTAAGTGCTTTGCACACAGTAAGCGCTCAATAAGTACGATTGAATGAACGAATGAATGAATGAGGAGAAGGTGCCTTTAATGGGCGTCAATTCTGGGGCCAACCTGGGTGGCCAAAACAGTGAAGAGGGTGGAGTCTCAGAGTGTGGACTTTTTTGTTGTTGTTGTTGGTATTTAAGTGCTTATTATGTTCCAGGCACTGTACTAAACCCTGGGGAAGATTCAGGCTAATCATGCTGGATAAGCTTGTAGTGGGCAGGGAATGTGTTTGTTGTTCTTTTGTATTCCCCTAAGTGTTGACTACCGTGCTCCTCACACAGTAAGCACTCAGTGAATAAAATATTAATAATTGTAATAATAATTTAGGTATTTAAGTGCTTACTATGTTCCAGGGACCGCAGTAAGCGCTGGGATGGATACAGGCAAGTCAGGTTAAACTCAGTCCCCGTCCCCCATGGGGCTCAGAGTTTCAGTCCTCATTTTATAGATGAGGGAGCTGAGGCCCAGAGAAGTGGAGTGACTTGCCCAAGGTCTCAGAACAAAGTGGCGGAGCTGGGATTGGAACCCACGACTCGGAGGCCCCTACTCTATCCACTATGCCACGCTGCTTCTCGATCAATCTTTGGCCTACATGGGGCTCACCGTTTTAATTGCCGTTTTACAGATGAGGGAACTGAGGTACCTAGAATTGAAGTGACTTGGCCAAGGTCACACGACAGACGAGTGGCAGAGCCGGGATTAGAACCCAGGATTCTCGACCCCGCCCCGCCACTCGTCTGCTCGTTCCACTGCTTTGTTTGGGGAGCGCCAGTCACTTGGTTTCTCCTTCCCGTCGTGTTCCCACACCGAGCCAGAGAATCAGCATAGCCTAGAGGCTAGAGCCTGGGCCTGGGAGTCAGAGGGACCTGGGTTCTAATCCCCGCTCCGCTCCGTCTGCTGCGTGTCCTCGGGCAAGTCGCTTCACTTCTCTGGGCCTCAGTTCCCTCATCCCTAAACTGGGGATAAAGCCTGTGAGCCCCGTGCCGGGCAGGGACTGTGTCCAACCCGATTAGCCTGTATCTACCCCGGCGCTCAAAGCGGCGCTTGACGCAGAGTGAGCTATTAACAAAGACCATTATTATTATTATTACTTGGAGAACACCATCTTTCAACAACCCTCGACTTTATCCCTGAGTGCGAGGGGCAGGGAAGGCGTGGATCGGCGGCCAGAAATGGGAGCCGGGAAACCCGGAGAAAGGGAACAGCCCTTCTTGACTCAGTAGAAACGCTGCCAGGAATTTGTCGGCGAGCTGTGCTGACACCATCTTGTAGGCACTGATCCGAGAAAGCACCGGGAGACAGGAGAAGCCCTCAGTCCCCTTGCCCCCTCCTTCCTCGCTTCGCTACTCGCCTTCTGCAACCCTGCCCGCACGCTCTGCTCCACTAATGTCAATCTCCTCGTCTTGTTCATCTCGCCGCCGACCTCTCGCCCGCATCCCGCCTCTGACCTGGAACGCCCTCCCTCTTCGTATCCGGCGGACACTTAGTCTCCCCATCCTCAGAGCCTTGTTGAAAGCCCACCTCCTCCAGGAGGCAAATCCCCACTGAGCCCTCCTTTCCTCTTCTCCCACTCATTCATTCATTCAATAGTATTTATTGAGCGCTTACTATGTGCAGAGCACTGTACTAAGCGCTTGGAATGTCCAGATCGGTAAGAGATTTGTCGCCCCGGCTTAGTCCCTTTACTCTCCACCCCGCCCCCGGCCCCACAGCGCGTACGTACAGATCTATAATCTCCTGATTTTTATTATTGTCTCTCTCCCGCTCTAGACCTTAAGCTCGTTGTGGGCAGGGAACGTGTCTCTTTATTGTTATATTGGCCTCTCCCAAGTGCTTAGCACAGTGACTGCACACAGTAAGTGCTCAATAAATAGGACTGATGGATTGTTTTCGGGGAAGCCCAGCTGAGACCTTGCGGTCTCTCGTGACATTTCGGTCCTTCTAAGAGGCTTTCTTCAGAGGTCTGGGAGCATCCTCTGCCCAGAATTGAAGTCAGATCACCTTTTCCTTCTGAAAGTGGGGAAACGGTGTTATAAACTGTTTCCCAGTGGTATTTGCGGCGACATTTCAAAATCCTTTAAAATGAAGACGCTTCCTTATTTGCTTCTAGAGCGGTAGTCGGCCGGAAAAGACAGGAACACGATGGGAACGTTTCAGATCCGCGGTTTTTGCAGCCCACGATAGCCGGCAGTCGATCGATTCATTGTATTTACTGAACACTTACTGTGTGCAGAGCACTGAGAAGCAGCATGGCTCAGTGGAAAGAGCCCGGGCTTTGGAGTCAGAGGTCATGGGTTCGAATCCCGGCTCTGCCACCTGTCAGCTGTGTGACTGGGGGCAAGTCACTTAACTTCTCTGTGCCTCAGTTCCCTCATCTGTAAAATGGGGATTAAGACTGTGAGCCCCCACGCGGGACAACCCGATTCCCCCGTGTCTACCCCAGCGCTTAGAACAGTGCTCGGCACGTAGTAAGCGCTTGACAAATACCAACATTATTTATTGTTATTATTATTAAATCCTTGGGAGAGTCCAATACGGCATTCTGCAGCGGGGAGAGGACAGTAGAACTTGACTAGAGAACGTTGTCAAAGAATGTTGAGAAGCAGGTTGGTCTAGTGGGTAGGTCTGGGAGTCAGGGGGACGTGGGTTCTAATCCCGGCGCCGCCGCGTGTCTGCCCTGAGACCTCCAGCAAGTCACTTCACTTGTCCTTTTCTCAGTTACCTCGTCTGTAAAATGGGGATCGAGACCGTGAGTCCCACGTGGGGCCGGGACCGAGTCCATCTCCATTGGTTTGTATCCACTCCGGTGCTTAGTCCAGTGCCCGGCACATAGTAAGCGCTTAACATTTACCGCGCACCCATCCCCGAAATAAAACCTGACTAGCTCGCGTCGACCCCAGCGCCCGGTTAAAGTGCTTGGCACATAGAAAGGGCTTAGCAGATACCATAAAACGAAAAAGATGAAGCCTCCACGTCCGTTTCCTCTCAGGGTAATGAGATCTCGGAGGAGAAGGGCTCGGGAAGCCAGTGACATCTGCGCTTGTGGTGGCTGAGCTGGAATCTTCAAATTCCCACCTCGCCACATCATGGCTCTGTCTGCGTCTTAACAGACTGACCGATGAATCTAGGATGGCGCAGCCCCAACAATCTGCTTGGCGCCATCGCTTTGGCGTGAAGTCGCTGTTCCCCTGAACTTCACACTTGCAGCTCCTTTGCCCCTGTGGGATTCCCGTCTCGACCAGTGGTGTTTACTGAGCACTTACTCTGTGCAGAACACCGTGCTAAGTGCGGCAGAGGGTACGATAGTTGGTAGACACATTCCCTGGCCACAACGAGAGGGAGAGATGGACGTGAGTATAATTAGGTTAACGATGGGTATGTAGATAACTGCTTTGGGGTGGAGGGAGGAATGAATAAAGGGGGTAAAACCAAGAGCAGGGGTGACAGAAAAGGGAGTGAGAGAAGAGGAAAGGAGGGTTCAGTCAGGGAAGGCCTCTCTTGAAGGTGATGGTTCTTCAATAAGACTTTGATCCGGGGGGATGGTGATCGTCCGTCAGATATGAGGAGGGAGGGCGTTCCCGGCCAGAGGCGGGACGTGGGCCAGGGGTCGGCGGCGAGATAGATGAGATGGAGGCTCGGCGTGAAGGATTTTTTTTAGAGGAGCCAAGCGTGCGGGCCGGGTTGTAGTAGGAGAGTAGCGAGGTGAGGTGGGAGAGGGCGAGGGGATGGACCGCTTGAAAGCCAACGGTGGGGAGTTGCTGTTGGATGCAGAGGTGGATGGGTGCCCACCGGAGTCGTTTGAAGAGTGGGGAAGCGTGGACTGAATGTTTCTGTGGAAAAGTGATCCAGGCAGCAGAGTGTAGTACGGCCTGGATTGGAGAGAGACCAAAGGCTGAGAGGTCAGTGGGGAGGCTGATGTAGTAGTCAAGCGTGGCCTACTGGTTAGAGCCCGGGCCTGGGGGTCAGAAGGACCCGGGTTCTACTCCCAACTGCCCGCTTGTCTCCTTTGTGATCTTGTGCAAGTCACTGAACCTCTCTGTGCCTCAGTTCCCTCACCTGTAAAATGGGATTTAAGACTGTAAGCCCCATGTGGGACAGGGACGGTGTCCAACCTGATTAGCTTGTCCAACCTGATTAGTTTGTGCCCATCTCCGAGCTTACAGCAGGGTTTGACACTTAATAAGAGCTTATACAGTGATTTTTATTAATAAGGCCGATGCCACGTCGGTGAGACTGATGCCATCAGGCGGGATCCTGCTTCATATATAGCCGTAACTGCGCTAGCAGACGGACTCCTCTCCCATCAGAAGGCAAGAAGCAGTGTGGTCTTGAGGGGGGAGCACAGGCCTGGGAGTCAGTAGGACCTGAGTTCCAATCCCGGCTCTTCCACCAGTCTCCCGTGTGACCTTAGTCAAGTTATTTCTCTGTGCCTCAGTTACCTCATCTGTAAAACGGGGGTGAAGACTGCGAGCCCCACGTGGGAAAGGGACTGTGGCCAACCTGATTAGCATGTACCTACCCCAGTGCTTAGTGCCTGGCACATAGTCAGCACTTAACGAACACCATTAACAACAACAAAAAAAGAATCTCATAAGGCCCCCTAGCCTTTTTCTTGTTTTTTTCTTTTTTTCATACGATGGTGGAGCGAAAGAGCCAGGACGATATTAATAGCCTCGTGTGTGCATTTCATGTTTTATGTCCTTCATCCCAAATTAACTCACACCATTTTAGAAGCTCTCTGGACCCAGAAACCGCTTTCCCAATTAATGGAGTGTTTAGCCACTAACCAACCGTTGGGCATTGATGAATGGATGAAAAATGCCATTGTCGAACCAGGTGTCGAAAGTCCCGGGCAAGAGATAGATGGAATGGTATTGAAACCGGTTTGAGGTGCGAGGGTCCAGACGACAGGAGAACGTTCCCACTAATTTCAGTACGTACCACCTGCCCAACCGATAGAGAAAAATCAGACTGCGTTCAATTTCACAGTGCGCTGAATGGCAAAATAAAAAAAGATGGTTTTAATGAGGATGAATGCGATAGGAAATTGTTTTTGTGTCGTCTTCCCCTCCGGTTTGTCAACTCCTCGAGGACAAGAGGTTGAGTTTTCTAACCCGATGGTAGTCTCCCACGCGCTCAGTCCAGTGCTTCAGAAATGTTACCGATTGATTGGGAAAACAGTTTGAATTGCGGATTCTCTCTCCAGTCCACATCAGAACTGGCACTTGCGTCGACTTTCACTCGCACCAGGTGAATCTGTGCACGGAAGTCCGCCGAGCGCTACAGTAAGCATTGGGGTAGGTAGAAGATAATAATTCGGTCATAACCCCTGTCCTACGCGGGGCTCAGTGAGTAAGAGGGAAGGAGATCAGAAATTGAATCCCCATTTTGCAGATGTTGAAACGGAGGCATAGGGAAATGAGTTGCCCAAGGTCACTACAGCAGGCAGGCGGTGGAACGGAAACTAGGACTCAGGTCCTCCGATTCCCAGGCCCGTGCTCTTTCCACTAGGCCACGTTGCGTATAACGCCAGTTTTTTTAAAATACCAGAATCATCGGACAATAAATGAAACGTCGGAGAAAACCCAGTCCCCACTGTGGACTGGTGAAAAAAAAAGAAACAGGTTTGATTGGAAAAACAACCTTCTCACTTGACCCCTTGTGGGTCAGGCCCTCTATCCAGCCTATCTTGTATTTTCCCCAGTGTTTCGTACAGTGCTTGTAATATTATAAGCTCTCAATTGATGCCACAAGCAATCATTTAATAAAATGTTCCAGTAGCCCAAGTGAATTCGGATCTAGTATTTATGTATTTTAAGAATGCAATCTTATTGCCGTTATCCTATTGAAGAGAAAACTAAATTTTATTAGTCAGTATTGATTAGTTGCTCTTTATTGTGATAAATGGCATTTCTTAATATTTTCTTCTTCTTGGATTATGACTCATCCAAAGAGCTTCAAGGGCAAAGGACAGGGCTTTGGAGGGAAGAGGATGAATTTGCGGAATATTAAACCTGTCTATTTTTCTTGTGTTCTTCGGTTCCTCGGGTTTTCTCACAATCTGCCAAGTGAGGGAAAGGTTCCCCAACACCCGCCATCTCTCCCTTTGGGTTAAAGAACAACCTCATTCTTTGTTTAAAGAAACATTAGTCTTGGGATTTGATACTCTTCATTTCCCGTTGACTTTGTTCTCACACAAGCGGATTTCTCTGGAAAGCACACTTGATCGGGCCTAGATATTAAGGTATTTGTGAACAAATGCATTCGAGTTGCTTTCTCTCAGTCGGACCGCGGCGGACAAATTTACATACGCGAGGAGTTCAGATCAATTTCCCCGTTGTAGCTTTTGCGGTGAAAGAAAGCACAAATGTTAACGAATCGGGATTTTCTGCATGCCTTTTGTGTGCTGGGGCTCTGTATTGAGCGCTTGGGAGGGTCCAATAGTTAGAAGACACCATCTCTGCCTTCAAGGAGCTGACAGTCGACTGAGTGCGGGGCACCGGGCTAAACGTTTGGGAGACTATGATAGAGTTGGCAATAATAATAATGATAATAATTCTGGTATTTTTTAGGCTCTGTGTGACAGGCAATGTATTAAGTCTGGGGTGAATGCAAGCGAATTGGGTTGGACACGGTCTTCTTCCCGCATGGAGCTTTACAGTCTTAATCCCCATTTTGCAGATGAGGTAACTGTGACTTGACCAGGGTCACCCAGCAGACAAGTGGTGGAGGTGGGATTAGAACCCAGGTCCTTATGACTCCCAGGCCCTTTTGACTCCCAGGCTTGCGCTCTATCCACTAGGCCCTGCTGCTCCTCTTGCCTCTTGTCCGCTGGGTGACCACGGTCATTTCTCATCTTTGTGCCTCATCTTCCTCATCTGCACAATGGGGGTTTCAATTCCCGTCCTTCCTCCTCCTCAGACCGTGAACCTCGTGTGGGACGGGGACTGTATCCGTCGTGATTATCTTGCGTCTACCACGGAGCTGAGTATAGTGCTTGGCACCTACTAAGTGTTCAACCTGTGCTGTTACAATTTATTATTTATTGCTCCGAGTTTGATCCAGACAGGTTTGTGCCTCAGTTTCCTCATTTGCCCCATGGGAGTTCAATACCCGTTCTTCCTTCCTCCTAAGACCTCGAACCCCGTGTGGGACAGGGACTGGGTCTGACCTGATTATCTGGTGTCGACCACCTCACCGAGTACAGTGTTCGGCACACAGTAAGTCCTTAACACACGTCCTTGCGATTTTATCATTTACTGCTCTGCGTTCCAAACGGGCACAGAGACCCAGAGCGGCTGCAGAGGCCCTACCCGGCTCTGTTGTCGAAAGCTGCAAATCATCCCCATTTGGCCTCACAATTTCCGAATTTTGCGCCTCAGCAGAGGTGATGGATGGGCCGTTCTGAGAGATCAGTCACGCGGCCTTCCTGCCTTCAGCTCCCGGCTGTGGTGGTTGAGACGGCAAGGATCACCCCTCTGGCTTCAGAAATGTTTTTGTTTTGTAATTTTTTGTGGCATCGAGCGCTGACAAAATAGCCAAATGTATCTTCACAAGTCACAAGTACGTAATAATAATGGTATCCGTTAAAACCTTACTATATGTGGAGCCCTGAGGAGCGTGGCTCAGTGGAAAGAGCCCGGGCTTGGGAGGCAGAGACCATGGGTTCGAATCCCGGCTCGCTTGTCAGCTGTGTGACCTTGGGCAAGTCACCTAACTTCTCTGTGCCTCCGTGACCTCATCTGTAAAATGGGGATGAAGATTGTGAACCCAACGTGGGACCACCTGATTACCTCGCATCTACCCCAGCGCTCAGAAGAGTGCTTGGCACATAGTAAGCGCTTAACAAGTACAGATACCAACGTTATTATTATTACACAAGCTAATCAGGTTGGACTCAGTCCCCGTCCCACACGGGGCTCACTTCTTAATCCCCACTTTAGAGCCGAGTAACTGAGGCCCGGAGAGGCGAGGTGGCTTGCCCAGGGTCACACAGGGGACACGTGGCGGAGCCGGGATTAGAACCCAGGTCCTCCTGGCTCGCGGGCTCGGGCTCTATCCGGAAGGCCGCACTGCCGTTCTGCTGGCTGGTGCCAAGACAGCCACGGTTATCCGCTTCTCGGTCGGAGAAGCTAGCGGAGCCAGGTGCCTGTGGGGAGAGAGATGGGGAACGGGAGTTGCGGCACGGGAGGCGAGCTAATGACGGGTCTCGGGTCATAAAATGCCTGCTAGTCAACTCCTGTTCTTTCTCTAATCAATCACTGGTATTTCACGAGCCCCTCCTGGGTTCGGAGCACCGTAATAATCCTCCGACTCCTGGCGTTCACCGAGTCCTCGTGAAGGGCTAAGCGCTGGAGGAGATACAAGGTTATCGGATCGGACACGATCCCTCGTCTGAATTGGGCTCATCATAATCTCTCTCACCTCCATTTTAGATACGAGTCTGTATTGATTTATTTATTTTGGGGGTATTTGTTAAGCGCTTACTAGGTGCAGAGCACTGTTCTAAGCGCTGGGGTAGACACAGGGGAATCAGGTCGTCCCACGTGGGGCTCGCGGTCTTCATCCCCATTATACAGATGAGGTGCCTGAGGCGCAGAGAAGTGAAGTGACTTGCCCCCAGTCACACAGCTGACAAGTGGCAGAGCAGGGATTCGAACCCATGACCTCTGACTCCAAAGCCCGGGCTCTTGCCACTGAGCAATTTATTCACACTGTCGGTCTCGCCGTCTCGACCGTATGCTCTCTGCAGGCAGGGAACGTCTCCGCTAATTCTGCTGCGTCGTACTCTCCCAGGAGCGTAGTACAGCACTCTGCGCATAGTAAGCGCTCAAGAAATCTGGTGTATTGCGTCTCCTGACGGTAAACTCGCGGTCGGCGGGGAACGTGTGTACCGAGTTTTGTTCTGTGATGATGATAATAACTATGGTACTCGTTAAGCGCTTACTATGTGCCAGACACTGGTCTAAGTACTAGGGCAGGTACACGTTAAGCAGATCGAACACAGTCCCTGCCCCACATGGGGCTCACAGTCTTAAATCCTCATTTTCCTAATGAGGTAACCACGGCCCAGAGAAGCCACGTGTCTTGCCCAAGGTCACACAGCAAACAGATGATGGACCCGGGATTAGAACCCAGGTCCTTCTGCCTCCCAGGCCCGTGGTCTATCTTTTGCCCTCCCTGTCACTTAATACAGCGCTCCACATGTAGTAAGCGCTGAATAAATACCTGTGATGGATTGAGGAACCCGAGGCCCAGAGAGGTGAAGTGACTTGCCCGAGGTCATCCCTTTCTATCGACGGTCGCCCTGGGAGTGGAAACCGCGGTCGGAGTCAGTGACTAATTGATAAATATTGCAAGGCTCGCCTCTCCTCATTCAGATGGAACTGAATACAGATGAGCGCTTCGTACCCATAGGGCGAGAGGAATAAATAGTCTGGTGAATAAGGATTCCATCACCCGTTTTCCCGGGATGTTTAATTAGGGACGTGGGGCTAAATGTTTCCTTGGATCGTATGGCAGGTGGATGCTCAGAGCGTCAAAACAGTCAACTGAAAGTCTCTGTGCCAGGCGTGAGAGTGGAAGTAATGCGAGAGGAGGCTCCGTCTTCGTGATGGGAAGAAGTGTGCCCAGTGGGCAGATCGGGCCGAGAATGAGATTTGGGCAGGGAATGTGACTGTTTTTTATTTTCTGCTGTCCCGTGAGCTTACGTTGCTGCGCGGACAGGAAGCGCTCAATAAATACGACCGACTGAATGAATGACTGAAAGGACGAACCGGTTGTCACCCCTGTTGCGTGGCGAGAGAAATGGTTGGTCCTTTAGGGTTGGTGGACGGCTTTGATCCTGGGGACGTTGTCTCTGTGTGTGTTTCTGTGCGTGTCTGCAGAACGCTGAAAACCCGACAGACGTGTCTGAAGTCGGTCCCCACAGTGCTCCTTCACCGGTCGGGCCCCGTCTTCCCTCTCCCTCGAGGAAGCGAGTCTGCCGAAAGAGCGCGTTGCAGGCGGCCGTCCCGCGGTCATCTCACCTTTGCCGCTGCCGCCTCACAGCTGACCCACGGCCACCCCAGGCCTCAACGATCACTGAGTCGCTGAACGCAGCCGATAAAAGCGTCTCCGGGTGGTGCCGGGGGGAGGGATGGGCCGCCCCCCCGCCTTGGTTCTTCCCTCACAGGCTCTCAACCTCCCCGGGCCCTGGGGGTGTCCGGTTTGGCGGGCTGTGACGGGGCGTGTAGGGGAGGGCGTTGTGGCTTTTTTTGTGTGTGTGTGGGTGTGAGGCGGGGTGGGGTGAGACCTCGATGTCCGCCTCCCCCTCTAGACTGTAAGCTCACTGTCGGCAGAGTACGCATCTGTTATATTCTATCAGACTCTCCCAAGTGCTCAGTACAGGGCTCTGCACACAGTAAGCGCTCAATAATCATGATAATTATCGTGTTTGTTGAGCGCTTACTTTGTTCCAGGCACCGTACTAAACCCTGGGATGGATACAGACAAATCAGGTTGGACACAGTCTCTGTTCCACGTGGGGCTCACAAGTCTCCATCCCCCCTTTCCAGAGGAGGGAACTGAGGCCCAGTGAAGTGAAGTGACTTGCCCAGGGTCACACAGCAGAGCGGCGGCAGAGCGGGGATTAGGACTTTATTTACCTCATCTGTAAAACGAGGATTAAGACTGGGAGCCTCATGTGGAACAGGAACTTTGTCCAACCTGATTGTCTTGTATCTACCCCACTGCGTAGAACAGTGCTTGGCACATAGTAAGCACTTTATAAATATTATTAGTAGTAGTAGTAATATTGGTATTTAAGCGCTTACTGTGTGCCAAGCACTGTTCTAAGCACTGGGAGAGATACAGGGTAACCAGGTTGTCCCTCGTGAGGCTCACAGTCTTCATCCCCGTTTTCCAGATGAGGCACAGAGAAGTGAAGTGACTTGCCCACCGTCACACAGCTGACAAGTGGCAGAGGCGGGATTCGAACCCATGACCTCTGACTCCACAGCCCGGCCTCTTTCCACTGAGCCACGCTGCTTCTCATTAATATTCTCCGGGCTCATTACCTGATTCACTCATATCTACCCCAAAGCTCAGAACAGTGCTTGGTACATAGTAAGAACCTTACGAAACGATTACTTTTATTAATATTATCCTTACAAGTATCATTATCATCATTGCCATCATTATTACACGATCTCTCCTCCCGATTCTAAGTCAGCTTTGGTGAGAGATTTTTCTTTGCCAGCTTCAAAGTTTGGAACCTTCCCCGAAACATGAGAATCTTCAGATTTGATTTAAATCAACTGTAGCTGCCAGTTACCGCACATTAAATAGGTAATTATTTGAGCCCCTCCACAGAAAGGTTCAGTGCTCGTTAATAGGTCCGCAGCTGTTGTAGACGGCGGCTCATTCTCCACAAGAATGTGCCGGAATTGGCTGTTCAATCATCATCGTCAAAAAATAATTGTTTATTGAATGGAAAGTGCGGTGTCAGAGTGGGAAAGCAGATGAGGTGAGATGGTGCTCAACCAAGGCCGTTACGACTATTCTTAGACTGGAGACTCCCCTCTAGAAGGGAAGCTTCTTGAGGGCGGGGATCATGTCTTCCGATTCTGTTTTATTGTACTCTTCCAAGCGCATCGTACAGTGCTCTCCACACACCAGGTGCCCAGTAACTACCAGGCATAGATTGACTACCTTCACTAAATTCCGCTCTTTCCTCTCCATCCAAAATGCTGCCACGTTAATGCGATCACTCATCCTCGCCCGCCTGGATTACTGAATCAGCCTCCTCGCTGACCTCCCAGCCTCCTGTCTCTCCCCACTCCATTCCATACTTCACTCAGCTGCCCGGATCATTTTTCTCCAAAAATGTTCAGGACATGTCACCCCGCTCCTCAAAACAACTCCAGGGGTTGACCATCCATCGTCGTATCGAACAAAAACTTCTCGTGGTTGGCTTTAAAGCCCTCCACCCCCTTGCCCCCCTCCTCCCTCACCTCCCATCTCTCCTTGTACAACCCAGCGCACACGCTCCGCTCTTCTAGTGCCAACCTTCTCACCGTGCCTCGATCTCCGCCTGTCTCGCCGCCGACCCCTGGCCCACGTCCCGCCTCTGGCCTGGCGCTCCCTCCCTCCTCAAATCCGACAGACAGTGACTCTCCCCCCCCCTCAGAGGCTTACTGAAGGCACATCTCCTCCAAGAGGCCTTCCCAGATTAGCCGTCTCCGCTTTCCTCTTCTCCCGCTCCCTTCCTCATCGCCCTGACTTGCTCCATTTGTTCATCTGCCCTCCCCGCCCCAAAATACTAATTTGTACATATCCGAGATTTATTTATTTCTACCGATGTCGGTCTCTCCTTCTCTAGACTGTAAGCTTGTTGTAGGCAGGGGATGTGTTTGTTTATTGTTGTATTGTACTTTCCCAAGCACTTAGTAAGCGCTCAATGAATGCGAATGAATGATTGTCTTCTAATACAGCACTAAACCATCATAAGAGTGTACGAGATGGGATTGTTTGGATTGGCAGGCTTCGAAGAATTGGTCACTTAGGTAAAATGAGAAACAGAACTGGGAAGAATAGGGTGAAGAAGTTGAAATTCCGAAAACCTTCCAGATAAAATCTTTCCAGTATTCCCGGTAGTTGCATTGAGAAATTCTAAATAGGAAGAGAAGGTAGGATTCTTCATTCCGACTTTTACGCCGAAACGTGCCGCGGCCCCGAAAGCCTGAAAGCGATAATACTGTTTTAATGGATTTTCAAATGTCTCATTTTTATTTTCATTTATGCAAATGGTGTCCGTGTGGGGGGCACATGGCTGGTGGATATTGCCTTCTCCTTTTCCCCTGCTCATAACCGGTGTAATGAGCAATCTGAAAAATCCTCAGGTGTCCTAGAGTGGTCATTATCCACTTGAAGGGGAAGCTTTGGCTCAAAGGTAGGGGAAGAGAAAAGCCACCGGCTTGATATCGTTGTCTCTGGCGTTGAATCCGCGTGGCCTAGTGGAAAGATCCCCGATCTGGGAGTCGGAGGACCCGGCTTCGGATTCCGATTCCGCCACACGCCTGCTGTGGAACCTCGGGCAAGTCGCTTAGCTTATCCGTGCCACAGTTTCCTCGACTGTAAAATGGCGATTCGATACCCGTTCTCCTTCCCACTGTGCCTGTGACCCCCGTGTGGGACAAGGCCTATGTCTAACCCGATTAGCTTGTATCCATCCTAACTCTCAGTTCAGTGTTTGACACCTAGTAAGCGCTTAATGGGAGCCATAAAAAAGGGAGTCAAAATAGGGAATTTTGCTTGTGTGTGTTTGTGTGTTTGAGTGCACATGAGCCCCTCTGTGGATAGACTTGTGTACGCTCAGAGATGCTACAGTCTGTTGCAAAGAGAAACCGGTAGTGTATGATTTCATTTTTGGCTTGAATGGAACTTAACCCGGAGCCCTGGGGCAAAAGATTTCATTAAATCCTAGTCTACCGGCTTTAAATCCCCAAGGAGATATGTGACTTTCAGATTGTTGCTGGAGTAGAGGCAGTAAAAATCATGGGATTTTTCTCATTTTGTATGGCCCCTGTAAGAAACTGCTTAAAGTTCAATATGCATGCTTAAGTTGGAGAATGGAAACTTGCCGTGGCTAAAGAAAATGATCAGAGACGTGTTCGGGAGTCCACCGCCGGTAATTTGAGGCTCACGTTTTTTTTCCCCTCAGGGACTGTGTAGGGATAGACACTGTATTGAATTGGCGCAGAAAATAATGAAATTTCTTCCCTACGCAGTGATGATAAATACCATAGACCCTGTCAATCAGTAATGGTTACTCAGAGTTTGCTGGGTGTAGAACTGCAGAACACTGAACGTAAGCCCATTTAAATATATAACAATAATAATAATAATGACATTTGTGAAGAGCTTACTGTGTGTCAAGCGCCGCGTTACGTTCTGGGGTAGATGCGAGGTCATCAGGTTGTCCCCCTTGGGACTCACAATCTTAATCCTCATTTTCCAGACGAGGTAACTGAGGCACAGAGAAATTAAGTGGCTTGCCCAAGGTCACGCAGCAGACAAGAGGCAGAGCCAGGATTAAAACCCACGTCCTCCGACGCCCCAGGGCCGGGCTTTGCATCTTAAGCCACACTGCTTCAACTTGCAATCGAATCAAATCGTCTGGGTACTCTATTTTTCTGTATTTTTTTTTGTCCATCTCCCGCGTTAAAGTGGAAACTCCGTGTGGGCAAGAAACATGTCCGGAGGTTCTGTTGTGCTTTTCCTGGTGCTTCGTTTGGCTGATTACATCTAGCAGACGCTCAATAAGCTCACTACTCCTGTAGTAAGCACTAGGGACAGTCCGTGAGCTCGTTTTGGGCAGGGAATGTGTCCATTAATTGTCAGACGGTACTTTCCGAAGCGCTTAGTACAGTGCTTTGCAGAAAGCGCTCAATAAATACGATTGAATGAATGAATGAATGAATGGCCAGTACATCAGAAGCAAAGAATGGCAATCAGTGGTGTTTTTTGAGCACTTGGCATGTGATGAGCCCTGTACTAAGCGCTTGTGAGAGGACGATACAACAGAGCCGCGATTAGAACCCACGTCCTCTGACTCCCAAGCCCGGACTCTATCCAAGTCGTGACCAATGACCCACCAACCCTTGGAAGTACTCAGAGAAGACTGTGAGCCCGTCAGTGGGCAGGGACTGTCTCTATCTGTGGCCGATTTGTCCATTCCAAACGCTTAGTACAGTGCTCTGCACATAGTAAGCGCTCAATAGATACTATTGAACGAATGAATCGGTAGACACAGTCCCTGCCCGCAACGAGCTTACGCTCAAGCCGATATGACAGCACACACTGTGCGCTCAATAAATAGGGATAAGTAGGGATTGTCTCTGATTAGCGAATTCTACTTTCCAAGTGCTTAGTACAGTGCTCTGCACACAGTAAGCGCTCAATAAATACGACTGAATGCATTTAAGGAAGAGGCATTAGTGTTTGAGATCTCTTATAGTTGAAGTTGCTTCTAAAGACAAAAAAAAATCTTTGCCCTAGCTCTGCACGGGAAGAAAAGGACATTCTTCCTTGAGCTCTAGATTGGACCGAATTTCTTCTTCATCGAGGCCTGGCCCTCATATTATTTGAAATGATTTTTTTTTTCGTTTGATTTGCTTTTTTTTTAAAAAAAAAAAATTGGGCCAGCAATGGGAAGGTCTTGGTCCAATATGCTTATGTAATCAACATCGGGGGAGTTTTCGGCGAGCAGAAATCTAATAGGTTTTTGAGTCTGGATTCCCAAATCAGTGGACGGAGGAGCACATTTTCGGGGGATTTGGGCCGCGTTTAATTGGGTTATATGGCATCTTAGACATCGTGGAAGAAATAAAGGCTCATAAAAATAAACTGTGCTTTAAGAACTGGAAGGGCTTGCTGAAGAGCACACAGACTTTAAGAAAATGTGTATTTTCTTTTTTTTAACGGCATTTCTTAAGCACTTACCATGTGTCAGGCACTTTATTAAGCTCCGATGTAGATACAGGTTACTCAGATTGAACGTGGTCCGCGTCCCATGTGGGGCTCACGGTCTTATTCCCCATTTTACAGATGAGGGAGCTGAGGCCCAGAGAAGTGAATTGACTTGCTCAAGGTCACTCAGCAGACAAATGGTGGAGCCGGGACTAGAACCCAGGTCCTTCTGACTCCCGGGCCCGGGCTGTATCCACTAGGCCACGCCACTTCATTCAGTCGTATTTATTGAGCACTTACTGTGTGCAAAGCACTGTACTCAGGGCTTGGGAGAGTACAAAGCAACAACGAACGGGCATTTTCCCTATCCGCAAAGATCTTACTTCCTACGAAAGGCTTGTTTTAGAACCTTAAGAAAGGAAGAAAACAGATAACGGGGAAAGGACTTGATTCTGAATGTGAAATCGTGAGGGGAACCTGCTCGATTTAGAGGGTAAAAGTACAAGGAAGCAATCGTGGGAGTAGTAACGTTTATTGAGCGCCCCTGGGTTGCAGTGTACTAGGCGCCTGGGAAATATGAGAAGGAAGAGGAGAGAAGTTCCCTGTCTGCAGGGCTCTTACGCTCCAGTGGAGGAGAAAAACATAAAAATACTCCAGTGAAAGACTTGGTTTAGAATATAGAGGACTAAGAAAACATTTATCCGCCGAAGGCCCCGAGTTAGAACCCCAAAGTACCTTAGGTTCTCTGTGCCTCAGTTTCCTGCGCAGAGAGTAGGCACTCAATCGGTATTATTGATTGAATCCCACCCGATGATTTCTTCTGTGCCGCGCTCCCTCCCGCTCTGGGATGGGATTCGCTAAACTTTCCATTTTTTGCTGTCTATTTTTCCTCTCTCTTGGCCTCGTCCCCCGCCGTCATCGAGACCGGCGCTTTCCCTGTACCGCAGTGACAGAGTGGATTTACCTTGCCGTTCGAACTCTTCTCCGTCCCGATGATTTAGCAGCTTGAGGGATGGGCCGTGACGCGCGCTGTGAAAATGTCGGCGACGGCTGCCGGGAGAGGAGCACGGGCCTGGGACTCAGAAGGCCCGGGTTCTAATCCCCCCTCCGCCGTGCCCTGCTGGGTGACCTTGGGCAGGTCACTTCAGTTCTCCGCGCTTCGGTTACTTCATCGGTTCAGGGGAGATTTAATACCCGTTCTCCCTCCTGCTTCGATTGCGAACGACGTGTGGGGCTGTGTCCTTTGGGATTATCCTGTATTTTCCCCAGTGCTTAGAACAGCGCTTGACACGTAGTAAATGCTTCACAAATTCCAAAATGATCATTATTATTATACTTTCCCCTTAGTGGGGAAGACAGGGAAATTGGCTTTTGTTGCCATTTGACAGGCCAGGTGGCCTAGTGGAAAGAACCTGGGCCTGGGAGTCAGAGAACCCGGGTTCTGGTTGGTTCCACCCCCTTTCTGCTGTTGTGACTTTGGGCAAGTCATTTCCCTGAGCCTCAGTTCACTCCTCTGTCAAACGGGGACTCAATTTCCCTTCACCCTCTCTTGTAGTTGGCGAGCTACATGTGTGGGACGGGGACCGTATCCAGCCGATCAGCTTTTATCTCCACCAGCGCTTAGTACAGTGCCGGGCACAAATAAGAGGCTAACAAGTACCATTACAGTAATAATAATAATGGTATTTGTGAAATACAAAATGACACGAGCAAGGCCGGCATGTCATAAATGATAATTACGGCATTTATTAAGCACTTATTGTGTGTCAAGCGCTGGGGAAGATACGGTATTATCAGCTTCATTCGGTCATCCATTCAGTCGCATTTAATAATAATAATGATAATAATAGTGTTGGTATTTGTTAAGCGCTTACTATGTGCAGAGCACTGTTGTAAGCGCTGGGGCAGACATAGGGGAATCAGGTTGTCCCACATGGGGCTCACGGTCTTAATCCCCATTTTACAGATGAGGTAACTGAGGCCCAGAGAAGTGACTTACCCACAGTCACACAGCTGACAGGCGGCAGAGCTGGGATTCAAACTCATAATAATGTTAGTATTTGTTAAGCGCTTACTATGTGCAGAGCACTGTTCTAAGCACTGGGGTAAACACAGGGGAATCAGGTCGTCCCACGTGGGGCTCACGGTCTTCATCCCCATTTTACAGATGAGGGAACTGAGGCACAGAGAAGTTAAGTGACTTGCCCCCAGTCACACAGCTGACAAGTGGCAGAGCTGGGATTCGAACTCATGACCTCTGACTCCCAAGCCCGTGCCCTTTCCACTGCGCCACGCTGCTTCTCGAGCCATGCTGCTCTTATTGAGAGCTTATTGAGCGCTTACTGTGTGCAGAGCCCTGTAATAAGCGCTTGGACTGTACATTTCGGCAACAGATGGAGACGGCCCCTGCCCGACAACGGGCTCACAGTTAAAACGGGGAGACTGACAGCGAAAAATTACAAGTAGACAGGCATCAGATCAGACACAACCTACAGCTCCAACTCCTCCCCCATTTTGCAGATGAGGAAACTGAGGCCAGAGGGATCGAGTGACCCGCCCGCCGCAAGGTGATGGCAGAACTGGGTGAATAATAATTATTGTGGTGTTTCTTCCGCTCCTACTGTGTGCCAGCTACTAAGCCTGGGCAGATATGAGTCAATCGGGTTGGACCGAGTCCCCGTCCCGCGTGGTACTCGCAGTATCGTTCCCGTTTTACAGATGAGGTGACTGAGGCACAGAGAACTGAAGTGACTTGCCCAAGGTCATACAGTAGACAAGTGGCGGAGCTGGGATGCGAACCCGTGACCTTCTGACTCCCAGGCCCGTGTAACAGAGCTGGTAGCCTTGTTCCCTGTCCACAAGGAGCTCACCGTCCAGAGGACGAGGCAGAAATGGGAAGCAGCGTGGCTCAGTGGAGAGAGCCCGGGCTTGGGCGTCACAGGGCATGGGTTCGAATCCCGGCTCTGCCACCTCTCAGCCTTGTGGCTGTGGGCGAGTCGCTTCACTTCTCCGTGCCTCAGTTCCCTCCTCTGTGAAATGGGGGTGAGCCTCGCGTGGGACAACCTGACCACCCTGTATCTACCCCAGCGCTTAGAACGGTGCTCCGCACATAGTAAGCGCTTAACAAATGCCAACGTTAGATGGGGCGAACCAGATGCCCAAAGGTCATAGGTTGGAATGCGTGGTGTCAAGCCTTGCTCTTTTCACTCTGTCCCCTTTTTTTAATTAATGCTATTTGTTCGGTGCTTATTATGTGCTCCGGGGGAGATAGAAGTTAGCCAGGTTGGACACAGTCCCTGTCTCACCCGGGGCTTGCGGTCCCAGTCCCCAATTTCCAGATGAGGAAACTGAGGCGCAGAGAATAATAATAACAATAACGTTGGTATTTGTGAAGCGCCTACGGCGTGCAGAGCACTGTTCTAAGCGCTGGGTTATACAGGGTAATCAGGTTGTCGCGCATGAGGCTCCCAGTCTTCCTCCCCATTTTACAGATGAGGTAACTGAGGCACAGTGAAGTGACGTGCCCACAGTCACACAGCTGACAAGTGGCAGAGCCGGGATTAGAACCCAGAGCCTTCCGACCCACAGAGCCGTGCTCTCTCCTGCCGGTCATTTTCGACTCCCGGTTGAAGGTGTTCCTCTCTGAATAATAATGATGATGTTGGTATCTGTTAAGCGCTTACTATGGGCAGAGCACTGTTCTAAGCGCTGGGGAAGATACAGAGTCATCAGGTCGTCCCACGTGAGGCTCCCAGTTAATCCCCATTTTACAGATGAGGTAGCTGAGGCACAGAGAAGTGAAGTGACTCGCCCACAGTCACACAGCTGAAGACACTTCAGCCTTCTGAATCGTTGGTTACAACGTGGGGACGGTGTGGGCGCGCAAATAGCCAGCGTCGATGGGCTGACTGAAGTATAACAATAATAATGATGGCATTTGTTAAGCGCTTACTATGTGCCAAGCACTGTTCCAAGCGCTGGGGAGGATACAAGCAGGATCAAGCGGCGTGGCTCAGTGGAAAGAGCAGGGGCTTTGGAGTCAGAGGTCGTGGGTTCGAATCCCAGCTCTGCCACTTGGCAGCTGCGTGACTGTGGGCGAGTCGCTTCACTTCTCCGCGCCTCAGTTACCTCATCTGGAAAACGGGGATTAAGACTGTGAGCCCCACGTGGGACAACTTGATTCCCCCGTGTCCTCCCCGGCGCTTAGAACAGTGCTCCGCCCATAGTAAGCGCTTAACAAATACCAACATTATTATTAGGAAGCAATGCGGCTCAGTGGAAAGAGCCCGGGCTTCGGAGTCAGAGGTCATGGGTTCGACTCCCGGCTCTGCCGCTTGTCGGCCGTGTGACTCTGGGCGAGTCACTTCGCTTCTCTGGGCCTCAGTTACCTCATCGGTAAAACGGGGATTAACCGGGAGCCTCACGTGGGACGACCCGATGACCCTGTATCTACCCGGCGCTTGGAACGGTGCTCTGCACATAGTAAGCGCTTAACAAATACCAACATTATTACCAGGTGATCAGGTTGTCCCACGTGGGGCTCACAGTCTTCGTCCCCGTTTTCCAGAGGAGGTAACGGAGGCACAGAGAGGTTGAGCGACCAGAGTCACGCAGCTGAAAGGCGGCCCGGCGGGGATTTGAACCCCTGACCTCTGCCTCCCAAGCCCGGGCTCTTTCCACTGAGCCGCACTGCTTCTCTCGGTTCGCAGACTGGCCAAGTGGAGTGAGAGTCGAGGGGAACGAGGACGAGATTAGGTGGGCTGAAGCGCAGAAAATCATCCATCGTAGTTCTCGAGCGCCGGAGGCCACAAGACGGAATCCACGGAAACGTTCCCTGCCCGCCACCAACTTAGGCCAGAGGAGGGGTTTACGGTCTAGAGGGATGATCCCCGCGAGTGTGAATGGGAGACGCCGTCGGTAAAGCTCTCCGAGGCAGCCTCTGACCTAGAAAAAAGCTGCTTTTTCCCAGTGCCCGTCCAGGCGGAAGTGGTGCCATCTCAGGAGACTGGAGAAAGGTTGCGGCATTCCGAGTGAAAACTGCCCGTTTAGGCCCGAAGAGAAAAAGAGGTCAAGCCGACTCCGCTCCAGAGATATTTAAAAGCCATCTAGAAAACGGTGATTTTCAGGAGATGCCGATCCTTAAAGCCGTCGCGCCGACGTGCCGAGATCTGCCCCGACTCCGTTGATTAAAGCGGTCCGGTCGTCCTCTTTTATTTTCTTTCGTCCCTGGTATTTCTTAAGCGCTCGCTGTGTGTCGCTGGGCCTCAGTTACCCGGGCTTGGGAGTCCGAGGTCGTGGGTTCGAAGCCCGGCCCCGCCACTTGTCAGCTGTGTGACGGCGGGCAAGTCATTTCACTTCTCTGGGCCTCAGTTACCTCATCTGGAAAATGGGGATTAACTGCGAGCCTCACGTGGGACCGCCCGATGACCCTGTAATACTACTACTGCTAATAATGTTGATATTTATTAAGGGCTTACTATGTGCAGAGCACTGTTCTAAGCTCTGGGGTGTACAGGGTAATTAGGTTGTCCCACATGAGGCTCACAGGCTTAATCCCCGTCCCAGCGCTTAGGACAGTGCTCCGCACCTAGTAAGCGCTTAACAAATCCCATTATCATTAATCCCAGCCCCACCACTTGTCTGCTGTGTGACTTGGGCCAAGTCACGTCCGTGTGCCTCAGTGACCTCATCTGTAAAATGGGGATGAAGGCCGGGAGTCCCACGTGGGACCATCTGATAGCCTTGTATTTCTCCCAGTGTTTAGAACAGTGCTCGGCACCTAGTAAGCACTTAGCAAATACCACCACGTTAATAATGTGGGGCAGGGACCGTGTCCACAAGGATTTGCTTCTATTTATCCCAGCGCTTAGTACAGTCCCTGGCACGTAGTAAGGGCTTAGTAAGTACAATAATGACTCATTATTATCATGATGTTGGAGTTGGTTAAGCGCTTACTATGTGCCGAGCACCGTTCTAAGCGCTGGGGGAGATACAGGGTCATCGGGTCGTCCCACGGGAGGCTCCCAGTTGATCCCCATTTTACAGATGAGGTCACTGAGGCACAGCGAAGTGACTCGCCCACAGTCACACAGCTGACCAGTGGCCAAAGGAAGCAACTTGAAGCACTGAGAAGGTTAATGACTTGCCCAAAGTCACACAGCAGGGAGTTGGTGGAGCGGGGATTCGAACCCAGGCCTGTGCTCTTGCCCCCAGGGCAGGCTGCTTCCGTGAACAGGTAGAGAGTGAGTTAGTCTGAGGTATCAGAGCAGCAGCATGACCCAGGGCTGTGTGACCTTGGGTAAGTCACTTTACTTCCCTGTGCCTCGGTTACTTCATCTGTAAAATGGGATTGAGACGGACCACCCCACGTGAGAAGTATTAGAGAAGCGGCGTGGCTTGGTGGAAAGCACCTGGGCTTGGGTGTCCTAGGTTGTGGGTTCTAATGCCGGCTCTGCCACGTGTCAGCTGGGTGACTTTGGACGAGTCGCTTCACTTCTCTGTGCCTCGGTGACCTCATCTGTTAAATGGGGATGAAGACCGCGAGTCCCCCGTGGGACAATCGGATAACCTGGTGTCTAGCCCAGCGCTCAGGACAGTGCTCGGAACATAGCGAGCGCTTCACAAATACCAGCACGATAATAACGTGGGACAGGGACAGTGTCCGACCTGATTTGCTTGTATTTAGAGAAGCAGCGTGGCTCGGTGGGAAGAGCCCCGGCTTGGGAGTCCGCGGTCATGGGTTCGAATCCCGCCTCTGCCGCTTGTCAGCCGTGTGACTTTGGGCAAGTCACTTAATTTCTCTGTGCCTCAGTGACCTCATCTGTAAAATGGGGGATTAACTGTGAGCCTCACGTGGGACGTCCTGATGACCCTGTATCTACCCCTACGCTTAGAACAGTGCTCTGCACATAGTAAGCGCTTAACAGAAAAATACATTATTACCCCAGTGCTTAGTACAGGGCCTGGCACACAGTAAGCACTTAACAAATGCCGCAGTTATCGTTATTATAATTATTAATTCTGGTGTCGCCCCTTGCCTGGTGTCACTTTCCTGCTCTGTACCTCACTTTCCTCATCTGGAAAATGGGGATTTGATACCTGTTCCACCTCCCCCTTAGATTGGGAGCCCCGTGCGGGTCAAGGACCCTGTCGTGTCTGATCTCCTTGGATCCACCCCCGTGCCTGATGCCTAATAAGCCCTTAAAAAATATCTTTAGCACTATTATCACCGTCATTAATAGGATTATCGTCAGAAGCCATCTGATCGGGATTTACTATAGGTGAAGAGAAGCAGCGTGGATTAGCGGATAGATCCACTAGGTCCACCGGCTCTGCTATATTGTAATCTCCCAAATGCTTAGCACAGTAAGCGCTCAGTAAGTGCAGTCGATGGATCCATCGATTGGATACCTGGGTTCCAGTCCCGGTTCCACCTGCTGGGCTTCTGCTGTGAATTGGGCAGAATTTTCTCCCAAGAACGGCCTGGAGCATCTCGCGAGGTAAAGGAGCCGAGCAGGAATCCTGAAAAACAGCTGGCTGGAGTAGCCGCATGGCCTAGGGGACAGAGTACGGGCTTGGAAGTCCAAAGGACCTGGGTTCCAATCCCACCTCTTCCAGTTGTTTGCTGTGTGACCTTGGGCAGGTCACTGAACTCCCGCCTGCTTAGACTGTGAGCCCCGTGAGGCACGGGGACTGTGTCTGACCTAATGAACTCTTATTCATTCTTTCATTCATTCATTCATTCCTTCAGTAGTATTTATTGAGCGCTTACTATGGGCAGAGCACTGCACTAAGCGCTTGGAATGGACAGTTCGGCAACAGATACAGACAATCCCTGCCCATTGACGGATTTACAGTCTAAGGTGGGGAGACAGACGGACAAAAACAGGGCAGCGTAATCACGGTAAGTAGAATCGACCCCATTTTCCATTTTCTACCCTAGGGCTTAGAAGAGTGTTTGACCTATTAGTAATCGCTTAGCCAATACCATAAAATAAATTTAAAAAATAAATAGCAGGGGCAACAAAGACTGCAGAGGCTAATCCGGCAAGTGCCCATTGTTCTCTGGGGAACACCACCACCTCGATCGACCGATCACTAAATCAAAGGTGTTTATTCATTCGTTCAGTAGTATTTATCGAGCGCTTACTACGTGCAGAGCACCGGACCGAGCGCTTGGAATGACCGAGTCGGCAACAGATAGAGACGGTCCCTGCCGTTTGACGGGCTTACAGTCATATTTACCGAGGGCTCGCTGTGTGTAGGAGCACTGGATTAAGCGTTTGGGAGAGTCGTCTAAACTGTCATCTCCCTCCGGGTAGGGAATTCTGATCATTGAACTCTCCCAAGCATTCGGTACAGTGCTCTGCACATAGTGAGCGCTCAGAAAATGCCATCGATTTCTTGATGGATCCTCGGCACAGCGCCGCAGTGTTAGTCATCAAGAGGTCCGTGTCTCGTCTGACGCCGTCGAGCCGCCTCTGAGCCATCGCGACTCCATCGACGCGACTCTCCCGCAGTGCCCCGGTCTCCACCTGCAGTCATCGAGACCGTTTATCCGTGGAGTTTTCTCGGTCAAAATACGGAATTAGTTTACCAGTGCCTCCTTCCGCGCGGTCAGCTTGACTCTCCACCCTCAGTTCTCCCCCATGCCGCCCCTGTCCTGCACAGGGGAGTTTTCATTCATTCATTCAATAGTATTTATCGAGCGCTTACTATGTGCAGAGCACCGTCCTAGGCGCTTGGAATGAACAGGTCGGCAACAGATAGAGCCGGTCCCCGCCGTTTGACGGGCTTACGGCCTGATCGGGGGAGACGGACAGAGAAGAACAGTGGCAGTAAGTTTTGACTTGTAGCCGACGGCCTCCCGCTCGCTAGCCATCTGAGAAGCAGCGTGGCTCAGTGGAGAGAGCCCGGGCTTGGGAGTCAGAGGCCATGGGTTCGAAACCCGGCTCTGCCACCTGTCAGCTGGGTGACTGTGGGCGAGTCACTTCACTTCCCCGTGCCTCAGTTACGTCATCGGTGAAATGAGGATGAAGACGGCGAGGCTCACGCGGGACAATCTGATTACCTGTATCTACCCCAGCGCTTAGAACAGTGGTCTGCACATAGTAAGCGCTTGACAAGTACCAACATGATGATTATCAGCCACTGGCCAAGCTAAGAAGGGAATGGGTAGGCCTCTCCTTGGCTCTCCCTCCCTTGCCCGAGGCAGGTAGGGTACTGGAAACTCTCCAGGTGCCATCCTGAGAGGGTAAACAAATCCTACATGTAAAAAAAACCCAACACCGCCCCAAAATCTGGACTTCACGACGTCTGTCTCTCCTAACGGACCACTCCACCATCGCGCGGTGTTCCAAGCAAAGCGCTTGGGAAGTGTCTTGGAGGAAGAGACCCAGAACTGACCCTCGGCAAGCTTACGGTCAAGCACTGTGGCGGAACTCTTATTAATTTTTTAATGATATTTGTTTGGCGTCTTCTGTGGGCCGGACGCCGTTTGAAGTGCTGGGGTAGATGCAAGATAGTTGGGTTGGACACCGTCTCTGTCCCACGTGGGGCCCTCAGTCTTAATTCTCATTCTACAGAGGAGGGAACCGAGGCCCAGGGAAGTTGAGTGACTTGCCCGAGATCACACAGTAAGGGAGCGACAGAGCCGGGATTAGAACCCGGGTCTTTGTGACCCCCAGGTCTAGGTTCTATCCCCTAGATCTTGCCGCTTCTCTAACGTTGGCGTTCTCTTGTTATGAGTGGCTGCAGTTCTCCTCAGAGAAGATGAGATTTTTAAGATGCAAAATCAGATGTGACTCATGGGGAAGACATTTTTGTCTTGGGCTGATTCAGGCAATAATTGAACGGAGAAGCGATGTCCTTATAGAAGCGTTCTCTGGTTTCTTTCATTAAAAGCAAGCTGGTGGGAGGATGGGTTTTTTTGCGGCTCTGGTTTGTTTGTCCTTTCATTTACACAGTCCATTTAATGCAATTGCTTAGAACGCTGGCACATTAAACACTACAATAACCAAGTTTCCATCTGAAATTCGTAAAGCCAAATAAAAGTCTGGGCTTATGAGGCACCTTGAACTTCTCTCCGCGGTGTTAATGACCAGGACCATTAATGGGCTGTGCAGATGGGCGGCTGTTTGGGGAATCCAGGGAGAAAGAACGGGTCTAATTGAAAACCCGACCGGACCCTGGATTTCTTGCAGTTTGAATTGCGACGAACGTGTTTAGATGGGATGTTTTCTGTGGGGGGGGGGGGGGGGTGTGAGAAGGGGTGTTTTGGGGTGTGTTGGTGTGAGGGAGGGGGTTGTGTTTGTGTGAGAGATCACCTGTGAGGAGAGAACATGACTTGGTTTTAAGTGACTTGCCCAAGGTCACACACGGCGGCGAAGTGGTGGATCCAGAATTAGAACCCTATTTATTTTGTTAAGGAGATGTACGTCACCTTGATTCTATTTATTTGCTACTGTCATCCCCTTGATTCTATTTATTGCCATCGTTCTTGTCTGTCTCCCTCGATTAGACCGTCAGCCCATCAGAGGGCAGGGACTGTCTCTATCCGTTACCGATTTGTACATTCCAAGCGCTTAGTACAGTGTTCCGCACACTGTAGGAGAAGCGGCGCGGCTCAGTGGAAAGAGCACGGGCTTTGGAGTCAGAGATCATGAGTTCGAATGCCCGCTCTGCCGCTTGTCGGCTGTGCGACTGGGGGCGAGTCGCTTCACTTCTCTGTGCCTCAGTTCCCTCATCTGTAAAATGGGGATTAAGACTGTGAGCCCCACGTGGGACAACGTGACTCCCTTGTGTCTACCCCAATGCTTAGAAGAGTGCTCTGCACATAGTAAGCGCTTAACAAATACCAACATTATTATTAGCAGTAGTAAGCGCTCAATAAATACTCTTGAACAAATGAATGAACCCAGATAGTTCAGACTCCCAGGCCTGTGCTCCATCCACTAGGTCATGTCTCTTCTCCCAAGTTTTCTATTTTCTTTAGGGGCATGGACAGTGTCCAACCTGATTGTCTTCCATCTACCCCAGTACTTGCTACAGTGGAGAAGCAGTGTTGCTCAGTGGAAAGAGCACGGGCTTTGGAGTCGGAGGTCATGGGTTCGAATGCCGGCTCTGCCGCTTGTCAGCTGTGTGACTGTGGCCGAGTCACTTCACTTCTCTGCGCCTCAGTGACCTCGTCTGTAAGCGTGGCTAGGGAAGCAGCGTGGCTCAGTGGAAAGAGCACGGGCCTTGGAGTCAGGGCTCATGAGTTCGAATCCCAGCTCTGCCACTTGTCGGCTGTGCGACTGCGGGCGAGTCACTTCGCTTCTCGGCGCCTCAGTTCCCTCGTCTGTAAAATGGGGATTAAGACCGCGAGCCCCACGTGGGACGACCCGATTCCCCTGTGTCTACCCCAGCGCTTAGAACAGTGCTCGGCACATAGTAAGCGCTTAACAAATACCAACATTATTATTATTAAAATGGGGATTAAGACCGTGAGCCCCACGTGGGACGACCCGATTCCCCTGCGTCTGCCCCAGCGCTTAGAACGGTGCTCTGCACATAGTAAGCGCTTAACAGATACCAACGTGGTTATTATTACAGTGGCGGTCACGTAGTAAGCGTACAGCAAGTACCATGAAAAAATAAATAAGAACCACAAGCATTCAAACACTTGGGATGTAGCGAATGAAGAAGTGACCCATTTCCTGGTGAAAAGGAGTTTCCACTCTAGTGGAAGCAGTTACGACTTGCTTTTCCTCTCCAGGGCAGCTACTTACCGGACTGTAGGAATAACACAGAAAGTGTCCCCGGGAGACACTTGAGGCGTTGGGAGTTAAGAGAGGTAAGAGTTAAAGAGAGCTGGGAGCTAGAGAAGCAGCGTGGCTCGGTGGAAAGAGCCCGGGCTTGGGAGTCAGAGGTCATGGGTTCGAATGCCGCTGTGTGACCGTGGGCAAGTCACGACTTCTCTGGGCCTCATCTGTAAAATGGGGATTATGACTGAGAGCCCCACGTGGGACGACCTGATTCCCTTGTGTCTACCCCAGCGCTTAGAACAGTGCTCTGCACGTAGTAAGCGCTGAACACATACCAACATTGATCGAGTTCAGGCCAACTCAGGAAATGACGTTTTTCTGGTTCCTCCTCAGCCTCCTCATCATCCAGGGGGTGGCCCTCCTAGAGACTCAGAAGGGGGACGGTAAGCTCGTCACGGGCAGGAAATGTGTCTGTTTACTGTTGTATTAGGTTCTCTGAGCGCTCAGTACAGTGCCCTGCATACGGTAAGCACTCAGTAAATACCACTGAATGAATAAATCCCCCGATTAGACCGTAAGCCCGTCAGAGGGCAGGGACCGTCTCTATCTGGTGCCGATTTGTACATTCCCAGCGCTTAGTACGGTGCTCTGCACATAGTGAGCGCTCAGTAAATACTATCGAATGAATAAATGAACCGAGAGCCCGTCCCCCCAGCCCCGTAACGCCAGCTCTGAGGGTTTCCGACGGTCTCGACTCCCGCGCCAGCGTGAACCCCCGATAAATCGAGGAGATCGTACAATCCCGAAGACACAATTCAAATAAAACGAAATGGGGGAGAACACGTCTTCAACATCACCGACCTCGGGCGCGCCCTTCTTCTCGCTAGCGCCGCGATGTCAAATCCAAAAAAGATATCTGTTTTCCACTTCTGCGACCCGGCGTTGTCGCAACTGTTGCAGAGGGAACCGTGGGTCGGAATTTAATCGTTTCTCTCGGGAGGGGATTTGTTGGGCGCTGACGGTGTGTCAGCACTGTTCTGAGCTCTTGGCGAGATACAAATTAATTAGGTTGGACACGGTCCCTGTCCTACGTGAGATTCGCGTTCTAAGTAGGAGGGAAATGGAAGTGAAAGCCAAGATGACCCAGACGACCTCTTCTTTGTCACTGCGATCACTTCACCCACTTAAGACCCCTTAGAATGAAAGCCCCCCCCAAGGGACAAGGCCTGTATCCACCCCAATTTGTTCCTATCTACCCGAGTGCTTAGTACAGTGCTTGGCGCGGGCTAAGCGTTCAACAGATATCGCTATTATTGGTATCAGGATTGACTTTGTTCATCATAATGGCCAGTGTGAGGTCGGTTATCAAGATGGGCGATTATTATGAATAAGGTACACGTGAGATCGTACCTTCGTCTTCGATAAAAACAATTTTTTCTAGCTATCCACTGATGTCAGGTGGATATCCAAGTGACTGTGGGCAAGTCACTTAACTTCTCTGTGCCTCAGTTACCTCATCTGTAAAATGGGGATTAACCGTGAGCCTCACATGGGACGACCTGATGACCCTGTATCCACCCCAGCGCTTAGAACAGTGCTCGGCACATGGTAAGCGCCTAACAGATGCCAACATTATTGTTAGAGGGTCACCGTGTTGGTTGTCCCTCTCTCACATGGGGCTCACAGTCGTAATCTCCCTTCTGCAGATGACGGAACTGAAGCCCAGAGCATGCAAGTGACCTGCCCGAGGTCACACAGCGCACCAGCGGCGGAGCTGGGATTAGAACCCAGGTCCTTCTGACTCTATCCGTTAGACCACGCCGCTTCCCAGATGCTTATCACCTTAGTCATTGAACTTATTAAGCATTTACCAGGTGGCATATACCCTACTAAGACCTAGGACATATACCACTTAAATAGATTCATTCATTCAACAGTATTTATTGAGCGCTTACTATGTGCAGAGCACTGTACTAAGCGCATGGAATGGACAAATCGGTAACAGATAGAGACGGTCCCTGCCCTTTGACGGGCTTACGGTCTGATGGGGGGAATCAGACACTATCCCTGACCTACGCAGAGCCTGCAGTCTAAGAGGGAGAGAGGACAGGTATTTAATCTCCATTTTACAGATGAGGAAACTGAGTCACCAAGAAATTAAATGGCTCTCTTAAGATCATGTAACAGGCCAGGGTTGAAGCTGGCATCGGAACCTAGGTTTTCTGATTCTTTGTTCTGCGCTCTTTCCTTTAGACCACACTGCTTCTCACTGGTCCTTGCCATAAATGGTTCTTCCACTATTATTATTATTATTATGGTATCTGTCAAGCGCTCAGTATGTGCCATGCACTGTTGTAAGCGCTGGAGGTAATCAGGTCGTCCCGTGTGGGCCCACGGTCTTCCTCCCCATTTTCCAGATGAGGTACCTGAGGCCCAGAGAAGTGAAGTGACTTGCCCCGGGTCACCCGGCAGGCAGGTGGCAGAGCCAGGATCAGAACCCACGTCCTCCGCCTGCCGAGCCCGGAGTCCGTCGGCCGAGTCACGCTGCTTCTCGAGCTCATAAAGACTCAAATGTTAAAGGGATGCGAAGGAGAGAGAAGAAGATGGGGAGGGGAGGAGCTAATCAGGGAAGGCTTCCTGGAGGAGACGGGGATTTCGATGACGACTAAGGAATAGGAAACTCGCCATGACACCCCGCCCCTCCACTTCTACTTTTCGATTGCGTTGAAAGGGACGATTCTCTCCGTCGATGTTCCGGCGCAGTGCCGATTTGAACCTCTAAATGTTTCCACCTCCCGATGATCTGGCAGGGCTAGATGGCGCTTCAACGTAGTGTGTATGGATTTTTGTCCTTCCACGCCAGATCGACCTGACCTCCATTTCCATTTTCCTCAAGTTCCCCGAGCGATCTCAGTTGGGATTGGCTCATTGCCGTGGAAAAGGTAAAGCGGCTCTCGGCCCAGCTGAGCCTCGCTGCGGGCCCCAAATCCACGGTCCCCTCGGTACGGTAATTTGCACGTAGTAGGCGCCCGATAAATACGAGCGAATGAAAAGAACATCCGACCGCCGGTTGACCGGAAAGTCAAGGGAGGAGAGCAGCGGCGTGGCCTAGCGGATAAAGCACGTACCTGGGCGTCAGGAGGCCCTGGGCTCTAATCCCGGCTCCGCCTCTTGTCCGCTGTGTGACCTTGGACAAGTCACTCAACCTGTCTGTGCCTCAGTTCCCTCATCTTTAAAAGGAGGTTTAAGACCGTGAGCCCCACGTGGGACAGGGAGTGCGTCCAACCTAATTAACTTGTATCTACCCCAGCCTCCAGTCCAGTGTCTGGCACATAGTAGACGCTTAACAGATGCAAACGAAGAAAGGGTTCGAGGTCTGGATCTCAAAAGAGAAAGAACTTGCCTTCATTTCCGTGCAAGCGTATATGTCTGCCGTGTGTCTGTTGGGGTGACCGAGCAGGTATCCGTTCAACAGGAGCCCCATCTCTCATTTTAAAAGGCCAAAAAATATCTCTCGGGGCCTCGGAGTCCATTAACGGGCCCGCTTTAACGCCATAAATCGCATTTGGCGGCCGAACCCGGTATTCCAAGTCACCCACGCAATTCAATAAACTTCGGGAGATGATTAGGAGACATTGCAAATTGCTGATGCTGGAATCATTTCCATATTAATTAAATGATGACAATTCTGGTATATAATTGTTCTACGCAAAATGCTACGGAGGAGCCGTGTGCTGTCTCTTTGGGGCTCTGGGGGAGGCGGGAGGGGAAGCGTCGGCTCCGGAGAAGTCGCGGTCCGCAACGGGGATGGGATTTGGCCTTAATCCCGCTTATTTATTAAGCGCCCGCTGTGCGCAGAGCACTGTAGTAGGCCTCAGCGGGGAGCCTGTGGATAATAATAATAATTTTGGTATTTGTTAAGCGCTTACTATTTGCAGAGCACTGTTCTAAGCGCTGGGGTAGACACAGGATGTCCCACGTGGGGCTCACAGTCTTAATCCCCATTGTACAGATGAGGTCACTGAGGCCCAGAGAAGTTAAGTGACCTGCCCCCAGTCACACAGCTGACAAGTGGCAGAGCCTGGATTCGAACCCATAACCTCCGACTCCAAAGCCCGTGCTCTTTCTACTGAGCCCCGCTGCTTCTCAGTGGACGTTGAGTCATCATAAAATCGACCGAGCGCTTAGCACAGTGCTCTGCACACAGCAAGCCCTCAATCCCGGCTCTGCCGCTTGTCAGCTGTGTGACTTGGGGCAGGTCACTTCTCTGGGCCTCAGTTCCCTCACCTGTAAAATGGGGATTAAGACTGTGAGCCCCACGTGGGACAACCTGATTCCCTCGTGTCTACTCCAGCGCTTAGAACAGTGCTCGGCACAGAGTAAGCGCTCAACGAATACTAACATCATTAACAAATGCTAACATTATCGTAGAGGGTTCCGTCAGTAGCGTTTCAGGGGAACCCACGATGTGTAGAACACTGCGCTGAGCACTTGGGAGGGAAGGGTAGAGTCAGTCAACATGATGTTAGAATTCTCACGTTCCTGTCTCGTAGAAGTTCCTCTGGAGCTCCGTCATTAAATGGTATTTATTGAGTGCTGACTGTGTGCCAAGCACTCCGCTAACTCCCTCCCCGACCATGCGTGCGAGACCAGCCCGCTCCCCACCGTCAAAGCGTTATCCAGGTCACGTTTCCTCCGGGACGCCTTCCCCGCAGCGTGATCGTCTACAGCAATCAATCAGAACATCGTTCGTATTTACTGAGCACTTAATAATAATGTTGGTATTTGTTAAGCGCTTACTATGTGCAGAGCACCGTTCTAAGCGCTGGGGGTAGACACGGGGGAAATCGGGTCGTCCCGCGTGGGGGCTCACGGTCTTCATCCCCATTTTCCAGATGAGGGAACTGAGGCACAGAGAAGTGAAGTGACTCGCCCACAGTCCCACAGCTGACAAGTGGCAGAGCTGGGATTCGAACTCCTGACCTCTGACTCCATAGCCCATGCTCTTTCCACTGAGCACTTGTTATGGGCAGAGCTCTGTACTAGGCGCTTGGGAGAGTACAGTATAGCAGAGTTGGTAGACTTGTTCCCCGTCCACAGTGAGTTTGCAGTCTAGAGGGGAAGACTGACGTGGATATAAATGATTGAATTACGGATACAAATTGGAAAGTGGTGAGGGGCTGAAGGAGGGGTGAAGAAAGGGAGCAAATTAAAAAACAAGGGCGACGCGGAAGGATGTGGGAGAAGAGGAAATGAGGGCCTAGTTGGCAGAAGCAGCGTGGCTCGGTGGAAAGGGCCCGGGCTTGGGAGTCAGAGGTCACGGGTTCGAATCCCGGCCCTGCCGCTTAATAATGTTAGTATTTGCTAAGCGCTTACTGTGTGCAGAGCACTGTTCCAAAGCGCTGGGGTAGACACGGGAATCAGGTTGTCCCATGTGGGGCTCCTGGTCTTCGTCCCCATTTTCCAGATGAGGTAACTGAGGCCCAGGGAAGTGAAGTGACTTGGCCACAGTCACACACCTGGCCAGTGGCAGAGCCGGGATTCGAACCCATGACCTCTGACTCCCAAGTCCGGACTCTTTCCACTGAGCCACGCCGCTTCTCACTTGTCAGCTGGTTGACCGTGGGCAAGTGCCTTCACTTCTCAGCGCCTCAGTTCCCTCATCTGGAAAATGGGGATTAACTGTGAGCCTCACGTGGGACGACCCAATTATCCTGAATCTACCCTTAATTTATTAAGTGCTTATCCAATACCAACGTTATAATTTTTTCCCCCCAGTTAGACCGTAAGCCCATCACTGGGCAGGGACTGTCTCTATCTGTTGCCGAATTGTACATTCCAAGCGCTTAGTACGGGGCTCTGCACACAGTAGGCGCTCAGTAAATACTCTTGAATGAATGAAATAGCCTCGAGATGACACCCAACCCCTCCACTTCTACTTTTCGATTGCATTTAAAAAGATGATTTTCTCAGTAGACATTGGGCCTTCCGCAAGGATTCGACGGTGGGGACGGTGATCCTCTGTCGGATACGGAGGGGCGGGTTCCGGGCCGGAGGCGGGACGTGGGCGAGAGTTGGGCGGCGAGATAGACGCGGTGGAGGAGCAGTGAGCAGGGTGGCATTAGAGGAGCGAAGAGTTCGGGCCGGGGCCTGGGAGGAGCGCAGCGAGGTGAGGTAGGACGGGGCAAAGCGATTGAGCGCTTTAAAGCCGACGACGATCGGATACCGCGGTTTCGTACGTACTGGTGTCAACACTCCAAAGTTTAAGCTCCCGTTTTCACACTTCGCCATTTTCCATTTTCCTTGCCTCCCACCTGTAAATCATTCCGCATCCCCTCCGGGCCCGGCCCAGCGGAGAGAGCACGGGCCCGGAAATCCGAAGGTCACGGGTTCTAATCCCAGCTCCGCCACTTGTCTGCCGGGTGACCTTGGGCCAGCCGCTCCGCTGCTCCGGGCCTCAGCGACCTCATCTGGAAAATAGGGAATAAGACCGCGAGCCCCACGTGGGCCAACGTGATCACCTCGCATCCACCCCGGTGCTTGGAATAGTAAGCGCTTAACAAATACCGTGATAATTGTTAAAATCAGTAAAGACAGAGATGGCCTTTGTCGGCTATTATATTCTCCCAGTGCTCCGCGTGGAGCAGGTGTGCAGCATATGACCTAGTTTCGAGTCACTCGGAGTCCAGGTTCGGATCCAGACACGTGTCACGGATAGCTTTGGGGCCTGCTAATAATAATCGTTGTTATTATTATCATCACCGTAATCAGTTTATGGTATTTAAGGGCTTACTATATGTCGAGCGCCGCCGGGGTGGCTCTGAGATAATCAGGTCAGACGCGGTCCCTGTCCCACGGGGGGCTCCTGGCCT
This sequence comes from Ornithorhynchus anatinus, assembly GCF_004115215.2. NCBI lineage: Eukaryota > Metazoa > Chordata > Mammalia > Monotremata > Ornithorhynchidae > Ornithorhynchus > Ornithorhynchus anatinus. Next base: position 14,339,615 of record NC_041742.1, on the reverse strand, counting down.
AAGCGGCGGAGCGGAGAGGCGTCGGATCTCTTTCCTGATGAGGAAACCGAGGCACAGAGAAGCGAAGTTAGGTCCCACGGCGGGCACGCGGCGGGGCCGGGAGTAGAAGCCGGGCCCTCCGACTCGCAGGCCCGGAAACTTTCCGTTGGGCGACCCTCTTCCTCCTCGTCCGCCCCGGTTGACAGGTGGATAGATGGATTTGGCATAGCCTTCCACTAAGATCACTAAGAGAAGCAGTGTGGCCATGAGGATAGAGCGCGGGCCTTTGAGTCGGAAGATCTGGGCTCTAATCCCGGCTCCACCCCCTGTCTGCTGTGTGACCTTGGTCCGGTCACTACGTTTCCCCGCGTCTCAGTCTCCTCATCTGTAAAATGGGGTTTAAGACATGTCGGACAGGGACTGGGTCCAACTTGATTTACTTGCCTCCACCCCGGCGCTTAGTAGAGCGCCTTACGTGTTGTACCAAATACCATTTAAAAAAAAATAAAAGATAATCTGGTAGAACACGGTCTTATAGAAGGGAAAGCAAGTATTTAATCCCCATTTTACGAACGAGGAGACCGAAGTACGGGGCAGACAGGCGACCGGTCCACGGTCGCACAGGAGGCAACTGGCTGAGCCGGGATTAGAACTATCCAACCCAGCATGTAGCACAGTGCCTGGCGCATGGTAAGCGCTTAGTAAATACCATAGATCGCGATGAATCTCTCCCTCAAATCGGAATACGCCCAAGTTCCCACACCGCGTTAGGGGGAGCATCATCCATTAACTTGTTTGCCCTCTCTAACTGTATCCACGTACATTTTCGCGCTGATGGTTTTTTCCCCTCCCTGCCTCATTAAAATGTTGTCAGTAGAACACATGGAAACGAGTTGCAAAGCAATATGTTCAAAGCCAGATGCGAATGCGACATTATCGGCAAAGACGCCGTGAAGTCACCGCCGCTCCGACACACCACGACTTAACGCCGAACACCGATTCAGAAGGCAGTTTTTCGTATCGACCCAGCCAAACAGATCACTTGGCGTGCAGGATCTTTTTCTGCCAAGTTGTCTCAAAGAAGGACCGTGTTTTAGACGGCGTAGGTGGTATTTTCCGTGAGGTAACCATCATCGTTGCGGCATTAGGCGCTTTCTCCGTGTCAGGCACCGTATCGAGCCGGGGGTGGACACAGGCAAATTCGGTTGGAGACGGTCCCTGTCCTAAGTGGGGCTCCCGGGACCGATCCCCATCTTGCACACGAGGTAACTGAGGCCCAGAGGAGCGAAGGGACTTGGCCAAGGTCACACAGCAGACGTGTGGCGGGGCTGGGATTAGACATTTCGGCTCCCGGGCCGGTGTCGGGTCCATTATGCCATGCTGTGGTCTGGTAATCGTATTTGATCAGGTGTCTAAACCCCAGGTTTCGATTTTTACTTCCCGACTCGGGTCAAGCCACGATAGCTTGAACAGTGTTCATCCGGGTACTTGGGGATGTTCCTAGAAAAAATGATTTGGGTGAAATCCGAGTTTAGGAGCTCATTGCTGCAATAATAGTCCTGCTAATAACCATGATGATATTAAGAACTTACTATGTGTCAAACGCCGTGCTAAGCTCGAGGGCAAGTTTTAAGACCATCAGGTGAGCCCCTGTCCTTGGCCCAGACGGGGATGACATTTTAAGGGAGAGGGAAAACAGGAGAGGGGAACTTTGCCCGTGTTAAAGATGAAAAACCCGAGGCACAGAGAGGTTAAATGACCTGTTCGAAGTCACACAGTAGGCAGTGGGAGCTCCTGGATTAGAAGCCAGATAGAGCAGCAGTCTAGTGAAGGCTAGTTAGAGAAGGAGCGTGGCACGGTGAAAAGAGCCCGGGCTTGGGAGTCAGAGTTCATGGGTTCGAATCCCGGCTCCCCCGCTTGCCAGCTGTGTGACTTTGGGCAAGTCACGTAACTTCTCTGTGCCTCAGTTACCTCACCTGTCAAATGGGGATTAAATCTGTGAGCCCCACGTGGGATAACCTGATCACCTTGTATCCCCCAGCGCTTAGGACAGTGTTTTGCACATAGTAAGCGCTTAACAAATACCACCAGTTAGTGAAGAGGGGACAGGCGTGGGAGTCAGAAGACCTGGGTTCTAATTCCCTCTCCCCCAATTTCCTGCGGTGTAACCTCGAGCAAGTCACCTAACTTCGCTGTACCTCAGTTACCTCAACTGTAAAATGGGGATTAAGTCCTAGTCCCTCTAATTTAGACTGTGACCTCCCCCCCAGGTAGGACAGGGACGGCGTCCGACGTGTCTCGTATCTACCGTACCGCTTCGTGCGGTGCTTGGCACACAGTCACTGTCATCATAATGATGATGATGTTGGTATTTGTTGAGCGCTTACTACGTGCAGAGCGCTGCTCTAAGCACTGAGGTAGATACGGGGGAATGAGGTTGTCCCACGGGAGGCTCACAGTCTTCATCCCCATTTTACAGGTGAGGGAACTGAGGCATAGAGAAGTGAAGTGACTTGCCCACAGTCACACAGCTGACAAGGGGCAGAGTCGGGATCATCAGTATTATCTTTTCTCCCCGTTCTGTGCTCTGTCCACTGGGCCATGCCGCCTAGTGTATGATAAAATGGTCAATGATGTGACTGTCTTGTACTTAGCCACGTAGTACAGTGCTCTGCACACAGTGTGAGCGCCGTAAATACCATAATTTTTTTATGGTCTTTCTCAAGCACTTACTATGTCCCAAGCACTGTACTTAGCTTCTGGGGAGAGAGAAGCTAATCAGGTTGGACTCATCCTCCGTCCCACTTGGAGCTCACAGTCTTAATCCCCATTTTACAGATGAGGTAACCGAGGCACAGAGAAGTCAAGTGACTGGCCCGAGTTGACACAGCGGAGACCTGGCAGAGCCAGGATTCGAACCCACGTCCTTTGACTCCTGGGTCCATGCTCTGCGCTGTAGAGCACAGTGCTGCTGGGTTGAATGATCGATTGCCCCAGTGCTTCACACCGTGCTTGAACAATATCAAATGCCGAACGAATGGCTTCCGTGTCTTTATTGTTCTCGTGCGGGGAATTTTTTCGGAGAGATTTTCCAAGAGCAAACAAAAATCCCCCTGGTAGCCTCAGCCGGGAATTAGACGAGTGGGTCTCCGGCTCCCTCCCAGTTTCCTCAACAGCCGACACGAGGTTCTCTCTCCGAGACCGCGGAATGGAGAAGTTGGTCGTAGGGTTCGGAGTTCCCCCAGCTCTCTGAACTTCTGTCTCATCTCTTATCCCGTGCAGCTGGCCAGAGGGGATAAAACGCTCCAAAACAGCGACGATTCACATTTTCTGGCAAGGCCAAAGGGACGTTTGCAATGCGAAAATACCCCGACAGATCCTGATAACGCGTCAAGGGAGGTGGTTTATGCTATCCCGCCTCCGGGAACGTGTCTACCGGCCCTCTTGTACCGTACTCTCCTAAGCGGTGTTCTGCACGTGTAAGCGCTCAACAAATATGATTGAGGGAATGATTTTTATTGTTATTAGCAGCTCCCCTAGACGGTAAGCTCGTGTGGACAGGGACTATTATATTGTAGTGTAATAATAATATTAATAATGATGATGATGGTATTTGTTAAGCACTTCCCACGTGCCAGGCACTGTGGAGACCGGGAAATGGAGTTGGACAGAGTCCCGGTCCCCTGTGGGGCTCACAGTCTCAGTCCCCATTTTGCAGATGAGGTAATTGAGGCACAGAGAATTGAATTGACTTCCCGAGGTCAAGCGGCAGACAAGTGGTGGAGCTGGGATTAGAACTCATGACCTTCTGACTCCCGGGCCTGGGCTCTGTCCACTATACCATGCTGCTTCTCCACGCGCTTTAGTACAGGGCCCTCACACAGCAAGCACACAACGGATACAATTGTCTGACAGACTGTGGGCAAGGGATCGTGTGTATCGAATCGGTCGTGTCGTACTTTCCCACGCACTTGATAGAGTGCTCCGCGCCACGTGCTCAATAAAATGCCATTAAATGATTAGAATTCCCTCTGACTGACATCATCCGGCCTCTCCGTGGGAGAAGCCCACTTCACCACGGTGATGATGGTGTTTGTTAAGTGCTTACTGTGTGCCAAGCACTGTTCCAAGTGCTGGGGTAGACGCAGACTCAGCAGGTCGTCCCACGTGGGGCTCACAGTCTTAATCCCCATTTTATCTGAGGCACAGAGAAGGGAAATGACTTGCCCGAAGTCACACAGCTGACAAGTGGCCGAGTCTGGATCAGAACCCACGACCTCGGACTCCCCAGCCCGTGGTCGTTTCCGCTAAGCCATTCTCTTCACTTCATCACCCACCTGGGGACGGAGGTGAAGTCACTCTGGGCACAAGGGGCTCACCGTCATCATCCCCATTTCACAGATGAGGTAACTGAGGCACAGAGAATAATCATCATCATCATAATTGTGGACATCGATTTGCTCGGCACTTACTACGCGACAGGCACTGACCTAAGCCCTGGGGTGGATACAAGCAAATCGGGTTGGACGCATCCAGTGACCTGCCCAAGGTCATACAGCAGAGAAGTGGTGGAGAAGCGATTGGCACTCAGGTCCCTTCCTTCCTTCCCTTCCCTTCCTTCCTTCCCTTCCCTTCCTTCCTTCCCTTCCTTCCTTCCCTTCCTTCCTTCCCTTCCTTCCTTCCCTTCCTTCCTTCCCTTCCTTCCCTTCCCTTCCTTCCCTTCCTTCCCTTCCTTCCCTTCCTTCCCTTCCTTCCCTTCCCTCCCTTCCCTCCCTTCCCTCCCTCCTTCCCTCCTTCCTTCCTTCCTTCCTTCCTTCCTTCCTTCCTTCCTTCCTTCCTTCCTTCCTTCCTTCCTTCCTTCCTTCCTTCCTTCCTTCCTTCCTTCCTTCCTTCCTTCCTTCCTTCCTTCCTCCCTCCCTCCCTCCCTCCCTCCCTCCCTCCCTCCCTCTCTCCCTCCCACTGTACTAAACATTTGGAACCTACAATTCTGCAAGAAATAGAGACAATCCAAACCCAACAACAGGCTCACAGTCTAGAAGGGGCAGGGGACAGACATTAAAGTAAACAGGCATCAATAGCATCGATATAAATAAATAGAATTATAGACATATACACATCATTAATAAAATAAATAGAATAAATATGTACATATATATATATATATATATAAGAGCTGTGGGGCAGGGAGGAGGGTAGAGCAGAGGGAGGAGGTTGGGGTGATGGGAAGGGGGAGGAGGAGCAGAGGAAAAGGGGGGCTCAGTCTGGGAAGGCCTCCTGGAAGAGGTGAGCTCTCAGTAGGACTCTGAAGGGGGCAAAGTTTGGCGGAGGCGAGGAGGGAGGGCGCTCCAGGCCAGAGGTAGGACGCGGGCCGGGAGTCGACGGCGGGCCGGGCGAGACCGTGGCCCAGGGAGGAGGTGAGCGGCCCCAGAGGAGCGGGGTGGCGGGTTGGGATAGAGTGGGAGAGATGGGAGGTGAGGTAGGAGGGGGCGAGGGGATGGACAGCTTTGAAGCCAACAGTGAGGAGTTTGGGGCCGATAGGAAGGTCGATAGGCAACCAGCGGACATTTTTGAGGAGGGGGGGTGACGTGCCCGGAACGTTTCTGTAGAAAAATCATCCGGGCAGCAGAATGAGGTATAGACTGAAGTGGGGAGAGACAGGAGGTCGGGTGATGAGAAAGGAGGCTGATTGCAGTAATCCGGTCGGAATAGGATGAGCGGCTGTACTAACAAGGTAGCGGTTTGGATGGAGAGGAAAGGGCGGATCTTGGCAGATTCCCAGCTTCGGGCTCGGTCCACCGGACCATGAGGCTTCTCTGTCGTCGAGAGGTGAGGAGACTCTCCGATGGGGGATTTGGAGCGCTTGAGGAAAGTATTTGCAATTGGGGCAGTCCACTCCAGGGTGGGAATTACGATCCGGCAAGCAACAGATGAGTAATTGCCTGTGGCGGATCCTAAACTCTTCAGGCGATCTCTTCCTCCGCGCTCCGGTTAGCTGCAGGTAATTGCCTCTTGTAAGCGGGATGAGGTTTGGGGGGGGTTTCATTTCTGAACCCTCGACGACCAACCTCCAGCTAATTGTCTCCTCCGGTCTCCGAAGGAGAGGATCAGGCCGCTCCGGTTTTGATTTTTCCCAATTTCGGTTTCTCTGACCTATTTAAAGGTTCGATACATTCCGGGCCCTTGGCCTGTTCACCCTCTTAAAGAAGAAAGAATCCCTAATGGAGTGCGATGGCCGGTTTAGGCGGGGAGGTGGCGGAGCGTCCTTTCAGATCCTCTCTCCGCTGCTAGCGTCTATCAGGCTCCCGACGAGCAACAACCGGTTTCCAAGCCGGAGTCAGAAAGTAACGACGGAAGAATGTCTTGGGACGTCAGCTGCTTCGGTGCCTGGGAAAGGGGGACTTGTGGGCCGTGGAACACAGGACCTGAGGAGCGATTAGAGTCGGGCCCGGGGCCTGAGCCGGGTGGGAGATCCATCCTCTTTTTCAAGGCTTTGTGGCAACTTCTGAAGTAGGATGAGGACGATGACGGTATCCGTTAAGCGTGTACAACGTATCGAGCGCTGTTCTAAGCGCCGGGGTAGATAAGGGCCTAAACTGGTGGGCACAGTCCCCGTTCCACATGATGCGGAGCGTCTCAATCCCCATTTAACAGATGGGGGGACTGAGTCCTGGAGAAAAGTAAAAAATAAAAACAAAGGATGCTATTTGTTAAGCGCTTACTGTGTGCCAAACACCGTTCCGAACGCTGGGCTAGATACAAGGTGAACAGGTCGTCCCACGTGGGGCTCATGGTCTTAGTCCCTATTTTATAGATGAGGTAAATGAGGCACAGGGAACTCAAGTGACTTGCCCGAGGTCACACAGCAGACAAGTGGCGGAGCCGGGATGAGAACCCGTGTCCTCTGACTCCCAAGCCCGGGCGCTTTCCACCGAGAGAGCGACTTGCCCAAGTTCGCCCAGCATGCCAGCGGCAGAGCCGGGGATTAGAACCCAAGTCCTTCTGACTTCCGGGCACGTGCTCTATCCACTAGGCTTCGCTGCTTAAGCATGTGTGTTGAAATATGGCCAGATCCGACTTCGAAAGGCGGGGGAATCGTTCGCCCGAGGACGCAGATCGCCTGTTGGGGAAATGCCCATCTTCTGAAATCCGCAGGCTGGGTTTCTCCCGTTGGCTTTTTCTTCCCCGCCGCGGTCTGACGAAGGGGTCGACCGAGGATGGGCTGGAGCATCTGGGGAGGAAGAAGTGTCTTTGTCTCTCTGCGAACGGAAAATAGGCCGAGCATCCTACTGCGCACATCAGTGAATCGAGGGCAAAAATACCGAGAAAATCGGTCAGCGTGCCGTACGTCAGCGGCTAACGGACGAACGGAGTTGGGGCCGGGGAAGAAGCGAGGCCCTTTGGTCACCCGGTGCCCCTTCCGTCCTCTCGGCCTCAGAAGGCATCCCTGGGGAGGAGGAGAGAAAGTGGGGAGAAGGTGCAAAATCGGAGGAGGAGGATAATCCCCGGGGAGTGGGCAACAAGAGGAGATGCCCTCTGGTTCATTTTATCGTGAAGAGAGGCGGCACTGCAGGTCGTTGGCCGGGGTGGGGGAATATTTTCGTCCGAGTAAGGGTTTCAAAGCCAGCGGGAGTAGCCGTGGACATGTCGCTTGCGTTGGCCCGGGGACTCTAGCGATTAGAAACCGGATGCCCTTCAAAGGGTCTTTTGAAAGTACTTGCATGTGCGTGACTGTAGACTCTCCATGACTGGAAATTTTGGATGCCCAAGTGGATGTTAGATCGCTCTGTCAAAGTGAGATAACTTAGGTTGTTTCCTCGCTCTGCATCTCCTGGGAGCGGGTTGGTAATGGTCTCCCCCCGCCATTTAATATTATTAAAAACAGTGATAATAATTATGATCATGGTATTATTTTTAGGAGGGAGCGGCGTGGCTTAATGGATAGAGCATGGGCCTGGGAGTCAGAGGACCTGGGTTCCGATCCTTGCTCCGCCACATGTCTGCTGTGTGACCTCGGGCAAGTCGCTTCCCTTCTCTGCGGCTCAATTACCTCATCTGTAAAATGGGGATAAGAGCGTGAGCCTGATGTGGGACAGGGACTGTGTCCAACCTCATTAACTGATATCCCTAGCACGTAGTAAGTGCTTAACGGGTACCGTGATTATTATGAATATTGTTATCATTAAAGCATTTACCATGTGCCAAGCACCGAGGTAAGATATAGTATCCAGAGATTGAGACACAGTCCCTGCCCCACATGGGGCTCACAACCTAAGAAGGTAGAGGAACAGGTACTGGATTCCCCACCGTACAGATGAGGAAACCGAGGCCCAGAGAAGCTCAGCGACTTGCCCGAGGTCACACAGCCAGCAAGGGGCGGAGCCGGGATCGGGACTCCCCAGTTCATTTAGGACGTAGGGGAGCAGCACTCGGGTCACGTTTCATTTCCTTCTGCTCCGCTCAGAAGACAGCGCAGACACGAGGCTTTGAATACCCTCCTGAATTATTTCTGTTGTTCTCGGTCCTTTAGGGAACGGCCTTGAGGAGGTGGACAATGAAAGCGCCCAGCCCACACTTGATTCTCTTGTACGCTACGTTCACCCAGAGCCTGAAGGTTGTGACGAAGAGAGGCTCAGGTAAGTCTCTGCACGCGGGCTGTGAATGCGTCTCCTCGACCTCCGTCTCCCCATCCCTCCCCCACCCGTCAGGTCGCCGTGACGGCGACGCATCCCTGGGAGCTTTCCGCGTGCGTTTGGGCAAGCTCAAAAGCGGTTTGGCTACTCGTCTAGCAGGAAAGCCTCGACTACTGTTGAGGGAACAGCAACCTGTCCAGAGCCCAAGATCCGGGCTGCAGGGAAATAGAATCATTTTAGCAGGTTTGCTTTGGAAAATCTGTTGTCTGTCCCCAGCCTTTCTCCGCCCGGGCTGTGTGTTGCGCGTTTTAGTGTTGCGCAGTTTTAGGATCGGCCTCCTCTGCTGCGTTAATGTACGCGATGACTTTGGAAGCTCCTTTTCCTGAAGCTGTTTCTAGGACAGACCCTTTTTTTTTTTTCCTTTAGGTTCACGTTCCAGGTGAGTTTGATGACTTAAAATGTACAATTATTTCCAACAAGCACCGAGGCTATTAAAACAAATACCTTGGGAAATAATAACCCACATAATTTAGTAGGTAACTCTTAAAAGTGGAGTACCAGTACGGCTTGGAAAGGAAATTTTGCAAACTTCAGTCTTTATCTCGTATTTTTCAAAAGCACTCAAGTATAAATGAACCTCTTGCAGTAGGGAGTTGAGCGTGAACTAAACCAGAAAGCCAGGAGGTTTGATAAAGTGCTTTCCAATGGTAGAATTCTCTGTCCTTCTTGCCACTGCCTTGATTTTTGCAATGTTACATTCCCCTTCGCTGAGAAATGTAAGGTGTGCGCTAAAGCAACCTCGAAAGTAGACTACCGGGAGCCTGAAATTTTGCCGGGAAAAGTTTTGTTAATGTCTGGAAAACGCTTCCTAAGCCAGTTTTCTTTGTGGGATTTTAAAGAGCACTTCCTTTTTCTCGATGATTTCTGTGCGTTCCGCGGGATACTTCGGGGCACTTAGGCTCAAGTATTTGAAGCTACTCCCGCGATGATTCCCAACTGACCCCTGGAAACTCTGTTAATCCTTTCAAACCTCCGAGCCACAGTTTAGTACTCTGATACTCCGCCGGGTGACGTAGTCATCTGGTGTTCTCGGGCTGAAGTCTGCCTAGGAGGGATCGAGAACCCGTCTGGAAATGGCCGATCCTCCTTGTGACTCGGTTTCCTTCTCGGGGACCGTGATGTTTCCAAGAGACGTGGTAGAAACGTCGGCCCGCCCCTTTGGATGCCGTCCCACGTCCGTCCCCCACGGCCTGTGACGGGAGCGCCTCGTCTTTGGAAAAACTCCTCGGTATCCTGCCTCGGCAAAACCGCCCTTCCGTACCAATCTCGGGAACCGGTCGCGGAGGGTGGCATTTGCGGGCCTCGTCTTGGTCTCCTTAGCTCTGTGGTGTGATCTCCCTGCCTTGGGTGATCTGTAAAACGGGGCTGAGCAAACTTAGGGAATTTCACTCGGTTCCTCGCCTTCGATCTGATTTTTCCAATCGGTCCTTCTGACGTAGCCTCGGGATCTTGGGGGTGAAGACCTACTGGTGGAACTGGGCAGGAGTTTGTGATTGATAAACCAGGGCTCTCTTCCCAGCGTCCGCAGTACCACGTCGCTTCTCGGTTTTGGGGCCGTCTACAGTGAACATCCGGAGTCGATGCTCATCTTTCGCTATTAGGATGAATTGCTTCAGATAGTGGATAGATGTATGTCAACATATGGTTATTTAATAAGCAAGAAGAACCAGTTACGTGTAACTCATTAACGCTCTTAATTTGAAACAATGGGAGATCTCTGTCTTCATGCTGGAGATGTATTGCTTTTTCTCACATTGACTCACTCCCCCATTGCTATTAATTTAAGAAACACATTAAAACTCTAATAGCCGGTTATAAACTTTGCCGATGAAGGAATTAAGATGAAAACTTAAATGAGTTTCGATCGTTCTTCAGGTTTTCATTTGCAAACATCTCTGAGCATTCGATCAGAAAATAAAAATTCTCAAGACCGCGGATACTCCTGGAGAAGTTTCACTTTTCAGTACTCAACGGATTTTCCCGCCAGATAACCTCAGTTGGTTTTTTGAGGGAGTCGAGGAAGTCCGATGGGGAACTCGGTAGCAGGTGATTGAGGGGAGATTGGGATGCGGGCCCGAGAGGGGTTGTGAGGCGGAGATCGATCGCCGCTTCGTCGCCGGTGAAAAGAGGCATGAATCGTGAGCTAAACAGGTCGTGCTATACGTGTGGAAGTTTTACATACTTTTTCGGCTAGATTTCTAGAAAATCTGCTAGATTTTCTGTTAAGGAGCATCTGATCTAAGATGCGCACAGGCAGACGTCGAATTTGTCAAAGGTGTATCACGGATCCGTCGCCGCAGGGGAGAGGCTCTTGATTCTTAGGTACTGGGCCACCAGAGGGTTACAGAGGTGCTTTTTTCAGGGTATTTGTACAGCGCTCCCGAGTTTAAAGAAGAAGGCAGGGACGGGAGGGAGATCATGGGAGGAGAGAAATCGGAAGAGAAGGACGGGATGCACAGAGAACGGTGCCTGCTTCCTTTTCTCTGGGCTTCGGCTCGGTCCCGTCGACATCGTGCTCACTGTTTGGGGAAATAGTAGGTTTGGCTGGGCAAATATCCTACCGTTTCAAGCAATAATCAGTTAAGCAGCTCTCCGCTAATACGAGGGTTGCGATCCCGCTCTCCACCGTGTACGGGGACTTGGTTGTGGCTCGTAATTCGACCGTCTACTCCGTGTTATATTACACCCAGACAGCTGGGCGGGGTCAATACATCACTCAGCGGCATTTAACGAGCACTCACTCTGTGGAGAACGCTATTCCCAACGCTTCGTTGTGGCTCCCCTGTCTGGCCCGACTCCACCTCCCGGCATTCCACCGTCTCTCCACCGTGCCCAGATCGGAGGGCGATGTCAGTTACTCGATCAGAGGTATTTATTGAACGCCTGCTTTGAACGGAGCACTTTACTAAACATTTGGGAGAGTGTGCTATAAGAATATCACAGACACATTCCCTGCCGGCGTCAGAAGAACGTTCCCTCATTTGACCGTTGCTGTCTCATCCCTGCCAGTACCGGTGATGAAAACACACGTCCTAGACAAAATGACAGCATCTCTAATAGAGGAGAATGTTGAAAATAAAAAGAGCAACGTTATTGACTTGTCCTTCCATAGCAAGGCAGTGCATTCTTTCCCCTTTCTTTGGCTCATTTCCAGTGTCGTAGGACTGTTTCGATAGACTGCGAAAAAGCCGTCGTGGGTTTTTTAAAAAAAGTTAAGCACTTAACGCATAACTTACCCTCTTCAGAGCGCTGGGGTCGGTAGAGGTTAATTAGGGTGGACTCAGTTCTGGTCCCACAGGAGGCTCCCGATCTAAATAAGAGGGAGAACGGGTATCGAATCCTCGTTTTGCGGTTGAGGAAACTGAGGCACACAGAAGTGAAGTGACTTACCCAAGGCCACACAGCAAGCAATCAGCAGAAATGGGATTAGAACCCAGGTCCTCGGACTCCAAGGCCTTACCCCGCCTCTGTATCCGGCACTGTCCGATAGGTTATAGTCGGTGATGGTATCTTTCTCTGTGGTATGTGTTAAGCACTTACTTTCCATGCAAGCATCCCAGGTGTTCTCTAACCCTTAGCGATGCTTTTTTAGAGAAGCAGCTTGGCGTAGTGGACAGAGCACAGACCCGGGAGGCAGAAGGTCATGGGTTCTAATCCCGGCTCCGCCGCGTGTCCGCTGTGTGACTTTGGGCAAGGCACTTGACTTCTTTGTGCCTCCATTATCTCACCTGTAAAATGGGGCTGGAGACTGTGAATCCCACCTGGGGCAGGGACTGGGTCCAACCCGATCGGCTTGTGTCCAGCCCGGCACTTAGTAATCTGACTTCCCCGATTAGACCGTGAGCCCGTCGCAGGGCTGGGACTGTATCTGTTACCGATTTGTACATTCCAAGCGCTTAGTACGGTGCTCTGCACATAGTGAGCGCTCAGTAGATACTACTGAATGAATGAATGAATGAATATAGTGCTTGGCACATAGTAAGTGCTTAACAAATACCAAATTGCCGCTGTCATCACTATTGCCAGTGGCTCCAGGTGGCCCGAGACCCCACTGGAGATCTGGGGAGGGCAGAGAGACCCCCAACCCCTTCATCGACCCTCCTGACCTCCAGCTGCCAAACTTTCCTCCTGCCTCTCCGAGGAGAGGCCGGTCTTCGAGCCCCGGAGAGCGTTTGAACCGAAGAGGCGATGGGCGGTCGGAACGGAATCCCCGGGAGCCACGACTCGGTCTGGCTTTCGTCGGGCTCTTAGAAGGGAAATCGGATTTCCCCCAAATGGGCGACTTTGCCCTTTTTTCACTTAATCGATTAAGGCTAAATATGCTCGGCCTAGACCTCCCTTCTCTCTCTCTCTTCAAAGCTCTGCAGCGCAGTCTGGCACGGATGATTTCGCCTCCGGGCAGCGATCGCACACGAGTTGGCCGAGCTTCTTTTGAAGCCACCAGGCGGGCGGAGAGGAACTTTCTATCGGAGACGGAGAAGCTGTGGTTGATCCATTAGCCTCCTCTGAACTCCCATTTACCCTTCGCCAACTTTCCCGGAATGTTTTCCAAAGAGCACGGTTTCCTGGGATTCCGTGGGATTGTTGGACCCGTGGGCAAGACGCCGGAAGGGAAGGGAGAGAGGAAAACCTGTTTTGCACAGCGGGAAACTGGAGCTAGTGTGGAAGACGCAGGGAGAGGTGGTGTTGAGTCAACTTGTTCGGTGCCGTCGACGCGTCGAACTACGCGGGTCCAGATGGATCTCTTGGAGTTGGTGGGGAGAAAACGGAGGTGCTTTAGTGAGTTCGCATGGGATGTTTTAAGCGCCGTGCAACAGAAGATAAAGAAAGGTGGTTTGGTTTGGTTTTTAATGGTCTCTGTTAAACACTAACTACGAGTCAAGCCCCAGCGTGGCTTAGCCGAAACGGCGCGGACTTGGGAGTCAGCGGTCGTGGGTTCTGATCCCGGCTCCGCAACTTATCGGCTGTGTGACTTGGGGCAAGTCACTTAATTTCTCTGTGCCTCATCTGTAAAATGGGGATGAAGACCGTGAGCCCCACCTGGTACAGCCTGATTACCTTGCATCCTCCCCCGCAGCGCTTAGGACAGTGCTTGGCAGGTAGAAAGCGCTTAACAAATACCATCAGTATTATACTAAGCGTTGGGTAGATCTACGTTCATCAGGTTGGACACAGTCAGTGTCCCCCAAGGGGCTCCCAGCCTTAATCCCCATGTTAACCGAGGCCCAGAAAAGTTCATCTGACTCGCCCAAGGTGACAGAGCAGATGTGCGGCGGAGCCGGGGATTCGAACCCAGGTCTTCTGACTCCCAGGCCCGTGCTCCTTCCACGTGGCCAGTTTGCTTTTCCCAGCTTTCGAGGTAAACCCTCAATCAATCCCTCTCGGGCTAGGGATGTTGGCGAGCAGGGAGGAGCAACAGGGAGGAAGGGAAGGGACCGTGCTGTGGCGTGGCTCAGTGGAAAGAGCCCGGGCTGGGGAGTCAGAGGTCACGGGTTCGGATCCCGGCTCTGCCACTTGTCAGCTGTGTGACTGTGGGCAGGTCACTTCACTTCTCTGGGCCTCAGTTACCTCATCTAGAAAATGGGGATGAAGACTCTGAGCCTCACGTGGGACAGCCTGATTACCCTGTATCTACCCCCAGCGCTTAGAACAGTGCTCTGCACATAGTAAGCGCTTAACAAATACCAACATTATTATCCAGAACATGGATTAAGCCCAGTTTGAACACTTCTCCCGTTCAACCCGACGTTACGTGACTGATGCAAGGCTCGGCACCAAACAGTGGTAACTTACTGCACGATTCCAAGCTCGCTTTGCCTACTCGGGGAACGTGCTCGGTTTGTTTTGTTTAATTTTTAATGATATGTAATTTCATTTAAAATTTCCTTTTGAAACGATTTTGGGTCCTAGGGTGTTGAGGTTTCTCTGAAGGGAGGGAGCTGATTGCCTCCTCGAGTTTTCAATTAGGAAAACAAAGCCGGTTTGGAGGAGTCCCGAGGGATTCCGTCCAAAGACTCAGAGGAGGAGCTGAAATGAGACGATTTCTGGGCCTTGATTCTCGATTCTATTTATTGCTATTGTTTTTGTCCCCCGATTAGACCGTGAGCCCGTCAAAGGGCAGGGACCGTCTCTATCTGTTACCGATTTGTCCATTCCAAGCGCTTAGTACAGTGCTCTGCACATAGTAAGCGCTCAGTAAATACTATTGAATGAATGAATAGGCCACTCGCTGTGACGGTTGGCGTTTCAGACAACCCGAAGCAGCAGTCGGGAGAGACTGTGCGAGATCTTCACCTAAACGCGCAGCCACTTACCTCACGTGTGAAGCTGGTAGTAGCTGAGGGTGTAATTTCTTAATAATAATGCATAATGGTATTTGTTAAGCGCTTACTATGTACCAGACTCTTTCCTAAGCGCTGGGGCGGATACAAGCAAATCAGGTTAGACCCAGTCGCCGGCCCACGTGGGACTCACAGTCTCGATCCCCGTCTTACGGGTGAGGTAACTGAGGCACAGGGAAGTCAAGCGACTTGCCGAAGGCCACACGGCAGACAAGGGGCAGAGGCGGGATTAGAACCCATGGCCTTGGGACTCCCAGGCCCGGACTCCGTTCTCTGTGCCATGCTGCTTCCCCGTTAATCACCGTCTCCCCCTCTAGACTGGAAGGTCCGTGTGGGCAGGGAATGTGTTTCTTGAATATTACAGAGTACTCTCCCAAACACTTAGTACACTGCTCTGCACACAGTAAGCGCTCAATAAATGTGAATGAATGAATGAATGGGTATGGTGGTCCTTGGTGCCTTTAGTGTGTTCCATGGCATTTCACTCATTCATTCAATTATATTGCGAGCTGGCATGTCACGTGTTTGCTGTGTGACCTTGGGTGAGTCACTTGACTGCTCTGGGCCTCAGTTACCTCATCTGTAAAATGGGGATTAAATAAATGGTGGTATTTGTATTGCCTCGAGGAGGCAATCGGCTCCCTCCCTTCAGAGAAACCTCAACACCCTAGGACCCAAAATCGTTTCAAAAGCGGCAGAGCCGGGATTCGAACCCATGAACTCTGACTCCCAAGCCCGGGCTCTTTCCCCTGTGCCACGCTACTTCGACTGTGAGCCCCACGTGGAACAGGGGCAGTGTCCAACCTGCTTAACTTGTATCTACCCCAGCACTTAGAACGGTGTTTGTCACTGGCTCCGCCGATCCTCAGCCGTTTGCCCTTGGGCCAGTCACTTAACCTCTCTGTGCCTCAGTTACCTCATCTTGTAAAATGGGGATTAAGACTGTGAGCCGCACTTGAGACAACCCGATTACCTTGTATCGACCCCAGAGCTTAGAACGGTGCTTGGCACGTAGTGAACGCTCAACAAATACCATCATTATCATTAGAGTAAGCGCTTAACAAGTGTTATTATTACTATTATCAATAAAGCCTTAGAGAAGGCCCCACCCCAGAGGCTTTAATCAATAATCAAATTGAAATCGAGTAGTTTTGGGACAGGAGGGATTGTTCCGGCATGAATGGAGGCCTGGAATGAATAGATAGCCAACAAGGCCAGGGAGTATCAACACTCTGATGGGTTTGCACAGAAAATCAGGTCCTTGAAACCCCGGCTAGGTATAGTTAACCTTTTCATTAACAATCAGTCAGTCAGTCATGTTTATTGAACACTTTTTGTGTCCGGACCACTTGTGCTAAGAGTTTGAGAAAGCCAATGTAACAGAATAGGCAGACACGGTCCCTGCCCAGAGTGAGCTTATAGTCTAGAGAAGATAGACATTAATATTAATAAATGAGCCGTGGATATGGATATAAGTGCTATGGGCCTGAGGGAGGGGTGAATTAAAGGTGCAAATCCCATCCAGTAAAGGGTGACGCAGAAGGGAGTGGGAGAAGTGGAAAGGAGGGCTTAGCAGGGAAGGCCTCTCGGAGGAGATGGGCCTTCGATAAGGCCTTGAAGCGGGGAATGAACTGTGTATATGGATATAAGTGCTATGGGCCTGAGGGAGGGGTGAATTAAAGGTGCAGATCCCATCCAATAAAGGGTGACGCGGAAGGGAGTGGGAGAAGAGGAAAGCGGGGCTTAGCAGGGAAGGCCTCTCGGAGGAGATGGGCCTTGGATAAGGCTTTGAAGCGGGGGAGAGGGATTGTCGGATAGGAAAAGGGAGGGAGTTCTAGGCTAGAGGCAGGACGTGGTTGATAGGTCGGCAGCGAGATGGACGAGATGGAGGTTCTGTGAGGAGGTTGGCATTAGAGAAGCGAAATGGACAGGCTGGGTCTCAGTAGGGGAGTCGTGAGGTGAGGTAGGAGGGGGCGAGGTGATTGACGGCTTTAAAACCGATGGTGAGGACCTTCTTTTTGATGGGGAGGTGGATGGGCCACCACCGGAAGTTCTTGGGGAGAAGGGAAACACGGTCAAAGAGAAAATCGGGCACGTCCACGGCTCCGGTACAGTCCAGGTCTCATCTGAATCTAGATGCCCTATGGGAATTTCCCTCCATTAGGCATCAGAGAACAGTCTTCCTGTCTGATTGGCTTTCTTTTTTTTATGGCATTTATTAAGCGCTTACTATGTGCCAGACATTTCACCGAGCACTGGGGTCATAGGAGCTAACCGGGTTGCACTCGGTCCCTGGCCCACATGGGGCTCACTGTTTAACTCTCCATTTTGCAGGTGAGGTAACTGGGGCACAGAGAATTGAAGTAAGTCGTCTGAGGTCACACAGCAGACAAGCAGAGGAGCCAGGATTAGAGTTCAGGTGCTTCTCACTCCCAGGCCTGTGTTCTATCCAGGAGGCCATGCCGTTTCTCTCTCCCAATCCATCCTCCCATCCCTGCTCAGGATCTGCCAAAGTAGCAGAATCTAGGACACGTTCAGCTCTGATCTCCTGACTGCGATGGTTGAATAGAAGCGCAAAGTGCGTTCCGCTGGATGATTCAGTGGAGTTGGGGATTTGCTTTTGGCTTTGGTGATTTTGGAACAGAAGAAGGCAAAACAAAAAGCCTTAGTAGTTCTTCTGAGCCATAAAAGATTTGCAGTTTTAAGAATTTGCAATTCAATTAAGGAATGGCTTTTTTTAAACTCAATTGCTAAAATGAACTTCAGTTCATTACATTATAACCTGGGATTATTTTGTATTTCAGTGAATAATAACTTTCAAATATTCTTCAGAGGTGGCTGTGTGTGTTTTTTTTTCTTAATATGTGCATATATTATACAAACTCTCCAACTCTCTTTCAAGACACCGGAGAGATTAATGGCATTACTATGCAGGATGAAACGGACTGTATTCTATTGTGAGGTAATTTAATCTTATAAATTAAGCATTTCTGTAAAAGCGACACATACCTAGAGCAGTCAGAGTTATTCAAATAACGTTTATTTGGTTAACAGAATACGTTATTTGGTTTTATTTTGTTTTTCCACTGATTCACGATTGTGTCCCGGGGTAGAATTGGATGGTCTAAAATGCTTTCAAGTCCTCAGGGGCATTTGATAACTCTCGGTTTCATGTTCTCTTCTGGAGGGTGAAACACGATATTGTTTGATGTCTTCATTGTGCCGTTTCACCAAGGATCCCACAAAGGGAAAATCTACCTCATGGTTCAGAGATGTAAGCCTTTTGGTCTCTGTCATTTTTGAATGGCGACGATGACCTTTGACGGGGTGGCTCCTTGGAGAAAGGATGATGATGATGATAGCATAATTGTGCTTTCTCTCCAGTGCCGACCGTGCCCCAAGCCCTGTGATAAGCTCTGGGGTAGATATGAGATCACCAGGCCCCTTATGGGATTCACTGCCTAAGCGGGAGGGAGAACAGGTACCGAACCCCCATTCTGGTGATGAGAGGACTGGGGCACGGGAAAGTTAAGTGACTTGCCCAAGGTCACCTAGCAGGCACGTAGCAGAGTCTGGATTGGAACCCTGGTCCCCCGCCTCCAGGGCTCGGGTTCAGTTCCAAGTTGCTTTGCTCATCCGGAGTTACCCGAGACACTTAACCGGTCAGGCCCTCCATTTCTCATCTGTAAAATGGGCATAAGATACCTGCTCTCCCTCCCCTTTAGACTGTGAACCCTCTGTGGGTCGGGGACGTGTGACATCTGAGGATCTTTATGTATTTCAAGGTATTTTTTAAGCGCTTTCTGTGCGTCAAACACCATTCTAAGCGTTGGGCAAATAGAAGTTTACAGCGAAGCAGAGCGGCTCAGGGGAAAGGGCACGGGCTTTGGAGTCAGGGGTCATGAGTTTGAATCCCAGCTCTGCCACTTGTCAGCTGTTTGACTGTGGGCAAGTCACTTAACTTCTCTGGGCCTCAGTTACCTCATCTTTAAAATGGGGATGAAGACTGTGAGCCCCACGTGGGACACCCTGATTCCCCTGTGTCTACCCCAGCGCTTAGAACAGTGCTCTGCACAAAGTAAGCGCTTAACAAATGCCAACATTATTATTACAAGTTCATTAAGTTGTCCGCAGTCCCCGTCCCACCTGTGGTTCTAAGTCGGAGGGGCAACAGGAGAACTGAGGTCTAGAGGAGTAAAATGACTACCCCAAGGTTACTCAGCAAGTATTTGGCAGAGGTGGGATTAGAACCCAGGTCCTCTGTCTCTCAGGCCCAGACTCTTTCCACCAGGGCATTTGGCACAGTACCGGCTACCGGGCCTGTAGTTAGCGATTAACGAATGCCTTCGTACGATGAGGATGATGATTTTTTTACGGTCTACGCCGATCCTCTGCTCTGAGCAGCTTCCCACGAAGGCAGACTATCCCGCTCCTTGAAGCCCACTCGGAGAGAAGCGAGGGGAGGTTTCTGGGTCCCGATAGGATCCCCCCGACTGTCGTCGTGACGGAACTGTGATGGCTGAGCATTTATATGCCAAATCCCCCGCAGGCAAACCCCAAACTGTCGCCGCTTTGGGTCCCAGAGACCCAAGCGCCCAGATCCCGTCTTCCGTATTCCCGTCGGCTCTCCGTCCTCTCGGCTGGCCCGGCTTGCCAGCAGCTCACCGCCGTCGCCAACGGATCGCGTTCCCAATGACGGATCCGGGCAGAACACTTAGACGCCACCGTGCTGGGAAGACAACAGGTGGCCCCCAAATCCTCGAAATGGACCGGTAGGGAATCGAATTAGCCGCATGAGCGTAACGCATAATGAGTTTAGAAAGCTCTTTAAACCCACTGCACCCATCGAACTCCGGGCGTAGACCAAAACAATAAGGCCGGGAAAAAGAGCCCCTCTCCGAAGCAAGCCGGGCCCCACGAAACCGGAATACGCCCGTTTTTGAACTTAATTTTTCCCCACTTGGAACCGACTTTCCAGCACCCACAGTCCTGTTAGCTCCGACTGCTTTCCGTCGACCGATCCGTGGGAGAGAGCGAACGGGGAGCCGGGAACAGAGCTGGGAGGAAGAGATGGGCCTTCAGTAAGGCTTTCAAGGCGGGGAGAGTCATTGCTAGTCGGATATGAGGAGGGAGGGCGTTCCAGGTCAGGGACGGGACGTGGGCGAGCGGTCGGCGAGATGGAGGCGCACGGCGTGAAGGTCGGTGATAGAGGAGCGAAGTGTGCGGGCTGGGTTGGAGAATTTGAGCAGCCAAGTGAGGTAGGAGGTGGGAAGGGGTTTGCCTGCTTTAAAGCCGACGGTGAGGAGTTTCTGTCGGTTGCCGAGATGGTTGGGCAACCCCTGGAGGTTCTTGAGGATGTGTCGGCCACCTCCATTGTATTGGACTCTCCCAAGCAGTTAGTACAGTGCTCTGTAATCCATAAATAATAATGTTGGTATTCGTTAAGCGCTTACTATGTGCGGACCACTGGTCTAAGCGCTGGGGTAGACACAGGGGAATCGGGCTGTCCCACGTGGGGCTCACAGTCTTCATCCCCATTTTACAGATGAGGTCACCGAGGCACCGAGAGGTTAAGTGACTCGCCCGAAGTCAGCTGACAAGTGGTCGCGCCGGGATTCAAACCCATGACCTCTGACTCCAAAGCCCGGGCTCTTTCCACTGAGCCACGCTGCTTCTCTAATGCGACTCTTGGATTGATTGAGCACTTTCTGCGGGCCGGGCACTGTACGAAACACTGGGATAGATACAAGATAATCTGGTCAGTCCTGCCCGAACAGGTAGATGAAAATGGAAATTTTCCCTGGCCACACAGCACTTCATTGCCACTTGCCAGTGCCAACCTGTCACTCGTTATGTCGGTATCGTCTCCCAGGCCCGCAGCCAAGATTCAGTTGGTTCCCATCCTCGCTCCCCCATTAATAATAGTAGTGGTGTTTCTTAAGCGCGTGCTTTGTGCCAAGCAGTGTTCCAAGTGTTGGCGTCGTCACAAGGTAATCAGGTCAGACGCAGTCCCTGTCCCACATGGGGCTCCCCGTCTTCATCCCCGTTTTTCAGATGAGGTCGCTGAGGCCTAGAGAAGTGCGGTGACTTGCGCCAGGTCACACAGCGGACAAGCGGCAGAGTCGCAATTAGAACCCACGTCGTCCGACTCCGTGCCCGTGCTCTTCCCTAATCGTATGCGGGGAGATCTCTGCTCTTGCTCCGTTGGAGATGCAATCATCTATCTACCCCAGGGTTTAGTACAGTAAATACTGAGCAAACCCCACAATCATTTTCGTTTTCTACCCCATGCTTAGCTCAGCTTTGAGCACAGAGTAAACACTTAGTGAATGTTCTACCAGGTTTATCGTATCGTCCTGTCCCTGTCACTTAATTTAATGTTGGTATTTGTTAAGCGCTTACTATGTGCAGAGCACTGTTCTAAGCACTGGGGTAGGCACAGGGGAATCAGATTGTCCCACGCGAGGCTCACAGTCTTAATCCCCGTTTTACAGATGAGGGAACTGAGGCACCGAGAAGTGAAGTGACTCGCCCACAGTCACACAGCTGACGAGTGGCAGAGCCGGGATTCGAAGCCCCGACCTCCGACTCCCAAGCCCGGGCTCTTTCCACTGAGCCACGCTGCTCAGCACAGAGTAAGCACTCAGTAAATACAGTTGATTGATTAGTTGATGGGCAGTGGTCTGGCGCCATTTTCCAGTGGAGGAGAGCAAGAGTTTGGGGCCCAGCCTAGTGGAGCGAGCTCAGGCCTGGGAGCCAGAAGGATCTGGCTTCTAATCCCCGCTCCACCACTTGTCTGCTGTGGGACCTTGGGTGAGTCACTTCACCCTTCTGGGCCTCAGTTGCCACAACTGTAAAATGGGAATGAAGACTGTGAGCTTCATGTGGGACAGGGACGGTGTCCGATCTGACTTGCTTGTATCCACCCCAACGCCACGTCCAGTACCGGTCACGTAGTCACGACTAGCACAAATGTCATTATCATTATACTACTAAAAGGAAGTGGAGTAGATCAGGTCAGATTTCTCCAGCCTCCTACCGTCCGCGGTAAAGTCAGAAGCCCCCGAGTTTCCCAAAACAGCAGGTTTGGGGGTCGTAGTCGTAGTGAAGGCCGCAGGAGCTTTCTCTTGGCACGCTCAATCCCGTTTCACCTCGCATCCAAAGTTGCTCAGATACTCGCGGGAAAAGTAGGTCTCGTGAACAGATTAGGAGGCAGGGAGAGAAATAGCTTGTCTCCGGGTGCGATCCTCTTACCTCTAAAAAGCTCAGGTACCCTGCTGACCGGAGAATCCAGACCAGGAAAGGAGATTGGTAAGAAGCCGGATGGGAATGGTGAATTGGGTTCCTTTGCAAGTGCAAATCTTCACTATCAGTTTATTAATTTTTCTTCTTGTAAACGAGTTAAAGAAATGATTAGTATCTACTGTTATTTCTGGCAAATAGGATAGATTCCGGTATTACAGAGAGCAGCAGGGCGAAAAATAAGAACGATATCGTAGTTTCGGGCATTTTAGAGGAAGATGGTTCTGCTCCCGGAACCTCGTCGCTTAATACATCACATCAATCCAAAAAGTCATCTTGGAGGATTTTGTAAGAATAGGAGGTTCAGTTTGCTTTTAAATCATGCAGTGCACTTTGTTTTCTAACGTTTTGTTTGTGTTTTATGTGTTTCCCTCTGAACGCTAGGAATGTTAAGAGCTGTCACATTTTTGAAAGGCTTATATAGACTGGTATTTACCGTTGAAGAGAACAGGATAAACGTTTCTCGTTGTCATAATCTGAATCTTAACTTGAACTCCTAGTGGATTGGGATGTGCGTGGCCTCGGAGTCAGAGGAGATTAATCGGTAAAACCTGATTGATTTGATATCCGAGAGCCCTCGTCAGTCGGACAGTGGAGCAGACTTGGGGTTCATTGCTTCTGGATCATCCAGGCTTTCGAATCATTGGTTTTGGATTATAATACTAGCGATGGTATTTAAGCGCGTACTGTGTGCCAAGCACATCGAGTTGGACGCAGTCCCTGTCCCTCGTGGGGCTCGTGGTCTCATTTTACAGCTGAGGTAACTGAGGCACAGGCAAGTTGAGTGACTTGCCCAAGATCTCACGGCAGACGAGCGACAGAGCTGGGATTAGAACCCGTGACCTTCTGACTCCCGGCTTCTCTCCGCTTCGCCCGCCGTACGCCATACTCGATTATTCGGTATTTTTAAAACACCTTCCCTGCTCAGCGCCCTTGGGGAGCTCACTCTCTCCTCTATTTCTCCTCTATTCAGAGTGCGCGACCCTTCCAACCCCTGAATAATAATAACGATAATAATCTGATATTTCTTAAGCGCTTACTATGTGCCAGACGCTGTACTAAGCTCTTGGGTTGATAATGATGTTGGCATTTGTTAAGCGCTTAGCATGTACAGAGCACTGTTCTAAGCGCTGGGGTAGATACAAGGTCATCAGGTTGTCCCACGTGAGGCTCCCAGTCAATCCCCGTTTCACAGATGAGGGAACCGAGGCACAGAGAAGTGAAGTGACTTGCCCACAGTCACACAGCTGACAAATGGCAGGGCTGGGATTCGAACCCATGACCTCTGACTTCCAAGCCCGGGCTCTTTCCACTGAGCCACGCTGATAAAAGGTCATTAGGTTGGACACAGTCCCTGTCCCATATGGGGCTCACGCTCTTAATCCCCATTTTACAGATGAGGGAACTGAGGCCCAGAGGAGAGAAATGACTTGCCCGAGGTCACCCAGCAGACGAGGGGCAGAGCCGGGATTAGAACCCAGGGAAGGAGGGCACGATCTCCCCTGTGTCCCCTAGAGAACCCACCCTCTGTCCAACCCCCCCGAAGGAGCCCGCGGTCTTCCACTGATTGATTCCTTATTGAGCGCTTACTATGTGCAGAGCACTGTACTCAGCGCTTGGGAGAATAAAATAGACCAGTAAAGACGCATCCCCCGGCCCCTGAAGGGACCCCACGATTTCTTCAACGGCCCCCAGAGAGCCTACGATCCATCCACCCCTTGCAGGGACCCTGTGGGCATCCTCACTGCCAAGGAGTAGTAATGTTGGTATTTGTTAAGCGCTTACTATGTGCAGAGCACTGTTCTAAGCGCTGGGGTAGATACAGGGTGATGGGGTCGTCCCACCTGGGGCTCACAGTTTTAATCCCCATTTTGCAGATGAGGTCACTGAGGCCCAGAGAAGTGAAGTGACCCGCCCACAGTCACACAGCTAGGTGGCAGAGCCGAGATTCGAACCCATGACCTCTGACTCCCAAGCCTGGGCTCTTTCCGCTGAGCCACGCTGCCTCTCTGAGCCCACCCTCCAAGTGGATCTTGGATCCCAGCCGGCGTGGCGACCGGCGTGACCCGGCTACCTGCCGCCTGGAAGTCATATACGAAAACACCTTCCACTCGTAACAGTATTTACTAAGCCCTAAGCACTGGGAGAGGAACAAGGAGATGGGAATTCTGTCGAGAACCGCGATCAAAGAAACCACGGTATGTACGGAGTGCTTAGCGTGTGCAGAGCTCTGTACGAAACGCTTGGGTGCGTCCAGTAAAACAGAGTCGGGTGACACGTCCCCTGCCCACAACGAGCTTACGGTCTAGAGGTCGCGTCTTGGCCTTCCCGTTGCGATCTCCCAAGTGGTTAATACAGTGCAAGACACTCGGTGCACCCCCACCTAAGCGATACAGTTACTATTTTGGGTTGATGACTTCGCTTTTCTGGGCCCAGAGTTCTCGTCAGCGAAATGGGGATGATAATAATAAGTGGGCTATGTGGTAAGCGCTTACTACGTGCCAGGCACCCTCCAGGGAGCTGGGGTGGATACAAGCAAATCGGGTTGGACACAGTCCCTGACCCACGTGGGCTTCACTGCCTTAAGCTCCTCCACTTGTCAGCTGTGGGACGGTGGGCAAGTCACTTCACTTCTCTGCGCCTCAGTTACCTCATCTGTAAAATGGGGATTCACTGTGAGCCTCACCTGGGCTTCCCTGCCTTAAGCTCCGCCACTTGTCAGCTGTGTGACGGTGGGCAAGTCACTTCACTTCTCTGCGCCTCAGTTACCTCATCTGTGAAATGGGGATTCACGGCCAGCCTCACGTGGGACGACCCGATGACCCTGTGTCTCCCCCAGCGCTTTGAACAGTGGTCTGCACATAGTAGGCGCTTAACAAATACCAACGTTATTATCGTTATTATTCTTAATGGCCATTTTACAGTGGAGGAAAAGGAGCTTGAATAATATATTTGCTTTAGATTTTGGACTGCGAAGTCTCTGTGGGACGGGGACGGTGTCCGATCCCATTAACTTGTATCCTTCCCAGGGATCAGTACTGGGCCTGACAGCGCTTAACGAACAGCGCTGCTAATATCAAAAGAAGAGTGTCATATACGGACGTCATATGGTGGTTTCCAGCAAGGGTAGCACTGTAGCGGATAGAGCCGGGGCCTGGTAGTCAGAAGGACCTGGGTTCTAATCCCAGCTCTGCCGCCTGTCTGCCTTGTGACCTTGGGTAAGTCACTTGACTGTCTGAGTCTCACTTCCCTCGACTCTAAAACGGAGATTAAAACCACGAGCCCCACGGCTCGGCCACTTGTCAGCTGTGTGACTTTGGGCAAATCACTTAAGTTCTCGGGGCCTCAGGTACCTCATCTGTAAAATGGGGATTAAGACTGGGAGCCCCACGTGGGACGACCCGATTCCCCTGTGTCCACCCCAGCGCTTAGAACGGTGCTCGGCACATAGTAAGCGCTTAACCGATACCGACATTATTATTGTCCTTATTATGGGGGACAGGGACCGTGCCCAACCTGATTAGCTTATATCCATCCCAACGTTTAGTACAGTCCCCGGCACGCGGTGAGTGCTTAACGGATTCCACGGCAGTTACTGTTAGGAGCCGGACGCAGGAAGACGCTAAAAAGCAGAGCGAGATGGTCTTAGTAGAAGGCGAAAGAACGAGGTCAGCATCATGGCAGCCCATTTTATCAGACGCTTCCCCCACCCACCGCTAAAGTCAACGAAGCCTCCTTTGGGATCTGGTGCTAATTGGGTCTTTAATAATATTCGAATATCTGGGGGAAATGCGTCCTGGCGGGCCACACGTAGTCCAGAGAATTTGATGTCGGCGTTTGTACCGAAAACCGGATGATATTTGATCGGGCTGCATAATAATAATAATAATAATCATCATCATTCTGGTATTTTAAACGCCTACGTTGCCAGGCAGTGTACTAAGCACGGGGCTGGATGCGAGCAAATCGGGTGGACACGGTGCTTGTCCCACGTGGGGCTCACAGTCTGAATCCCCCTTTTGCAGATGAAGTAACTGAGGCATAGAGAAGTGAAATGACTTGCCCAGGTCGCACAGCAGATCAGTGGCGGAACCAGGATTAGAAACCTCTGACTCGCGTGCCCTATCCATTACGCCATGCTGTATGCAAGGTAGTAATAATGTTGGTATTTGTTAAGCGCTTACTATGTGCAGAGCACTGTTCTAAGCGCTGGGGGAGATACAGGGGAATCAGGTCGTCCCACGTGGGGCTCCCAGTCTTCATCCCCATTTTACAGATGAGGTAACTGAGGCCCAGAGAAGCGAAGTGACCCGCCCACAGCCACACGGCTGACAAGTGGCGGATCCGGGATTCGAACCCGTGACCTCTGACCCCAAAGCCGGGGCTCTTTCCACTGAGCCCCGCTGCTTCTCTATAGAGACAGGGGCCCGCACCGAAGAAGACCCAGATGCCACAACTGGTCCGGTACAAGCAGTGATGCCTAGTGGCTAGACCACGGGACGTGAAGTCAGAAGGACCTGGGTTCTAATCCCGGGTCGGCCACTCGTCTGCTGTGTGACCTTGGGCGAGTCAGTCAACTTCTCTGTTTCTCAGTTTCCTCCAGGGTAAAATGGGGATTCAGTACCCGTTTTCCCTCCTAATTCGACTGCGAGCCCCATGCGGGGCGGGGACTGTGTCCATCCTCATTAATTGTATCTATCCCGTCGCTCAGAACGGTGCTTGACACGTAGGAAGCTCTTAGCAGATACCATAAAAAAGAAAAAAAATAAATAAGCCACTCTAGCTAATGAGATGGTCCTGCTCCTTCTAAGACAGATTCCAGGGATGATATTCGTTAAGTGCTTTCTACATGTCAAAAACTGCTCCAAGCCCTGGGATGGATATAAGTTAATTAGGTCAAACACTGTCCATGTCCCTCGTGCGGCTCCCAGGTTGAGTGAGAGAGACGAGGGATATCCCCGTTTTACAGCGTGGCTCGGTGGAAAGAGCCCGGGCTTGGGAGTCAGAGTTCAAGGGTTCGAATCCCGGCTCTGCCACTCGTCAGCTGTGTGACTGTGGGCGAGTCGCTTCACCTCTCTGGGCCTCAGTTCCCTCATCTGGAAAATGGGGATTAACTGCGAGCCTCACGTGGGACAACCTGATTATCCTGTGTCTACCCCGGCGCTTAGAACGGTGCTCGGCACATAGTAAGCGCTTAACGAATACCGACATCGTTGTTATTACTGTTACAGTTGAGGAGACCGAGGCACAGGGAAGTTAAGTCACTTGCCCAAGGCTACACAGCAAGTAATTGGTGGAGTTGGGATTAGATCCCAGGTTCTTCCATCATCCAGGCCCGGGCTCTCTCCACTAGGCCACACCGCTTCTCTAGGCCACCCTGTTTCCTTTACCCCCCGCAAGGTAGGGGGATGGACAAGAGGCTTTCTCTAAATCCCTTCCTGTTTTTTTTTTTTTGTTGTTCTGTGACCCTGCTTATCCCCACAGGTAGCTTCTTGCATCTTTGCAACTTGCATCGGAGAAACAGCGTGGCTCAGTGGAAAGAGCCCGGGCTCGGGCGTCAGCGCTCATGGGTTCGAATCCCAACTCCGCCCCTTGTCAGCTGTGTGACTGTGGGCAAGTCACTTCACTTCTCTGCGCCTCAGTTCCCTCATCCGTAAAATGGGGATGAAGACTGTGAGCCTCACGTGGGACAACCTCATTCCCCTGTATCTACTCCAGCGCTTAGAACAGCGCTCCGCGCGTAGTAAGCCCTTAACAAATACCAACATTATTATTACCTTGGGCAAGTCCACTTCCTGTGCCTCATCTGGAAAATATGAGACCGTGAGCCCCACGCAGGACTTTGATCCAAAAAAAAAAAAAAAAGGTCTGGAAGCTCTCTTTTCTTCTTCGAGTGTACTCTTCCAGATGCTCGCTCTGGTTCTCGACAGTTGGTAGGAGCACCGTAAATGCAGCTGATGGATTGTTTCAGCATTTGAGTGGCTCAGTGTCTGTGCCCTGGCACCGGTTGAGTGATGCTGTCGTAATAGAAGAGGCCAGTTCACAAGCTCAACCGGCCATTTCCCCATCTTCAGATGCCTCCTCCATCATTCTCCCCCCACCACCAACACCGACAGCGTGGCTCAGTGGAAAGAGCCCGGGCTTGGGAGTCAGAGGTCATGGGTTCGACTCCCGGCTCTGCCACCTGTCAGCTGTGTGACTGTGGGCAAGTCGCTTCACTTCCCTGGGCCTCAGTGACCTCGTCTGTAAAATGGGGATCAACCGTGAGCCTCACGTGGGACGACCTGATTCCCCTGTGTCTACCCCAGCGCTTAGAACAGTGCTCGGCACATAGTAAGCACTTAACAAATACCAACGTTATTATATTACCTGCTACCTGTTGTGCCTAGAAACTGCCACCTAACACCTCCAAAATCTACCAGCGTGGCTCAGTGGAAAGAGCACAGGCTTGGGAGTCAGAGGTCCTGGGTTCAAATCCTGGCCCCGCCACTTGTCAGCCGGGTGACTTTGGGCAAGTCACTTTGCTTCTCTGCGCCTCAGTTACCTCATCTGTCAAATGGGGATTAAGATTGGGAGCCTCGTGTGGAACAAACTGATTGCCCTGTATCTACCCAGCGCTTAGAACAGTGCTGTGCACATAGTAAGCGCTTAACAAATACCAACATCACTGTTATTATTATTACCACTTCCATCCCCCGATTCCACCACCGACCGTTCTCAGATACTACCGCCCGTTGTCCCCAGAAACTACCTCCTTCCGTCTCCAGAATCTACCACTTCCATCCCCTGATTTTACCACCCATCGTCCTTAGATACTACCCGTCATCCCCAGACTCCACCACATCCGGTCTCCCAAGTCGACCGCTTCCCCGCTGATTGTCCCACGCAGAACCCTCGGTTACTTCCGCCTGTCACCTCCAGAAACTACCACCTACCCTTTCCAAAATCCACCACTTCCAAGCCCCGATTCTACCGCCCGTCGTCTCCAGAAATCACCAAGCACCCTCTCCAAAAAGCCGCCCCTACCATCCTCAGATACTACCACCGATTGTCTCCAAAATCTACCTCTTCCATCTCCTAATTCTCCCAGCCGTCGTCCTCTGATAGCGTCACCTGTCGCCCCCGGAAACTACCACCTATCGTTTCCAAAATCTACTTACCAGCTCCCGTCGCTCCCATCCCCGGAAACTCACCCGCCACCTCTCGTGACCACAGGGCTACGACCTCATACGTGTCTTTCCCGCTTAAACTTTTCAACTGAAACTCAAACCCGTTGGCCTGGTAACGTGGATTCCGGTTGCCTGGCCTCCCTCTCTCCTCTCCTTCGTAGGCGGCCACTGAGGAGGTAGGGTATATGGCTTTTTAATTAAAGCACGCAGATCGAATCCCAACCATTCGATATCATTCTGGCCGAGCCCCTTAGTAAATCGATAACTGTGATTGAATGAATGGATGGATGAGTGAATGAACGTTTTATGCAATAGACACAAAGCAGGCCCGATGACCGTGTATTCGTTCGTTACGATCCTGTTGAACCGAACAGGTGACTTCACAGAGCAGGCGCTGTTACCTGACAAAGCAAGAGCAAGCAGAATTTGGTCTACCCTGGATTGAAAATAAAAACAGCTATCTTTAGAATGCAAGAACTTGGTGGACCGTTATGATTTTGAGATAGGCCACCTGACGGTTTTGACCCGGTGAGATCATTTTCTTACTTGCCAAAGCCCCCAAGTGCCTTTCTAAACTCTGAAAATAAACTTTCGCTTCATCTACAGTGGTTTTGAAGGGACTTCGTATTAATGTGAGGAGATTTGTACATTTAATTGTCAGCAGTATTGGAAAATGGCCTTCATTAGGAATTGCAGCAAGGATGAAGTTAGCGAGGCAATTAGCCGGCGTGTTCTGTTTTTCTGCCACAGAGGTTTTCCGCCATTAAAAATCTAATATTTTTTTTTTTATCATTCGCTTAATTAAAAGTTGGACCCTTAAGCAGTGTTTGTCAATTAGAAATTCAGTTAACCATTACGTAATTCTTTGTTCTCTCACGGTTGTCTTTGGTGCCCTATTGCCCACTTTTGTCTCCAAAGAGCCCTTCCAAAAGATGCCCTGAGTTTGGGCCATTTCATTCCTTCACTCATTCAATCGTATTTATTGAGCGCTTACCGTGTGCAGAGCACTGTACTAAGCGCTTGGTAAGTACAGTTCGGCGACAGAGACGATCCCTCCTCACCGACGGGCTCATGGCCGTGACCCGTCGGTGTTTCTGCTCTGGGGTCCGACTCCGGGCCCGTCGGTTCATCTTAAAGGATGGGAAAGCACAGTCGTATTCGAGTTGATTTTTGTTTGTAGTTCCATGAGCAGAGGAAAGAACTGATCGATATCTGACTGATCGATCAGTCGGTCGCGTTTATCGAGCTCTTACCGTGTGCGGAGCACTGTTGTAAGCGCTTGGGAGAGTCAAATACCACAGAGTTGGTAGTCACATTTCCCGCCTGCAACAGGCTCACAGTCTACAGACTGTCGATCCATCTTTGCCTATCACGTTTATTCATTCAATCATATTTATTGAGGACTTAGAGTGCGCGCAGCACTGTACTAAGCACGAGGGACGATATAAGAACAAATAGACACATTCCTGCTCACAACAAGGTTACAGTCTTCAGGGAGAGACAGACATTAATATAAATAGATAAATGCATAAATCACAGACGTATGCAGCTGTACACATATGTACTCTGGGCCTGGGAGGGAGGATGAATAAAGGAGCGAGTGAGGCTCAGAAGGAAGTGGGAGAAGAGGAGAAGAGGGCTGAGTCAGGGAAGGCTTCTTGGAGGAGATGGGCCTTCAAAAAATGGGGATATGAACAACACGGGTGTAGATTAAACGCATGGGAGAGTGTCCAATAGTATTTATTGAGCGCTTACTATGTGCAGAGCACTGTACTAAGCACTGGGAATGTACACATTGGTAACAGATAGAGACAGTCCCTGCCCTTTGACGGGCTTACGGTCTAATAAAGTATAATGCAACAGAGTGGATAGACACATTTCCTGTCTTCACCGGGCTTCCAGTCTACAGAGAGATGATCTGTCATTGCCTCTCACCACAGAGTATTAATGATGGTAGTGTTAATAATAATGTTGGTGTTGGTTAAGCGCTTACTATGTGCACGGCACTGCTGTAAGCACTGGGGTAGATTCAGGGTAATCAGGTTGTCCCGCGTGAGGCTCACCGTCTTCATCCCCATTTTACAGATGGGGGAACTGAGGCACAGAGAAGTAAAGTGACTTGCCCACAGTCACACAGCTGACAGGTGGCAGAGCCTGGATTCGAACCCGTGACCCGTGGCTCCCAAGCCAGAGCCACGCTGCTTCGGTGCTAAGGTGACTAGGTAATGTTCAGGTGCCTTTGGTTGCCAAGCTCTACAGGCGATCCAAGTTTATCCCACATCCAGGAATGTGCAACCCCTGAATCACATAGGCCTCCCTTAGAATCTCAGGGTTATTGAGGGTCGCAGCTGTGGGATTCTTTCCTTCATTTCATTCAGTCGTATTTATTGAGCGCTTACTGTGTGCAGAGGACTGTACTGAGCGTTTCGGAAGTACAGCTCGGCAACAGATAGAGACAGTCCTTCCCCCGTCTAGAAGTGGGAGACAGACACCAAAACCAAACAAGTGGACAGGCATCATTACCATCCAAATAGATAAATAGAACCATAGATGAAGGCACATCATTAATAGGATAAATAGGGCAATGAATATATACAAATATATACAAGTGCTGTGGAGAGGGAAGGGGGCGGAGTAGGGGTGATGGGGAGGGGTGGAGGAACAGAAGGAAAGGGAGGGTTCAGTCCGGGAAGGCCTCCTGGAAGAAGTAGGGCTTTGAAGAGGGGAAGCGAGTTCTTGCTGAGCAAAGGAGAGAAGGGGTGAATAAAGTTCCGAAGGAAGCTGTGGTCGAAACGGAGCTTCTGGGGCTGGAGAATCCTCATTTCAATAAGCGAACATCGGTGCCCGCAGCCACATGCTAGACTAGCAAGTGTACTTCACTTCAAATGACTTTAAGAGCTTTATTTGGCCCTGCTTTCAGCTCTCTCCTGGGTCATTTTTCGCGGTATTTGTTAAGCACTTTGTACGTGCTAGGCACCGTGCTAAGCACTGGGATATAAGGTCGGACACCAGCCCTATGCCAAGTGGGGTTCTCAGTCTTAATCCCCATTTTACAGACGAGGTCGCTGAGGCCCAGAGAAATGAAGTGGCTTGCCCAAAGTCACACAGCAGACAGCGGCAGAGTCGGGATTAGAACCCACATCCTTCCGACCCCCCGTCGCAGACTCCGTCCACGAGGGGCAAACCGCTTCTCAGTATGTGTGTTGCGTGCGTCGGAGTTTGGAGAGAATCACCCTTATCACAGTGGTTCCTTAGTCTGTGAGCCCCGTGTGGGACGTGCCCGTCCCACAGTGTCCATCCTGATGAATTCATATCGACTCCAGCGCTTAGAACAGTGCTTGACGCCTAGTAAGCCCTGAAAAAATACAGGTTTTCACAATACAGTAGAGTCGCAGCGTGTGGCCTAGTGGATATGGCCTGGGCCTGGGAGTCAGAAGGACCTGGGTTCTAGTCCCAGCTCCGCCACTTGTCTGCCGTATGACCTTGGGCAAGTCACATGACTTCTGCTTGCCTCCTTACCTCCTCACTAAAATGGGGATTTATGACGATGAGCCCCATGAAGGACACAGACTGTGGCCCACCTGATTACCTTGCATCTACCCCAGCGCTCAGAACAGTGCCTGTCACCTAGTAAGCGCTTAACAAATCCCAAAAAATCGAATTCGTAGGCCTGATCCCTGCTCAAAAGGAGCTCACAGTTTAGAAGAGAAGCTTACAGTCTTCGAGGGATCGGGCGGGGTACTTTATGCACCTATTCCTGATTGCTTAGCGCAGTGCTTAGAACTCAAATGGGTGCTCACAAAAGTATGGCTCAGTGGAAAGAGCCCGGGCTTGGGAGTCCGAGGTCATGAGTTCGAATCCCAGCACTGCCACTTGTCAGCTGTGTGACTGTGGGCGAGTCACTTCACTTCTCTGTGCCTCAGTGACCTCATCTATAAAATGGGGATTAACTGTGAGCCTCACGTGGGACGACCTGATTACCCTGGATCCACCCCAGCGCTTAGAACAGTGCTGGGCACATAGTAAGCACTTAACGGATACCAACATTGTTATTATTATTATTATTATCCCTGTTGACTGACCGATAGAGACTGTAGTTGGCTCAAGGTCTCTTCTCATTGTAGCCTCCCTAGAACCATTCCCCAAGGCCAATCATGCCACGCTAACTATTCCCGCAGAATGATTGTATTTTCTTGAAAGTGGAAGTGATCTCCAGGGCGACTGTTGGGATGTGTTTCATAATTCGTTCCTGACGAAGTGGTGAGAGGCAGGAGGCTGATGAGATATTCCAGTACTTGGAATAAATGAGGACAGGATTTCGGGGAAGCAATTGAAGAGATTTCTCACGGAAGGCTACGCTATCGTGAGGAGTAGAAAAGGTATTTATTGAGATCCCAGCGTTTCCCAACGCCCCATCCGTAGCTTGGGAAGTGGAACAGAAACCCGTGACGTGCAGATGCCTAACACTGATTGATGAGGAAAGTTCTGAATTCTTGGTTTATCGTCAGTGTAAGCCCCGTGGGAATCAGGGACTGCGTCCGTTCTGTTTGCATCGTATCCACCTGCGTGCTTAGCGCAGTGCTTGGCACATATTAAGTTTTTACTTTAGACGGCAGCTCGCTGTGGGCTAGGAGAGTGTCTACCAAGCCCGTTTATTTCGTACTGTCCCAATAATAATGATAACTGAGGTTATTTGTTAAGTGCTTACAAGGTGTCAGACGCTGTACTAAGCGCGAATTTGTTTGGACACAGTCCTTGTCCCACTCAGGGTCCCCGTTTTCCAGATGAGGTAACTGAGGCACAGAGAAATGAAGTGACTTGTCCAAGGTCCCACCGCAGATAGATGGCGGAGCTGGGATTCGAACCCAGGTTCTTCTCAGTTTGAGGCCGGGCTCTTTCCACGGTGCTCTGCACCCAGTAAGTGCACAGTGGATACTATTGACTCATTATTAATAATAATAATAATAATAATGTTGGTATTTGTTAAGTGCTTACTACGTGCAGAGCATCGTTCTAAGCACTGGGGTAGATCCAGGGTAATCGGGTTGTCCCACGTGAGGCTCGCAGTTAATCCCCATTTGACAGATGAAGTAACTGAGGCAGAGAGAGGTGAAGTGACTCGCCCACAGTCACACAGCTGACAAAATGGCGGAGCCGGGATTCGAACCCATGACCTCTGACTCCCAAACCCGGGCTCTTTCCACTGAGCCACGCGGCTTCTCCAGCCACGCTAGTAATTGCGAGTATTTATTGAGCGCCTCTCAAGGGCAGAGCACTTGGCCGTGCTTGGGAGAGTTCAGTTGATGTAGGAGATACGTCCCTGCCCTCGAGGACCTTCCCCTCTATCGGGGGAAGGAGACCCCGAAAATGTAGGGACGTAAATTTGCCCAGATTTAGAGAGGGAGAACGACCTAGTGGAGAAAACCTGTGCCTGGAAGTCAGAGGACCTGGATTCCAATTCCGGTTCTGGCATTTTTCTGCTGTGTGACCTTGAGCAAGTCTCTTCCCTTCCTGTGCCTCACCTTTCTCATCTCTAGAAATGGGGATTACGACTGTGAGCCCTCTGTGGGACAAGGACTGTGTCCAACCTGATTAGCTTGTATCTACCTCAGCGCTTAGTACAGAGTCTGACACGTAATCAGTGCTTAGCAATTCTTTCTTCTCCAAATGCCGCCGGATGGTTTGTGATCCGTAGCGACTCCAAGGACGCAGCCTCTCCAGAAAGTCCAGTCTTCTGCCGCGAAGTCGTTCTGGTATGTGTGACCATAGAGGTTTTTGGAAAGATATGGAGTTGGCTTCTTCCGTTGGCTTCTTCCGGGCAGTGAAAACTTGTCTTTGGTCACCGTTTTAACTCTTGTCCGTAAGGCTGCTTTCCAGCACAGGAGAATCGACTTTGTCAGACGCTCTGGCTTCGACCTTTCCATTCTGGGTAGCCCTAGATGGCGCAGTGGGAAGCTTAATGGGCAAATGTGAACTCTCCTACCGTGATAAGGTGTTGATTCATACCCTTAAAAAAATGAGTTATCCCAACAAGATCTATCCACAAAGCACCCTGGAATAGTCGGTTCGCGCGGACGTGCTGATGCCAAGAAGCCCGAATTGACGCGACGGAATAAATGTACACTTGGGAGGTGATCCGTGGAGCGCGTATCTTTCAACCTCCCGAACGCTCCTTCGTTCATTCGATCGTATTTACTGAGCACTCACTATGCGCGGAGCACCTCGGTAAGGTCCTTCCGGAGGAATTCGAGGGAACCCAGAAATGCCGACCAAAGGAGCATTCGTGGAAACGTGGTGAAGGCGATTAAGCGGAGTCATTACCGAGATTTCCAGGAAGTGTGCCAGGGAGTTCAAAAGCTACCGTCCTCGCTTTGCTTTCCCGGTTATTAAAATATAGCATGATAAAGGTGGGAAACAGGAGAAATTTACATTCTCGCTGCCCTCGCGGGATAGGAGAAGGAGGAAGGATCGCTCGTATTTATTCAGCGCTCGCTGGATGTTGGGAATTGGACTAAGCGCTAGGGAGTGGGCGATACAACAGAGGTGCTCGACACGTTCCCTCCCCGCAGTCAGTTTACGGGCAAGACGGGGAACTCAGGATATGGGAAACGTGAGGATTGTGAAAGACCGGACACCCAGCTCCGCCATTCATTGGCCGCGTGACCTCGGGCAAGTCACTCCACCTCTCTGTGCCTCTGATACCTCCTCTGTGAAACGAGGATTAAGACTGAGACCCTAGTGGGTCGGCGCCCGGTTCCAACCTGGTTTGCTTGTATTCATCCCAGCGCTTAGTACGGGGCCTGGCGTGTAGGAAGTGCCTATCACATACCATGGATACTAGCAGCGTGGCTCGGCGGAAGGAGCACGGGCTTGGGAGTCAGAGCTCATGGGTTCGATTCCCGGATCTACCACCTGTCCGCTGTGTGACTCTGGGCAAGTCAATTAACTTCTCTGTGCCTCAGTTCCCTCATCTGTAAAATGGGGATTAAAACTGGGAACCTCATGTGGGATAATCTGATTACCCTGTGTCTACCCAGCGCTTAGAACAATGTTCTGCACATAGTAAGCACTTAACAAATACCAACATTATTATTACTGTTGTTAACCCTTTGGGAATTCCATCTGAAGTGGAATCCGAGTCTTTTTTTTTCCGATGTCATCGAGTCTATTCTTTGCCCCACATAGGTTTGCTCCCTCCCCTCCCCATCTCCCCGATTCATTCCCTTTAATCAGCCCCCGTCTCCGCCCCACAGCACTTGGGTACATATGTACACATTTATAATTAGAATTCTGTTTATTTTTATTAATGATGTGTATATATCTATAATTCTATTTATAATGATGCTATTGATGTCTGTTTATTTGTTTTGATGTCTCTCTCCCCCCTTCTAGAGTGTGAGTCCGTTGTGGGCAGGGATCGATTCCACTTGTTGCCGAATTGTACTTTCCAAGCACTTAGTACGGTGCTCTGCACACAGTAAGCGCTCAATAAATACGATTGAATGAATGAAAAATGAATGACGATTCTCCAATCACATTTGTCCAGAGATTTCTCCTACGGATATCTGAGAGAGGGGTAGGCCCATTCCTTGTCCCTTGATCTAAACGAGCCTCCAAGTCAGGACGGTGGTAATTGGGGCGTTATGTGTTGAGCTTTTACCCTCTGCCGAGGACTGTACTAAGCACTGGGGTAGATAGTGGGTTAGGAGATTGGACACGGTTCCTGACCCCCATGGGGCTCACAGTCTTAGGGGAAGTGATAACAGGTGTTTAATCCCCATTTCTATACATGAGGAAACCAAGTCACCAAGAGATAGAGTGACGTGCCCAAGGTTAGGCGGCAGAGTCGGGATTGGAACCCAGGTCCTCTGGCTCCCAGACCCGCATGGGTCACGCCGCTTCTCTTGGAGGGGGAGGAGTCATAATGGCCGAGTGGAGAGATCGCGGGCCTGGGAGTCAGGAGAACCCAGTTTCTACTCCCGCCTCCACCACCGACTTGATATGGGACCTTGGGCAAGTCACATTTTTAGCCTCTTAAATCCACCTCGTCGCGCTGCTTTCAAGCTTGCCCGTCTCCCCTATCCTAAAAAAAACCTCTCTCTCGACCCCACCGCTTCCCCCGGTTACGGTCCACCTTCCTCCTACCGTTCCTCTCCAGGCACCTCGAGTGAGTTATCTTCACTCGCTGTCTCACGTCCCTCTCTTCCCATTCTCTCCTTGAGCCCCTCCGATCTGGCTTCCATCCCCCTTGCTCCACAGAAGCCACCCTCTCAAAGGTCACCGAAGATGCCTCATCATCATCGTCGTCCCGGGTATTTATCGAACGCTTACTATCTGCAGGGCGCTTGCCAAAGATCCGTGCAAGGCAAGCACCCTTTCCCTGTTCCTGAGGAACGTGCGGTCTGATGATGAGGGCACTTGTTAAGTGCTTACGTTCTGCCAAGCACTGTTCTAAGCGCTGAGGTAGATAGAAGTTCATCAGGTTGGACCCGGTCCCTGCCCCATTTGGGGCTCACAATCTAAGGAGGAGGGAGTAGGTTTGAATCCTATTTTACAGGTAGGTAACTGAGGCCCAGAGAAGTTAAGTGACTTGCCAAAGGTCACCCAGCGTACGCATGGCAGATCCGGGCTTAGAACCCCGGTCCTCCGTCTCCCAGCCCTGTGCTCTTTCATTCATTCGTTCATTCGTATTTATTGAGCGCTTACTGGGTGCAGAGCACTGTACTAAACGCTTAGAAACAGAGACATTCCCTGCCCACAGCGGCCTCACAGTCTAGAAGGGAGGAGACGGACATCAAAACAAACCAACGGGCATCAGTAGCGTCAGTATAAGTAACTAGAATTAAAGACAGATCCACGTCTAATATAAATGAATAAAATTATAGGTTATGTACATGCATACACAAACGCTGTAGGGCGGGGAGGGGAGTACAGCAAAGGGAGTGAGTCGGGGCGATGGGGAGTGGAGGAAAAGGGGGACTTAGTCTGGGATGGGGGGCCTAGTCTAGTCTTTCCACTAGGCCATGCTGCAATCATGCAGTGATATTTATTTAGTGTGTGCTTATGGTGTGAGCTGCATTTTACTAAGCGTTTGGGAGAGTATGGTCTCGGAGGAGGAGGTGAGTCTTAAACAGAGTTTTGGTACAGGAGAGGGGCCCGATTTGGTAGAGGTAGGAAGATGGCTGTTGAATTGCAAGCGAGGGAGGGTGGTTCAAGTGAGGAGAGGGCCAATAGGGGCACTTGACTGAAGCGCAGGTCTGTATGCGTCAACCGGATTACTTCGTATCTACCCCAGCGCTTGGCACGTAGAAAGCGCTTAACAAATGCAGTCATTATTATAATCTGGTAGACACAATCCCCATCTTCAAGGATCTAATGGATCAATCTGGCCACCGGATAAGCTGAGGCCGTCTGATGGAGCCGCAACCCCTGCTCTGAAGACCTCCTTCGAAATGTCCAAGGGACGCCCACCGCCTTTACCTGACGATCGATTCCCTCCTGACACGCCGCACCCTTCTGTCATTTGGTGACAGCCCCTCTGTCGTGGAAAGAAGGTAGCCTTCTCCAGTACACGTTCCAGCTGGGCTATGGCAGCTCTAGGGAGAGGCACAGGGTTTTGTTAATGACCCTGTTTGAATTATCCTTTCATTTTTTTAACGTATTCGATAAGCGCCTATTATGTGCCAGGCCCCGTACTAAGTGCTGGGCTAGGTACGAGTTAATGGGGTTGGACACAGTCCCCGTCCCTTGTGAGGCTCCCAGTCTTCATCCCCATTTTACGGGCGAGGGAACTGAGAAGAGAAGTGACTCGCCCGGAGTCACCCAGCAGGCAAGTGGTGGGGTCGGGATTAGAACCCGGGTCCTCCCGCCTCTCGGGCCCGTGCTCTAGCCGCGTAGCCACTCTGCTTCTCTGCTAAATTCAGATGTCAGGTAAATGCACTCACCCTCCATCTAATCTTCCCCTCTTCATTTGATTTTTGCCCGCTTGTCCCCAGGAGGATCACGCCGTGTTTCGTTTGCCTCAGATGAGCTTAGATCGTTACCTGGAAGCGCTTGGCATTTTGTTTCAGAGGGAAAAGTACCTTGGACTCCCCCTCCTCTTCAACTCTCCGGTCGGTGCCTTAAAATAAGGGCCGATGACAGAGGCAACTCCGAAGTCTCTGTTTTCGTCTCTTGCGCGTGAACCCGAATCCCCGTTCCACGAAGAGACCGAGCAAGAATTGTATTAGTCCTCATTAAAAAAGCAACCCGGAAAACAGATTAATTAAAATACCAGAGAAATGGAAAAAGAAATCAAAGTCGATTGCAGTTCATTATCCTAATGCATTTTAAAAAGTGAAATGCATTTCAATGTGGTTAAAAAGTACTTCATTAAAGATTCATTCCTAGCGACCACTTATCCACAAAAAAAATACTTGTGTTGGTAAAAAGAATATGGATGAGTTAGACAGCACACCAAATGCATATGTGCAAGCAAAAATGATTTTTTATTACTTTCGTTTATGCATATTATTAATGCAGTTCTCTGCACAACTGTAGATTTCAGCTATTCTTTCTTGTCCAATTGGGATGTGAAAACACTTGTCTGGTCTCTGAGGATGAAAGGCCAGAGTTTCAGCAGTGGATATTTAGAGGAGAACTATTAAGAAAAAAAAGCAAGCCCCCCCCCCACCCCACCCCCCAAAAAACTCAGTGGTCTTGATCACCACGTGACGATCTGAACATTTTCAGTGCCCTAAGCTTTGAGCTCAAACCATCAATCTCTTTCTCCGGGTCTTTCTTCATGTCTATTATATCAAAGTCTGCAGTGGTATTTAATATTCCACTGGTCCACCAGGCAGACAATTTACAATTATGTTCACCCTGGAGCATTATATGAACTTGAAGATGGTGAAGATTTTAGAACTACTGTATTATACTGGATATTTTAATCGACGGGGGGAAGGAAGAAGCACCATCTAGAGTCGCGCGGAAGCCCCAGCGTCTTTCCTGGATATTCCAGCCTCCGAAGGCGGTCTTTTGCATGTGTCGGTCGAAGTAGATGTAGAAAACCCAATTTAAAAGCATTGAGATCCAAGTTATTTTTAATGGTATGAGTCTTCCTTTTCCTTTCTGTGCTCTTTTGGCCCCAGTTTCAGGAACAAGCACGCCCCCGTAACTGTTCCACAGTTTTTTTTGGTATTCATTAAGTGTGTAGTATGTGTCAGGCGCTGATGTAGATAAGGCCACACAGCTTAGTTACAGTCCATGTCCCCCGTGGAGCTTACAGTCCTAAATGGTTTGACAGATGTGGTAACTGAGGCACAGAGAAGTGAAGCAACTCGGTCGTGGTCACGCAGCAGAGAAGAGACGAATCCGGATTTATTCATTCATTCAATAGTATTTATTGAGCGCTTACTATGCGCAGAGCACTGTACTAAGCGCTTGGAATGTACGATTCAGCAATAGATAGAGACAGGCCCTGCCCATGGACGGGCTTACGGTCTAATCGGATCTGATTTTACAGTGTAATCTAATCTGGTTTAGAACCCAGATCCCTCCGACTCTGAGGCCCACGCTCCGTCCACGAGGCCACGCTGCTTCTCACATGAGCGCGGACACACTGATGTCCTGGCCTGCGGGCGTCCTTCCTTAATGGAAGCCCGTGACGAGAAACGGTGGGTAGGGCCCGGGCCCGGAAGTCAAGAGGACCTGGGTTCTAATCCCGCCTCGGCCGCTTGCCTGCCGTGTGACCTCTGGGCACGTCACTTCACTTCTCGGTGCCTCAGTTACCTCATCGGTAAAGTGGAGATTAAGACCGTTAGTTCCGTGTGGGACGTGGACTGTGTCCAACCTGATGAGCTTGTGTCTACTCCAGCACGAAGAACTTGGCCTGGCACATAGCGAGCACTTGGCAAATGCCGTTGAGAAAAACAAAAGCGCGAAGCAATGAAGGCGCAAGCCAGAATTCTTTGCAAGACGTAAAGCCCAAGTCCAGGAGAAAGGTGTCTATCACCTCTGTTATACTGGACTCTCCCAAGCGATCAGTACAGTGCTCTCCGCATGGTAGCGATCTCGTCATCACCCTGTTTATTTTGTTTAATGAGTTGTACGTCACCCTGATTTCATTTCTTTGCCATTGTTTTTATGACCTGTTCTTCCCCTTGACTCTATTGCCATTGTTCTCGTCTGCCCGTCTCCCCCGATTAGACCGTGAGCCCGTCAGAGGGCGGGGACCGTCTCTATCTGTTGCCGATTTGTCCATTCCAAGCGCTTAGTACAGTGCTCTGCACATAGTAAGCGCTCAGTCAATACTGTTGAATGAATGAATGATAAATGTGATTGTGAATCCCCACGGAGCTGAGGTGTGGATCTGAAGCCTTTCTTGGCTGTCACTTCCCTGAAGTACTTTGCTCTGGGAAATCACAACTGCCATAGCTTTATAGCCAATTTTCTTTTCTTTTTTTCCTCTCTTCTGTTGGCATAACCCTCGGAGATTTTGTATCTTACCCTGCAACCTGGTAGGCTTGAATTTTCATCATTTCCTGACAGAAGCCATTCACTGCCTAACAACCCCCAAAGTGCTGTTAGCTCACCTCTCAGACGGCGATGAAAGCGATTGAAATCCTATCCTCTCGTTACACCGAGTGGGGGTCGTTTCTCCTGATACCGCTGCCCTCTCCCGAGAGCCGAATACAGCGCTGTGCGCAGAGTAAGCGCTCAATAAACGCCGCCGTTCGATCGAAACAGGTCTTCGTTTAGAGAACCCTGCTCATTAGAACCTTTCACGAGCTAAATCCGGGCGTTCTCACCCGACCGTCGGGTCGTACTCCTTCCCCCTACCGCCGGTAAACGCCGGTGTTTACAAACAGAAGTGGCACAAGGTCGAATTGGGGATCCACGGCTTCGAGACAAGCCGAGGATTCAGCGACCCTCGCTGTGCCGCAGGTCAGCGATGCCTTCGGCGGAAGCCGATGAAAATAACCATCGAGGTGTTTCTTGAGCACCTTCTGTGTGCTGTGCGTTGGGAGAGGACAGTGGAGTTAGAAGATGGAGGGAGAGGAAATGGGGCATGGAGGGGCTGCGTGTCATCTCGAGTTTCCTATTCCTTAGTCATCATCTATAAAGCCCTGCTAAATCCCTGTCTCCTCCAGGAAGCCTTCCCTGATTAGCTCCTCCCCTCCCCCTCTTTTTCTCTCTCTCCCTTTTCATCACTTTTACATCTGAGTCCTCATCGGCTTGAGAAGCAGCGTGGCTTAGCGGAAAGAGCCCGGGCCTGTGAGTCAGAGGTCGTGGGTTCTCATCCCGGCTCCGCCACTTGTCAGCCGGGTGAGTTTGGGCAAGTCCCTTAACTTCTCTGGGCCTCGGTGACCTCACCTGGAAAATGGGGATAAAGACCGTGAGCCCCACGTGGGACGACCCGACTGTATTGTGCATGGCACAAAGTAAGTGCTTCAAAAATACCATTAAAAAAAACCCCAATTTGTGTTTATATCCCTTTATTCTGTTGTTTCCCCTATCTGTAACTTACTTTAATCTTTCTCCCCAACTCGATGGTTAAACTCCTTGAGGGCAGGAATGGCGTTTAGCAACTCTTCGGTCTGCTGCCAAGTGCTTAGTACAGTGCCCTGCACAGAGTTGGCTCTCAGTAAATACCACTGATCGATTGAACCTAAGTGAGGGAGGCTCGTGTGGATAACTCACACGCCTTCTGGCCGACTTGCCAATTTTGTCGTTTTTCAACTGACGCCTTTCATCGCCGTCTATGTAGAACACGGCTGTCTGTCATCCCGTAAAAAAGAAAATTCTTAGTTCTGGGCCTCCACCATGGCCCAGGAAAAAGAGTCTTCGCTTCCGGGCAAGAAAGTCAGAGGTTTCCCGTGCTGGGGTAGCCCGAGCGGACTCACGGAGACGTAATCAGATTGTTTTTCTCCATGTGCACCCATCCACCTTGGGAATTTGGATTCCACTGACGACATTATCAAAGTGGCGATAATGGAGGGCTCTTGGAGATGACCGAGTTGGCTCCCAACATTTCTCGAGTAGTGATGGACTACTTCGTTTTTTTTTTTTTCCCCCCCCAAAAATGAGTTTTTCTGCATTTCTTGCTTTTCCCCGTGCCTTCGAAATGTCCTCCAAGCGAAAATGCTAACGGGACAGACTTCAGCTTGGCACCGTTCCTAGTCGGTCCAATTTCGAGGGTTATGATAATTGGTTATGAAAAGGTGACTTTTGTGCAGAACCTGGGGAAAAACAGAAAACACAAACAAGAAAAGGTTGGTGGAAGGCATGGGTGGTTTACCCAAAAGGCAACATCTCCACTCCCTTACTGACTTCACTGAATAGTATTTATTGAGTGCTTACTGTGTTCAGAGCATTTTACTAAGCGCTTGGGAGAGTATGCTATAGCAAGGAACCCACACATTTCCTGCCCACAGCGAGCTAACAGTCTAATAATGTTAATGTTGGTATTTGTTAAGCGCTTACTATGTGCAGAGCACTGTTTTAAGCGCTGGGGTAGATACAGGGAAATCAGGTTGTCCCACGTGAGGCTCACAGTCTTACTCCCCATTTGACAGATGAGGTCACCGAGGCACAGAGGAGTTAAGTGATTTGCCCACGGACACACAGTTAAATGGCAGAGCAGGGATTCGAACCCATGAGCAGGGATTCGAACTGCAG
The DNA here is from genome assembly GCF_004115215.2 of Ornithorhynchus anatinus. Classification (NCBI taxonomy): domain Eukaryota; kingdom Metazoa; phylum Chordata; class Mammalia; order Monotremata; family Ornithorhynchidae; genus Ornithorhynchus; species Ornithorhynchus anatinus. Next base: position 14,295,473 of record NC_041742.1, on the reverse strand, counting down.
CAGCCAAACGCCGTGTCGGGGGAACAAAAGCAGCGCGGTCTAGTGGAAAGAGCCCGGGCCTGGGAATCAGAGGACCTGGGTTTGAAATCCGGCTCCACCACTTACCTGCTCTGTGACCTAGGGCAAGTCACTTCGCTTCTAGGGGCCTCAGTTTCCTCATCTGTAAAATGAGATTCAATGCCCGTGCTCCCTCTTAGGTTGCGTGCCCCACGTGGCAACTGCGTATCTTGTGCTTACCCTGGTGCTTAGTGCAGTGTTTAGCATATAGCAAGCTATTTATAATCGCAACTACTAAAATTATAAAAAACGGTACGCGCTGGAAGAGGAAATGACGGTTACGTCTTGGTGCAAAGTTTAGGATCCATTTTTTTTGTGTGTGGTTTTTTTGTGTTAAGCACTTACTACGAGCCAGGCTCTGTACAAGCCCTGGGGTAGATAGAGGTGAATCAGGTTGGAGACAGTCCGTGTCCCACGTGGGGCTCGAGGTCTTAATCCCCGTTGTACAGATGCGGAAACTGAGGCACCGAGAAGTCAAGCGACCTGCCCTGGGTCACACAACAGACAAATAGTGTAGTCGGGATCAGAACCCGGCGCCTCCCGACTCTTGCTCTATCCACCGGTCCACGCTGATTGTCAGAGGTCACACTGCTTCTTGGGTCCATTTGTACGGAAAGATGGCTTTTGCTCATCTCCCCGGGGAGCCTATCGGTCTCAATTTTCTCCGGGCGCACCGGTCCCCGTACTTGGTCTGGATGAGTCAGAGGAAGTGTCAGGGCGTCATGCGGAATTGGGTGTTAAGGAGGGTCCCCCTGCACCCCCCCCAAGGTCGCCAACCCTTCTGCCCCGGATCGCACGTCGTGCCCGGGTTGGATTCTGAACGAGCTGGAGGAAACAGCCGAAGAATTGGGATTGATGCGTTTTTCCATCCCCGAATCCCTCCCTCATTCACTGGTATTTATTAACTGCATAAAGTGTGCAGGGAATTAGACGAGGGGCTTGGGAGAGAACCAGATGGCACAGTCGGTGGGCGTGTTCCCTGCCCACTACAAGCTTACGGTCCACGTATTAATAGAAATAAATTACAGGTGTGCACGTAAGTGCTGGGGGTAGGGGGAAGGAAAGGTGAATAAAGAGTGCAAATCTAAGTGCAGAGGTGACCCGAAGGAAATGGAAGAAGAGAAAATTCGGACTTAGTCGGGACCGTGTCTTCGATTAGGCTTGGAAGATGGGGAGAGTGATCGTCTGTCGGATACAATAATAATGGTATTTGTTAAGCGCTTTCTATTCATTCCGTCGTATCTATTGAACGCTTACTATGTGCCAAGCACTGCTTTAAGCGCCGGGGTAGATACAAGGTAATCCAGTTGTCCCACGTGGGCCTCAGCGTCCTCATCCCCATTTTACAGATGAGGTCACCGAGGCCCAGAGAATAATAATAGTAATGTTGGTATTTGTTAAGCGCTTACTATGTGCAGAGCACTGTTCTAAGCGCTGGGGGAGATACAGGGGATTGAGGTTGTCCCACGTGAGGCTCACAGTTAATCCCCATTTTACAGATGAGGTAACCGAGGCGAAGTGAAGTGACTCGCCCACAGTCACACAGCTGAGACGTGGCAGATCCGGGCGTGGAACCCACATTCATTCATTCATTCATTCTATAGTACTTATTGAGTGCTTACTATGTGCAGAGCACTGTACTAAGCGCTTGGAATGTACAATTCAGCAAGAGATAGAGACAATCCCTGCCCACCGATGGGTTTCCAGTCTAAGCGGGGGAGACAGACAGACAAAAACAATAGCAATAAATAGAATCAAGGGGATGTACATCTCATTAAAACAATAGCAGTAAATAGAATCAAGGTGATGTACATCTCATTAACAAAATAAATAGGGTGATAAAAATATATACAAATGAGATATATCCAACCCACATCCTCTGACTCCCAAGCCCGGGCTCTTTCCGCTGAGCCACGCTGCTTCATATGAAATTCAGTAGTATTTATTGAGCGCTTCCTATGTGCAGAGCACTGTACTAAGCGCTTGGAACGTAAAATTCGGCAACAGATAGAGACAATCGCCGCCCAGTGATTACGGTCTTATAGGGGAAGCCGTTCCAGGCTTGAGGCAGGATGTTTGGTGAGAGGTCGGTGGCAAAATGGACAAGAAGGAGGTACGGTGAGCAGGTCGGCATTAACGGAGCGAAGTATGCGGGCTGGTTATAGGAGGAGAGTAGCACGGTGAGGTAGGAGGGACGACGGCATCGAGCGCTTTGAAGACTTCCCTCACAGAACCCTCCTTTCCTCTTCTCCCACTCCCTTCTGCGCCACCCTGACTTTCTCCCTTTATTCATCCCCCTTCCCAGCCCCACACGGCTGAGATCCAGATCTTTCCTCCTTTATATTCACGTCTGTCTCCCCTTCTAGACTGTAAGCTCACCATGGGCAGGGAATGAGTCTGTTCCAGTGCTCTCGGTAAGCTCTCAGTAAGTACCGTTGCCTGAGTGGCGGACTGGAAAACGTCTCCCAAGTGCCTAGAACAGTGTTGCGCACGCAGTAGGGGCTCAATAAATAGCACTGGTGGATTGATTGATCAGAGGCGGGATGAAAGTGGGATCTTGTTCCCGTCGGATGCGGAGTCTGGCCGGTGGGTGATACTGGCAGACGAGCGCACAGAAGTGAATATCCACATTTTTGGCCCTCCAGGGCCCGTAGCCAGAGGTGAGATCGTAGGCAGGGTAGGCTAACGGATAGAGCCCGGGCCTGGAAGTCAGAAGGACCTGGGTTCTCATCACCTGTGTGCTGTGTGACCGTGGGCAAGTCACTTTTCTGCGCCGCAGTTACCTCATCTGGAAAATGGGGATTAAGACGGCGAGCCCCACGGGGGACACAGGCTTTGTCCAGCCGGCCACGTGTCTGGCACGCGGTAAGTGCTTAACGGATGCCACTGTGAAAAACATACAAGAAAATGGTTGCATGACGCTCCAGTAGAATTTGGGTATGAAAATTCTTTGACGAAGGGAAAAAAGTCTTCGGGATGTCATTAAGGAATCCTTTCGTTGACGTGGCGGCGACTGGGGGAGAGTTTGCGCAGTCGATACAGAGTGAAGCGGTCGGATAGGAGCGGGAGAAGGGAGAACTGGCCATTTCCACAGGCGGTGATGAAGCGGTGGGAATCTCGTCATCGATCTAAGCCACCTTAAATGACGAGCCTTCTGCAGGTCTGCTACTGTGTTTGACGAGGAAGAGCGTCAGCTTCATTCAGCTCTTTCACATCCCTTCACTTTGTTCCTTTCATCATTCTGGTGTCTGTTAAGAGTTGACTATGCGCGTAGGCACTGTACTAGCCGCTGAGGGAGAAGCAGCATGGCTCAGGTGGAAAGAGCCCGGGCTTGGGAGTCAGAGGTCATGGGTTCGAATCCCAGCTCCGCCACTTGCCAGCTGTGTGACTGTGGGCAAGTCACTTCACTTCTCTGTGCCTCAGTTCCCTCATCTGTAAAATAGGGATGAAGACTGTGAGCCTCACGAGGGACGACCCGATTACCCTGTATCTCCCCCAGCGCTTAGAACAGTGCTCTGCACATAGTAGGCGCTTAACAAATGCCAACGTTTATTTTTTTATTTAATAATGATGGTATCTGTTACGAGCTTACTAGGTGCCAAGCACTGTTCTAAGCGCTGGGGTAGATGCAGGGTGATCGGGTCGTCCCACGTGGAACTCACGGTCTTAATCCTCATTTTACAGGTGAGGTAACTGAGGCACAGAGAGGTTAAGTGGGTTGCCCGAGGTCACAACAGCTGACAAGCGGCGGAGCCGGGATTAGAACCCGCGATCGGCGACTCCCAAGTCCGTGCCCCTTCCGCTAAGCCACGCTGCTTCTCTAAAACTTAAGAAGGTTGAACACGGTCCCCAGTCTAAGTCCGGGAGAAAACGAGGATCGAATCTCCATTTTACAGATGGGGAGACTGAGGAACAGACGAGTGAAATGATTTGCCCAAGGTCACCCAGCAGACCGGTGGCAGAACCGGAATTGGAACCCAGGTCATCCGACTCCCCAGCCACTAGGACATGCTGCTATTCCTTTATACCACACTTGGCGTTTCCACCCCGGATTCATGGGTTTTTTTTTGTTTTTTTGCAAGAAAAACTTCCATTCAACTTCATTCTTGCACATGCAGCTCTTGCATTTCTTGGGCTTAATTAGGGAGAAAGAAGCACACGCTATTTTAGTCTTGAACATAGTCATTAACAGTGACTCCGTGATAACCTCCTGCATTAAACACTCTCTGAATGTGTTTTCATGGCAACGGAAGATGAACAGTGACTGCTTGTTTGTGGATTTCCTTTGTCTTCCTTGGGAAAAATTGTCTTTAAATTGAGCCGTTTTATCTTCCTCATTATTCCCCCTTAGCCGACTGTTGCCACTTGGCAGTCTGTGCCTTTGGGAATAAGGATCTTGGAAATAATAACCACCTGCTGAAAGGACCCGGGCTGGGAAAGAAAACCCGACGACACCCAGAACCGACTCCAACCAAAGGGAGTTTGTACTTAGCGCTTAGAACAGTGCTGTGCGCACAGTAAGCTCTCAATAAATATGATTGAATGAATAATTATAATAACGTTGGTATTTGTTAAGCAGTTACTATGTGCAGAGCTGGGGTAGATACAGAGTAAGCAGGTGGCCCCACGTGAGGCTCACGGTTAATCCCCATTTTACGGGTGAGGTAACTGAGGCCCAGAGAAGCAAAGTGACTCGCCCACAGTCACACAGCTGACAAGTGGCAGGGCCGGGAGTCGAACCCGGGACCTCTGACTCCGAAGCCCGGGCTCTTTCCATTGCGCCACGCTGCTTCCCTTCTCTGTGAATGAATCACAGAGCACGTTCCTGGGTGTCAGCAGGACCTGGGTTCTAGCCCCACCTGTGCCTCCCGTATTCTGTGTGACCTTGGACAAGTCACTTCACTTTTCTGTGCCCCAGTTCCCTCGTCTGCAAAATGGGGATTAAATCTGCCAGCCCTCTTTGGGACATGGACTATGTCCCACGTGATTTGCTGTTATCCACCCCGACGCTTAGTACAGTGCCTGGTACTAAGCTCACAGTTTTAATCCCCATTTTACAGATGAGGGAACTGAGGCACAGAGAAGTGAAGTGACTCGCCCACAGTCACACAGCTGACAAGGGGCAGAGCCGGGATACGAACCCATAACCTCTGACTTCCAAGCCCGGGCTCTTTCCACCGAGCCACGCTGCTTCTTTTCATGTCCGCCTCCTCGTCTAGATTGTAAGCTCGTTGTGGGCAGGCAAATAAAACTACCGCCTCTGTTGTGTTGCACTCTCCCAACCATTTAGTACAGTGCTCTGCACACGGGGTCCAATAAATATGATCAGTTGATTGACTGGATGCCTAGAGCCGATTGGGGTGAGGATCTTCTCCACTTCTTAGCTCCCAGAGTCACCCTTTTTCGAATTGTTGTGCCCAAGAGTTATTGGCTTTCTGCTGCCGTCTTCAATAATTACCATTGATGGATTGATTGATTGATTGATCTTCCAACTGGCTATTTCTGAGTCTCATCGTCGGAGGGCTGGCTTAGATTGGAGAAGCAGCGCGGCTCAGTGGAAAGAGCACGGGCTTTGGAGGCTGAGGTCATGGGTTCGAATCCCAGCTCTGCCACTTGTCAGCAGTGTGACGGTGGGCGAGTCACTTCACTTCTCTGTGCCTCAGTGACCTCATCTGTAAAAATGGGGATTAAGACTGTGAGCCCCACGTGGAACGACCTGATTCCCCTGTGTCTACCCCAGCGCTTAGAACAGTGCTCTGCACATAGTAAGCGCTTAACAAATACCAATATTATTATTATAATGATAAATGTGTTATTTTTCAAGGGCTAAACCCTGAAATAGATAAATCAGTCAATCAGGGGTATTTCTTGAGTCCTTACTGTGTGCAGAACCCTTTTTGAAGCGACCGGGAGACTGTAGTACAACAGGCTTTTTAGAGGAATTCCCAGCCCACCAGGAGCTTACAGTTTAGAGACTCAAGCAAATCTAGCCCCGCTTGGGGCTCACAGTCAAAGCGGGAGGGAGAACAGGTATCGAATCCCTATTTAACAGAGGCCCAGAGAGGTTGAGTGACTTTCCCAAGCCCGCACAGCAGGTAAGTGCCGGAGCTGAGATTAGAACCCAGATCCTCCTACTCCCAGGCCCCTGCTCTGTTTACTAGGACCCGTTGCTTCTCTGCTTTTTCCCCCTTTCTAGACTATAAGCCTGCTTGGGGCAGGGATTGTCTCTATCGCCGTATTATACTTTCCAAGCGCTTAGTACAGTGCTCTGCACACGGTAAGCACTCGATAAAATGCAGACTGAAAGGTCTGTCACTCATCAGCTGCGTGACTTTACCTATATAAGCTAAAATATATATATATTTAGCTTATATATTTAGAATATAATATATATATAATATATATATAATATATATTATATTTAGAATATAAGCTCACTGTGAGGATGGATTGTGTCCGTTATATAGGGATATTATAATAATAATAATAATATTGGTATTTGTTAAGCGCTTACTATGTGCAAAGCACTTTTCTAAGCGCTGGGGGGATACAAGGTACTTTCCCAAGCACTTAGTACCGTGTTCTGCACCCAGTAAGCGCTCACTTAAATAGAATTCTGTCTCCCCAGATTAGACTGTGAGCCCGTCATTGGGCAGGGATTGTCTCTATCTGTTGCCAAACTGTACATTCCAAGCGCCTAGCACAGTGCTCTGCACATAGTAAGAGCTCACTAAATACTACTGAATGAACGAATAGACTTGACTGCTGCAGCAGAGTATGGTTATTTCATTTTAGCGAAGCAAGACAGGTTTTCCCACCGAACCAGATTTCCCCAAGCCCCGCTCCTTCACAGGGGAGTAGAATATTAACGAAACACAATCATTCAACCCCGCTGCCGGATCTGTTGCCGATTTGTCCATTCCAAGCGCTTAGTACAGTGCTCTGCACATAGTAAGCGCTCAATAAATACTATTGAATGAATTTTCCCAGGTGAGGGCACCTCTCCCCGCGACTTCTGAAGCCTCCCTCTCTCCCCTTTCAAGTTTTTCCCGGCCACAGACCTGCCCTCTCGTTAAAATAGCTCACTCCCATTGAAATTCCAAATAGCTCTCGTGGCTGTATTTTAATTTGATTCCATGCCCTGAGTTACGTGGAAAACATCTCGGAATGATCACATTTTGACGGCGCGGATTTTTCATTTAATGAATTGTTCTCTTGTTCTTAACATGACATTTAAAGGAAAAACACCTCCTTGGAGAGGCAGAGACAAGATAATCTAATGGGGGCACTGAGTAATAGAGAAGGTAGGGCGTGTTGAAAAATCACGGTAACCGGAGGGAGTATCTTAATATGATTCTCGGCTCTCCTCTTTCATCCGTCTCTGGTTGGTCGCCACCGGTCATTAATTTGAGCTAAAGGGAGAGAGGTTGGCAGTGGGGCTAAAGAGCGTCCGTCTCCCCCGAACGGCGTCCGCCGTCGGAAACGGAAATTTGGATGTAGGCCCCTCGGCTCGGTGGAAACTGCCCTCTCTAAATTCACCGCTGATCTTTTTACCGCCTCTGACGGCCACGACTCCGTCCTAATCCTCCTCGACCTCTCGTCTACCTTGGACACTGTGGGCCACCCCCTTCTTCTGGACACGTTGTCCGTCTTTGGTTTCACTGACACTTTTCCCCCCACCTCCAGTTCCCCGCCTTTCTCTTTGGCCGCTCCTTCTATTACTCTTTCGCGGGCTCCTCCTTTGCCTCCCACCCCGTGACTCGGGGGATCGTTCAAGACTCGGTTCTTGGCCTTCTATTCTCTATCTACATCCCCTCCCTTGGAGATGTTGTTCGCTCTCATGGCTCCAACTAGCATTTCTCTGTGAATGATTCCCAAATCCACAGCTCCGGCCCTGATATTTCTCTTGCTTGGCTGCCTCATTTTTCCTCTTGCCTTCAGGACGTCTCTATTTGGATGTGCACCGACCCTCAAACTTAACGCGTCCAAAACAACGCTCTTTGTCTTCTCGCCCACACCCCGTCCTCCCCGAGGCTTTCCCATCTCTGTAGACCTCCCCATCATCTCCTCTGTCTTACAGGCTCATAGTTTTGCCACTACCCTCTACTCTCGTTCTCAACCCCCATTTTCATTCTGTCACCAAATCCTGTCGGTTCTACCTTCACACCGTTGCTAAAAATCTACCCTTTCCTCTCTCCGTCCCAACTGCTCCTATGTTCGATCCAAGCACTTACCGTATCCCTCCTCGATTACTGCACCAGCTTCATCGGTGGCCTCCGTACCTCCTGTCTCTCCCCTCTCCGGTCCATATTTCACTCTACTGCCTGGATTGTGTCTTTAAAATCGGTGTCTCCCCACTCCTCAAGAACCCCACGTGGTTGCCCATCCACCGCTGCGTCAAACGGAAACTCTTCACCATATAGTACTCCGTCACCTCGCCCCCTCCTATCTTACTCGCTGATTTCCTGCTATAGGCCAGCATTTTGAATTTGCTCCTCTTTTGTCAAAGAACTGACTGTACCTTGATCTTGTCTCTCTCGCCGCCAAACCCTCAGCCTCCTCCCACCTCCCCCTGGAACTCCCTCCCCCTTCAGATCTGACAGACCACGACCCCCCACTTTCAGAGCCTTATGAAAATCACATTTCCTCCAAGAGACTTTCCCCGATTAAGCCCTCATTTCCTCTACTCCCTCTCCTTTCTCCCTCACCCTTGCGTTTGTACCATTTGTACCATTTATTTACCCCACCCGCAGCCCCATAGCATTTTTAAAAATTCCATAATTATTCCATAATTTATTTTAACGTCTGCCTACCCATCTAAACCGGAAGCTCCTTTTTGGGGAGGGAACGTGTCTACGTGCTTTGGTATATTGCTTTCTCCCAAGCGCTTAGTACAGTGCTCTGCACCCCCTCAGCACTGTACTCGTCTGCTCGACTGCATATATCTTTATCACCCTATTTATTTTGTTTATTTTTTTTAATGAGATGTACATCACCCTGATTCTATTTAGTTGCCATTGTTTTTATGAGATGTTCTTCCCCTTGACTCTCTTTATTGCCATTGTTCTCGTCTGTCCGTCTCCCCCGATTAGACCGTAAGCCCGTCAGAGGGCAGGGACTGTCTCTATCTGTTGCCGACTTGTACATTCCAAGCGCTTAGTCCAGTGCTCTGCACATAGTAAGCGCTCAGTAAATACCATTGAATGTATGAATTAATGAATGAATAAATACTCAGTAAAAAAGATTGACCTACTGTACCTTCATCTTGTTTTTCTTTAGAGAAGCAGCGTGGCTCAGTGGAAAGAGCCCGGGCTTGGGAGTCAGAGATCATGGGTTCGAATCCCGGCTCTGCCGCTTGTCAGCTGTGTGACTGTGGGCAAGTCACTTCACTTCTCTGTGCCTCAGTTACCTCATCTGTAAAAAGGGGATGAAGACTGTGAGCCCCACGTGGGACAACCTAATTCCCTTGTATCTACCCCAGCGCTTAGAACAGTGCTCGGCACATAGTAAGCGCTTAAATACCAACATTATTATTATTATTATTTAATGGTATTTATTAAGCACTTACTATGTGCCTGGCACCTTACTCAGCGCTGGAGTCGATACTAACTTGTCAGGTGGCACACGGTCCCAGTCCCCCTTGGGGTTCATTGTCTTATTCCCCATTTTACAGGTGAGGTAACTGAGGCACAGAGAAGTGAAGCGACTTGCCCAAGGTCACATGAGAGAAAAATGGTAGAGCCGGGATTAGAACGCAGATCCTTCTGACTCCCAGGCCTGTGCTCAATCTACTAGGACAGGATGCTTTACGTCTTATATGGGTAACTGTCGGGTTACACTCAAATTTCTGTTGGCCCAATTATTTTTTCACTCCTCGGGGCTTACTCTTGTACCTCAAAGACAGTCCTCTTTTTACAAAGTTTAATTCTAGAAGAGTGTCATTTCGCCACGTTTCATTCCTGCACTTAGTCAAGAGGAACAGCTGCTGGCCTCCTCTCTGTGTCTTTTTGCGTACGAGTAAACCACTCTCTGTGTGTCTCTGACTGAACATTAGAAAGAGCGTTAGCGTAGACGCAGCGTGTGAGAAATAGGGAGGCTTCCTGTTGACCGTTGCCACCATCAGTGGTATTTGTGTGCACTAACTCTGTGCAGAGCAGTGTTCTCAGTATTGGGGAGAGTACAATGCAAAGGACTTAATAATAATAATAAAAATGGTGGCATTTCTTAAGCACTTAGGTGCCAGTTACTCTACTAAGCGCTGGGGTGGAAACAAGGAAATCGGGTTGGACTCCGTCGCTGTCCCACGCGGGGCTCGCAGTCTCGATCCCCATTTGACAGATGAGGGAACTGAGGTACAGAGAAGTGAAGTGACTTGCCCAAAGCCACACAGCGAAGAAATAGCTCCGTATATAATTTCAGACAGTCACTTGTATCTGTTGAGTGCTTCCTGGGTGCAGAGCACTGAACTAAGCGCTGGGGAGAGCATTACACAGCACTAGAACAGAAACATTCCCTGCCCACAACCAGCTTACAGGCCAGAGCGGGAGACAGATATTAATATAAATGAATACATTTATTCAATTACAATTAGAATTACAATTTAGGGGTTTGAATAAAGGGAGCAAGTTAAGGCAGAGCAACAGATCTTGGGAGAAGAGGAAAGGAGGGCTTAGGGATTCTTCTTAGAGGTGATGTGCCTTCCGTAAGGCTTTGATGGGGGTAAAAGTCATTGTCCTTTTTATTCGATCTCTTTGGTGGCTTGCTTAGTTCCATTATATTGGGGTTTTTTTCTTAAAATCTTAGGAATTGTGGGCAGCCACCTTAATTTCCCACAGATCCTCCCTTAAAAGGAAGATGTGAAAGTAGCATTCTTTCTCAGGACGGATTCGTGGTATTAGCCGGACTTCATGCGTTCCGAATTCTTGAAGAACATTTCTATCGGCTCAATTAGTTTTTCACTCCTCGGGGCTTACTCACTCTCACATCTCAAAGACAGTCCTCTTTTTGAAAAAGTTTAATTCTAGGAAAGTGTCATTTCACCCCATCCCCCAGCCCCCCGAAATCACCTTGCGGAGAAGAAAGGCCTTGAAAAGAGATGGGATGTTTTAAAAATTCCATCTTATTTGGGGGATGTGGAAAGAATCGACTGACATAGTGCAACTGAAGTGGCGGATCATTTTGAAGATCTCTTTGAAGCAAGGCAGTGAGCCAGGCGCATGAAGAGGAGAGAAGCCATGCATCAGAAAGTTCCTTTTTGAAGAGGGTTTCTTCTGGATAGGCTTTCTCTAATTTAGACTCAGAAAAGGGGTTAGTTTTGATCTCTCCATGTAGACATGAAACAGCGTGGTCTAGTAGAGAGAACATGGGCCTAGAGGTCAGAGGGACTTGGGTTCTAACCCTGGGTCCGCCACCTGTCTGCTAGGTGACCTTGAGCAAGTCACTTCCCTTCTCTCTGCCTCATCTGCAAAATTGGGATGAAGACTTAGGGCCCCGTATGGGACGTGGACTCTGTCCAACTTGATGCGCTTGTATCCGCTTAATTCAGTGCCTGGAACATAGTGAGTCTTCAATAAATACCATAAACGAAAGGAAAAAAAGGATGATTTTCAGTCGGTCAATCGTATTTATTGAGTGTTTACTGTGTGCAGAGCACTGTACTGAACACTTGGGAGGAAAAATGTCAGCGTAACCTATTTGAGGTGGTCTCGTTGGTCTTTCCGATATCCGGCTTGCTGCTGTTGCTCCTTTGCTGTGCTGATGACATAAATGAGTGGGAGTTTCATTGTTTCTTATATGTGTAATATCCAACTTGTACCTTTCTGGTTAAAAAAAAGAACTGCGTATTAGCTTTTCACATTCCGGTCTGCAATTCCATGCTACGCTTATAATTCCACACAGCGTCGATCTTCACTTATACTCTCTGGATGGGTGCATATCTGTGCATGAGAAGCAGTGTGGCCTAGTAGAAAGAACACTGGCCTGGGAGTCAGAAAACCTGAGATCTAATCCTGGTTCTTTTTTTTCTTTTCTTTTCTTTTCTTTTCTTTTCTTTTCTTTTCTTTTCTTTTCTTTCCTTTCCTTTCCTTCCTTTCCTTTCCTTCCTTTTCTTTCCTTCCTTTTCCTTCCTTCCTTCCTTCCTTCCTTCCTTCCTTCCTTCCTTCCTTCCTTCCTTCCTTCCTTCCTCCTTCCTTCCTTCCTTCCTTCCTTCCTTCCTTCCTTCCTTCCTTCCTTCCTTCCTTCCTTCCTTCCTTCCTTCTTTCCTTCCTTCTCCTTCCTTCCTTCCTTCCTTCTCCTTCCTTCCTTTTCCTTCCTTCCTTCCTTCCTTCCTTCCTTCCTTCCTTCCTTCCTTCCTTCCTTCCTTCCTTCCTTCCTTCCTTCCTTCCTTCCTTCCTTCCTTCCTTCCTTCCTTCCTTCCTTCCTTCCTTCCTTCCTCCCTCCCTCCCTCCCTCCCTCCCTCCCTCCCTCCCTCCCTCCCTTCCTTCCTTCCTTCCTTCCTTCCTTCCTTCCTTCCTTCCTTCCTTCCTTCCTTCCTTCCTTCCTTCCTTCCTTTTCCTTCCCTCCTTCCCCTCTTCCCCTCTTTTTCTTTCTTTCTTTTCATGTATTTGTTAAGTGCTTACTATCTGTCAGACACTATTCCAAGCACCGGGATAGGTACGAGGTAATTAGGTGTGGGGTTCACAGTCTAAGTAGAGGGAGAACAGGTATCCCCATTCTCCATTTGAGGAAACTGAGGCATAGACTTCCCCGAGGTCACACAGCAAGCAAGGGGCAGAGCTAAGGACCCAGGTCTTTCTGACTCTCCGACCTGTGCTCTCTTCATTAGGCCACACAGCTTCCAATTTGGCAAGTCACTTAACTTTTCTGGGTCTTGTTTATCTCGGCTGTAAAATGGGGATTAAAACCTCCTCTCTCCTCTTCAGAATGGGAGCCCTGTGAGGGACAGGCACTGTAACTAGACTGTAAGTTCTTTCGGGTGGAGAATGTGTCTGTTTTTTGGTATATCGTACTCGCCCAAGGGCTTAATACAATACTCTACCCGCAGTAAGCACTCAGTAAATACGAATGAATGAAAGTGCTCAAACTGACAGACTTGTATCTACCCCAGAGAGAGACAGTCACTGTTCACACACATACAGCTGGGCCTACCCACTACTGCATATCCATTAGTAAAGAGAAAACAAGAGAGGGGATACATCAGTGTAGGGAGTTGGAGAGAGACAGTGAAAGAGCGAGAACGAGAATGAGACAGGGAATGAAAGGGAGAGGGAATGAGAAATTGTCTCTCTGACACATCACAGTTTCATATCCACTAGCGATGCCATCTTGTCCCCCCAAAATGCACTCTCGAGACCTGAGTGGGAATTGGGACCCCCCAAATCCCTTCCCAGGGTCCCAAATATGTGCCTTGGGTTCCTCCTCAGTGCTCTGCCAGCCTCGGGTTTTCAGCTGTACCCAGCTGCCAGCCACGTCTCCCGTGACACAAAATGGCCGGTCAGACGTCCTTCCGCCGCCGTCGGACCTCTTCATCGTGGCGGCGCCGGGTCCGACCTCCGTGGGCGTTTCCTCACGCTCGGCCCTCTTCCGACAGCACCCCGGTTCAATCCTGCATATTTACTGAACGCTTACTGTGTGCAGGGCACCGTCCTAAGCGCTTGGGAGAGTACAGCGCCACAGTATGACAGCCGCATTTCCTGTCCACAACGAGCTTACAATCCAGTACGAGCAACCGCGACGGACCCCGAGAGAGCGGCGCTTTGGTCCCGCCATCTTCTCCTCTGTCCCGTTGGCACCTCGTGACGTCCGGGAGCCCCGTCGGTCCAAACTGAAAGCGTCGTTACTGATTAATGGTTTCAGGCAGTCCATTTTCGGGTTGTTCCAAGGTCTCGATGATTGGGAGCGAGCTTGAAGTCAACCCCGATGAAATGTTTTGGCTTGATTCTGCCTAAGGACAATGCGTAATGAGAGATGGCATCTTAATTAGCTTTGTGCTAGGGAGGAAAATCATACAAACAGGTTTGTCTTAATAACACCTGTCTCTGCCAGCTCGATCTTATCAGCAAAGTAACAGTCAAAAGTGAAGCATCCCCTCAGCTCACGCGCTGCGTCCGCCTTGGGTATTTGGGGAAAACCATGGATCCTTGGAGTCTTCCCAATCCCGGCCCCGGATCCGGGGCTGCCCAGACTTTTTTTCTGGAGGGGGAGTGTCCACAAGAAGCACTCAGATTTGCAACTAGCCTAACACACCGGTGTGCACCGTCTTATTCGTTTAATGGGCTCTAGTGCCTGTAATTTTTCTATTGATTTATTCATATTTATGTCTGTCTCCCCCTCTCGACCATAGGCTCGTTGTGGGTAGGGGATGCATCTCTTTATTGTTGTATTGTTCTCTTCCAAGCGCTTAAAACAGTGCTTTGCACACAGTAAGCGCTCAACAAATACGAATGAATGAATTATCAGTTTAATGGCCTGTAGTGGCTGTGAGCCTCCCGAGGGACAGAGACGGTGACAGTGCGTAATTCCCCTCTGTATATTCTTTCCCCCACGCTTAAGAAGGTGCATACAGAAGGCACTTAATAAATATTATTACTACTGTTGAGGAACACTTGAATTCTGTACAGGGCCAACCGGCCAGGCAGAGCGTACGATGGGAAGTGGGATGACCTGGATTCTACTCCCAGCTCCGCCCCCGGCCTGCTGTGCGGCCTTTGGCGAATTGCTAAATCTCTCTGGGCCCCAGTGTCCTCACAGTGTAAAAGGGTAATAAAATGCCTGTCCTACCTCCCTCTTGGGCCCCTATCTCGTGATCCTTTTATCAACCCCAGCATGTAGCACAGTGCTGGGTCTACCTAAGCACTCACTATACCGGGCCAAGTGACTGTCTGATCCAAAATTGTTAATAAGAAAAACCACTGTCCAGTGTCTTCACCGTTCTATTCATTTTGGATGAAAATTCTTTAAGTGCTCCTTACACTAAGCTGCTGCTGTTAATCCCCAAATACTTCATTATATTTGAAACATTCCGTCGGAAGTCTGCTCTTCCAACGTCCTCGGTGTCCGACACGATGCTATAAAAAGCGAGCCGGGGAAGTTCGGGATTTAATTGTTTTGCTTCCGCACCACGGGCCGGGATGCATATCCGACTCGGCATTTGCGAGAAGGGAAGGCTATTGAATCCTGCTCTTTTTCCCCGGGAAAACTATGAGGGAATGGAACTTGTTTCGTTTTGTTGTCTGTCTCCCTCTTCTAGACTGTGAGCTAACTGTCGGTAGGGATCGTCTCTATCTGTTGCCGAAATGTGCTTTCCAAGCGCTTAATACAGCGCTCTGCACACACTAAGCTCTCGATAAATACGATTGAATGAATAAATGAATTTTAAGACGACACTATTCATGGAGTTCAGAGTGTCAGTCTCCCTGGCCCTTTACCCCTTTGATTCTAAGATCGGGAAGCCCTTGAGAACAGGGCAACGTGTCCGATTGGTACGCTGATATTTTTTGCCAGCATTTAATTCGGTGCTTTCCCCCTAGTAGTTTCTGGATCCGTGCTCTTACCGCAATCACAAAAACCTCAAAGTTTCCATCCACCTAGAACCTTGAGGAAGAAGTGTAAGAGGTCTTTGGATAGTTATTAAGGGAAGTTGTAGATATTTCATCACGATCCAGAAGGTGATTACTATACATTCTCAGCTATTATTTTCGTAATGAAACTGCAACTAGCGTGGTACTTTTTAAAAGACCCCTCTTTTTCAGTCCAACTTATTTGACGGTCAGGGAGTTTATACTGCGGTCTTAGATGAGCCTTTTAATTTATTTTTTTGCACGAGCCTCTCAGACTTTTCTCTCATTTCTTTCCTATTCAAGTTGTTAATCGGGTTCCTTAGTGGCGAAGCGATCTTCCTCTAATGCAATTGAAACCGCTTCTCTAGGACATTTTCATCCTCGGTCTCATTGTCTCTTCTCTTTGCTAATAAATTCGCCTCTTTGTCCTCCTTTTGTAAAGGAATCGTTGTAAGGCATCGTCCAGAGGAGAATTTCAGATATCGGGCGACGACGGGTATTTCTCTCCAGATCCTAGATAGTTCTTCCCCTACGGAAACCGTTAGTCAGAAATCGTTGTGGTCCTTCCCGTGGTGGTACGAATCCCCTTCGATCTCCTTCATTTGGACAGATTTTGTCCGGGTCCAGGGTCATCCCTCGAATACTTGAATTTGCGACTGGGCGTTTTCAGATGCGTTACTCCCTGAGGCCCAAATCGACCCGGGGTAGAATCTGGTCCGGTTTTCTGAGTCTCTGAACTCTGTCCCGAGGGTGGTAGCTCTGGACCTCCCGGATTCTGACAAATGGGGAAAGTTGGCGTTCAGGGTGGGCTGATTTCAAAGTCCTTCCTTTTCGGTTAGTGGTCGCTATAGCTTTATCAAGGAGCTCCTCCTCTAGGCTGAAAGCTCCTCTGAGGTCGTGCCGTGTAGATCAACTCCATTATATTGTTAGTAAAGTGTTCTGCACATAGTAATAATAATAATGATAATAATAATAATGGTATTCGTTAAGTGCTTATTAAGTGCCAGGCGCTGTTCCAAGCATCTTGGGCTGGACACGGTTCCTGCCCCATATAACGTTCACAGCCTTAATCCCCATTTTACATTGAGCGAACTGAGGCACAGAGAAGCAAAGTGACTTGCCCAAGATCACACGGAGGACAAGTGGCGGAGCCAAGAGTAGAACCCAGATCCTTCGGACTCCCGGGCCTGTGCTGTATCCTCTAGGCCATGCTCCTTCTCGCTCAGTAGCAAGTCCTCAATAGTTATCGTTGACTGATCATTGAGCAACTACTGAGTGCGTTGTAGTGTTTAGAACATAATGAGCTCTTAACAATAACAGTAATGATACCCTATGCATTGCGGAAAGACAGTCGACGAGACGGGGGAACACCCGTTTCCGTATCATCACCCGACAAACCTTCAGTGATTTCTCTCTGCCGGTATCGGCAGCCCAAAATGACAATCTGGGAAAATCTCAGCTTTTGTGGGTGAATTTAGGAGAATTCCCTTCGGTGGTGTCGTCTGAGGAAAACGCAGGGATTTCGTCTCATCCTAAAATGTCGCTAACCTCTTCAGTCGGGCCCTCACGACCCTCTGTGAGACCACCCCGTGAGATTGTTCTGTCCGGACCCAGGGCCGGCCGTTGTTGGCTGACTGAAAGGATCCGTTTGTATGACCTGACGTCACCGGACCCTTGGGAATTCACTGTCGAAGCCTTCCTTTTCCAGATATTACCTCTTTTTTCTTTAATCAGAGAGAAGAATCCTCTGGGGAAAAATACCGACCGTCTAAAATACATTTTTGCTTTCGTGAAGTGCAATGATGGAGAGAGGAATCGCTACCTGTTGCTTTTATATGGTTATGGTGACATTTTAATCAAAATTTCTAGCTCTCTTTTCAAGTGTGCCGTGTCGTTTGCATCTTTAAGGTGGTCGGGATAGGTTTATCCACATTATCTAAAGAACTGGAATGGGAGGTAGAGTAAGTAAACAATTTGGAAGTCCACTGGAAATCATTTCCTCGAGGTAAACTGTGGTGGGTAAAAATCCCCAAGGACTAATTTGGGGTGTTTGAAGGAAGCAGGAATTTGGTCCTCAACCAGAGAATTCATCATCATCAGTGATATTTATTGAGTGCTTACTGTGTGCAGAGGACAGTACTAAGCTCTCGGAAGACTCCAATACATCAGAGATGGTAGAGCCATTCCCTGCCCGCATGAGCTACTTCAGATTTAAGAAAATCTTGGATTAGAGTCTCCCCTTCTAGACTGTAATCTCGCTGTGGGCAGAGAACGCGTTCATCACTCTATTTTAGTCTCCCGAGAGCTTAGTACGGGGCCCTCGATTGGATGGGATCAAAAGATCAGAGCTCAATAGTTGTGATTGATCGATGGATTGAGAATTCAGCCGAGAAGAACCTTCTGAACGAATCCTCGGATCTCAGCCGTCTTTCGTGCCAGGCGGTCGACTGACCGGTTCCTGTGATAAATCCCTGCGGGGGTGTCGTCAAGCTCGACGTGGAGAACGAACCATTGACATGCATTGTCGGATGTAGAAAATGGGTCCTTAGTGGGTGGAGGCCTCTGGGACTCAGGTTTTGGTATCAGGCAGTGTGACCTAGTGGAAAGAGTGCCAGGGTGGAAGTCCGAAAACCCACCACATTCACGTGTGACCCGCTTTGTGACCTTGGGGCAGCCCAGCTTACCTCTCTGGGCCTCACCTTCTCCATCTGTAAAATGGGGATTGCGACACGTCCCTTTCCCTTGCCCCATATACCCCAGCCCACAGTGTTTGGGAACGAGAGGACCCTGAATAATTACCATAATTATGATGAGCTGTACTTTCAGCAGCAGCATCCTAGTTATGGAAGGACATCATTAGGGAGAAGCATCAGATGGAGTTTCTTGGCCTCTCCGGGAGACTACTATTATTATTCTTGTGATTATTTGTCAAGTGTTCCCTCTGGGTCAAGCACTGTTCTAAGCTTTGAGGTTAATCTACTTGGACACAGGCCCTGTCCCAACTGGGGCTTCTAGTCTAAGTAGGAGGGAGAAGCCCCACTGAATCGCCATTTTTGGAGGAAGAAGCTGAAGCCCAGAGACGTGAAGTGACTTCCCCATGGTCACACAGCTGGGCCTCTAGTCTTTGAGGTCTCCGTCCTTGGGTCACGAGGCAGAGAGTGGTTTCTTTCATTCACTTGTATTTATTGAGTGCTTATTGTGTGCAGAGCCCTGAACTAAGCCCTTGGGAAAGTACCCTGTGTCTACCCCAGCGCTTAGGACAGTGCTCTGCACATAGTAAGCGCTTAACAAATGCCAACATTATTATTATTATTATTATTACAACATAATAAACAATGCCATTTCCTGCCCACAGTGAGCTTACCGTCCAGAGGGGTGGGGATCAACAGCCCCCCCAAAGACCCCCAGTTCCCCTCACCACCCCGTCAGTAAACGGCGGAGGATGCTTAGTACAGTGCTTTGCACACGATAAGTGCTCAGTGAATACGATTGAATGAATGATGCATGAGCCGCATCTGTATTGATGACCATTTTTTCCTCCCAAGTTATTCGTTTCTCCTGAAGGATGGATTGACCGTACCCATTCCTTATTAAATAAGCCTTGTGTAACCTTAGCTCTCTCAGTACAATACGAAAAGGTATAATTCAAGAAAATGAGGACATTCCCTCAGTGATTCACCTGCGGCAAGAACGTTTACATCTAAATGGATTCGTAGAAAATCATAACTTGATGAGATGAGGTCGGGGTGGAGGGGCAGGGAGGCCTGTTATTCGTGACCTTCACATCCCGGGCCCCTCCCCAAATAAATCACTCCCACCCTCACCCCCGCTGGGGCTCTTGGACATCCGATGCCGCCCTCGAAGTGCTTCTGGATCTCTCTGAGGGGCACCCCCTAATCCCCTAAAGCATGTCCTGAGCCACAACGATGCGGTGGGGTCCGGTAGAAAGAGCCCAGGCCTGGGAATCAGGGAATCTGAGTTCCAATCCTGGCTCCGCCACCGGCCTGCTGCGTGACCTTGGTCAAGTCACTGAAATCCTCCGCTGGACTTTTCTTCCTCCCCTTAAGATTTTTGAGCCTCCTGTGGGACAGAGATTATGTCTGACCCGATTATAATAACGATAATAATCATAATAACAATGGTATTTGTTAATATACTATGTGCCGAACACCGTTCTAAGAGCTGGGATAGATACAGGGTAATCAGGTTGTCCCACGTGGGGCTCGTAGTCTTAATCCCCATTTTACAGATGAGGTAACTGAGGCCCAGAGAAGGTGAGTGACTTGTCCAAAGTCGCAGCTGAAAAGTGTCAGAGCCGGGTTTAGAACCCACGACCTCTGACTCCCAAGCCCTGCACTTTCCACAAGGCCACGTGCTTCTCTAATCATGTACCTACCCCAGCAGTTTGAACAGTGCTTGGCACATAGTCGGACCGCTGGGTGGATCAGGGTGCAGGTCTCCCGTCTAGGCCCGCCCTCAGTTTCCCTCTGGCTTCCTCCTCCCCACCTGTCCCACCACCAGAGGTGACTCCATCTCAACCCAACGATCCATCCCTCTATCATATTTATCGAGCACTCCCCGTGTGCGAGGCACTGGCCTAAGCAGTAGGGAGACTACAGAAAAATGGACTGGTAGTCACTGCCCAAAATGAGCTTACAGTCCGGTTCAGTAATTCTAATAAGAGCACTTAATGAACATCTACAGCACAACGTGTTGTCCTAAGTCTCTGAAACAGAGAAAATGACAAATTTCCTGCCTATGAGGACTTGGGCTCTAATGGAGGAAACAGGCAAAAAGGTATTTAGATAGAGATTAATCAAAATCAATAATTGAAAGTACAGTTGAATAAACACACATAGGAGGGCGGAGGATGAACATCGTTAAATGCGGAAGTGCTAGAGATGACTGATGAGGTGATACGATGCCGGATGTCGGGGGTTTACAAAGAAGACTTTGGAGGGAGGTGGGCTTCCCCGAGGGGTTTGAATGTGGAGCGATCAGTGAGTCTGTTGAGTTTGGGAAAGGGACGAGGTCAAGGGATTTGAGAAGGAGATATGGTTACGTGGTTGGCGTGGGAGACGGTGGGTGGAGAGAGGAGCTACTGGTGAATTTCACGGAAATGAGAGATGTTGGCTGAGCAACTCCTCAGGAAGAAAAAGCTCCCTCCCCGGAGCTTACGGTCTAGCGGGAGAAGACAGACTCCAAAATATATAACAGAAGATGGGAACGAGTAGAATATAAAATGTACTAAGCAGACAGGAGAGTACACTAGAGTTGGTAGACCTGTTCCCTCTCCTCAAGGAGCTTCCATTCTAGGGAGGGAGACAGATATTGAAAGAAATGACAGAAAATAGGAAATTATAATAGAGTATAAAGTGTATTCAGCGCTTGGGAGAGTTGGAGTAGTGTGGAGACATGATCTCCCTGGATCCTAATAGTCTAGCGGGGAAGATGGACACTAAAACGTGTTGCCGAAAGAAGGAAGTTCTAGAGTATACGATGTACTTTGCTTTGTTGGTTTTTGGGGGGTTTTAGTGGTATTTGTTAAGCGGCTATTATGCGTCAAGCGCTGTTCTAAACGCGGGAGTAGATACAGGTTAATCAGGTTGGAGAGAGTTCGTGTCCCACGGGAGGCTTACGGTCTAAGCGGGAGGGAGTGCAGGTATTATTATTGTTATTATTATTATTAATCATCATATTTATGGAGCGCTTACTGTGTGCAAAGCACCGTACTAAGGTATTGAATCCCCATTTTGCAGCTGAGGAAAGTGAGGCCCAGAGAAGCGAGGTGACTTGCCCACTGTCACCCAGCAGGCCAGTGGCAGAGCCGGGATTAGAGCTCCTTCCCTCCGATTGCCGGGACTGTGGTTCACTCATTCATTCAGTAGTATTTATTGAGCGCTTACTATGTGCACAGCACCGTACTAAGCGCTTGGAATGGACTATTCGGCAACAGAGAGAGACCATCCCTGCCCACTGACGGGCTCTCAGTCTAAACGGGGGAGACGGACTGAAGAACAGAACAAAACGACGTCATCAAGATGAATAGAATCATGGCGATATACACCTCATTAACAGAATAAATAGGGTAATAAATAATATATACGAATATGCACAGTGCTGAGGGGATGGGGGAAGAGCAGAGGGTGGGAGGGGGGAAAGGGAGGGGAGGAGGAGCAGAGTAAAAGGGGGGGCTCAGTCTAGGAAGGCCTCCTGGAGGAGGTGAGCTTCGCTTCCACTCTGGAGACTTGGAGTTACCACCCCGGGCTGCACTCCCATGTCCCCCTGCTCTCTTTATGCCTCTCTCTATAATAATGTTGGTATTTGTTAAGCGCTTACTTTGGGCAGAGCACTGTTCTAAGCGCTGGGGTAGATACAGGGTAATCAGGTTGTCCCACGCGAGGCTCACAGTTAATCCCCATTTTCCAGATGAGGGAACTGAGGCACATGGAAGCGAAGTGACTCTCCCACAGTCACACAGCTGCCAAGCGGCAGAACCGGGAGTCGAACCCATGACCTCTGACTCCGAAGCCCGGGCTCTTTCCGCTGAGCCGCGCTGCTTCCCCTATCCAGAGCTGACAGAATTCCCATCTCTGTCGAAGAACGCCGTGCCCTGCCCGTTAATTTCCCTAGCAGCCGAGACCACTTCGCCATCCACGATGTTAACAAGACGTCTCAGCCGTAGACTTTCAATCTCAAGGGAATTTGTTTTTCCGGTTACGGCGCTATCCGGGCGATTCTCACTCAGCTGATCTGCAAACTCGACGCCTCTTGCAGACCGACGCCCCCGTCCTCCCCCGCCGCAAAAAAAAATCTCATTCCACTTGTCAGTAAAGATTAACAGAGGATGCAGTGATAGAAGACTCTTATTAACTATCTTATTTCTCTAAATGATGGAAAAATTCTGCGAAACGAGCCTGCCGCGCTGAGGAAATATATTGCTCTTTGATCCAGTCCCGTGCGTGATTAACATTGAGTGTCTTGGGAGCATATTGCATTGGGTTCTAATCGTGAGTTCTCATCTCGGCTCCGTCGCTCATCAGCCGCGTGGCTTTGGGCAAGTCACTTAACTTCTCCCCGCCTCAGTTACCTCATCCGTAAAATGGGGATTAAGACTGTGAGCCCCACGTGGGACAACTTGATTACTGTGACTCTACCCCAGCGATTAGAACAGAACTTGGCACATAGTAAGCGCCTAACAGGCGTCATCACTGTTATTATCGGACTTTCCTGTCGTGTGGTGCAGTATAGTACAGACTCATTTAAGAAACTTTGGAAATCTTTCAGCCTGTGCATTATAGATGGACACCGCACCCCTTCTCCGGCCCCGTTTTCCCCACCTGAGGCAGAATGGCGTCATCTCGACTAGAAACCAAGCCGGCCCCCACCAGAAGTTGATACTCAAGGCGGGTCGAGCGTTGCGGAGATGAGACCCCTACCCCCGGCGTCTTATTGGAACCCTGCGGCTGTCAGATCGATTAATTATCGCATCATAGCGTGACAGTGAATCCGTCTGTTAATGACAGTTGATGATACTTATTGAGCGCTTGCTGTAGGCAGAGCACTGGATTAAACTCTGGGGAAAGTACAGGGCGGCAGAGTCGGTGGACGTGTTCCCTACCCACAGCGGGCTAAAAGTCTAGTCTAGCAGACAGACTTGAATATAAAAGAAGAATTGCTATAGTTTTTGTCTCTCCGTCTCCCCCGATTAGACCGTAAGCCCGTCAAAGGGCAGGGACTGTCTCTCTCTGTTACCGATCTGTCCGTTCCAAGCGCTTAGTTCAGTGCTCTGCACACAGTAAGCGTTCAATAAATACTATTGAATGAATGAATATAATAGCCAGAACTGCCCTCGAATAACTGTAGGAGAGAAGGAGCATTTCTGATGAAATTAACGGGAACATTCTTTTCACTCAGTCATATTAACTGAGCACTCACTGTGTGCAAAGCATTATACTAAGCACTTGGGAGAGTATCCTGTAACAACAAACAGATACATTCCCTGCCCACAGTGAGCTTACGATCTAGAGGGCGGGACTATGTGATAGTTAAATTTATTAAGCACCTGCTGAATGTATTCATTCATTCAATAGTATTTATTGAGCGCTTGCTATGTGCAGAGCACTGTACTAAGCGCTTGGAATGTACAAATCGGCAACAGATAGAGACAGTCCCTGCCCTCTGACGGGCTTACGGTCTAATCGGGGGAGACGGACAAGAACAATGGCAATAAATAGAGGCAAGGGGAAGAACATCTCGTCAAAACAATGGCAACTAAATAGAATCAAGGCAACTAAATAGAATCAAGGAATGTCGTGTACCCTACTGAGCGCTTGGGTGGTGAAACTCAAAAAAACGAAACATTCCTTGCCCACAGGGAAATTACACTCCAATGGGAGAGAAAGATCATCTGTAAAATGAGGATTAAGACCTTGAGCCCTACGTGCGACGTAGACAGTGTCCACCCTGATTGCCTTGTATCTATCTCAGCGCATAGAACGGTGCCTGGGATGAAATACGTACTTAACCAATACCATCAAAAAAAGATAGAGGAATATTTTCCAAGTTGTGAAGATATTTATTGAACACCCACTGGATGTAAGGCACTGGACTGAGTGCTTGGGAAAGTAGAACAGAAGCGGAGAAGGGTCTCTTGCCTGTCTGTTGGGCGTCCAGACAGACAGACCTGAAGACATTAACAAGGCGGGAAGCGCTCGTTGTGGGCCGGGCGTGTGTCCGTTGTAGTGTTCTCTTGTACTCTCCCGAGCGTTCAGAACAGTGCCCCACATGCAGTAAGCGCTCAGTAAATATGATTGATTGGATAAGTCCATTTCGGGGATAATCGGTTCACCGTATATACACAAGTCCTTCAGTGAACGTTCATCCACACTGGCGCAAGTCACCAAAGAGGCTCGGGAAACCCCATTCTCTGGAAAATTGGTCTAACGTCAAGTAATCCATGGTGTTTACGGAGCATTTACGTATATTCAGCACAGATGACCTTTTTTTTTTTTCTTTTTTATGGCATCCGTTAAGCGTTTACTATGTGTCAAATGCTATTCTAAGCGCTGGAGGAGACCCACGTGAATTAGGTCGGGCAGGTTCCCCGTCCCAAGTGGGGCTCCCAGTCTTCACCTCCTTTTAACGGATGATCTGCGTGAAATACTAGAAAGAGGACGATAGAAGCAAATCGTACCATCCCTGCCCACGAAGAGCTTGGCATCTCGAGGGGGTAAATCCACTCCCAAGAGCCTGTCCCGCCTAGCCGGGAACCAGAGTTGAAAATGAACTCGTCGGATGAGTGGGCTGGGGTTTTAGCAGCTGAGGAGCCATTCATCACAGCCCGGGAAGACTAATCTCGAGACTTCATTTGGTAGCCGTTCATCGACTTAATGCTTGATGCGATGCTGTTGATCTCTTTAATAACGGCATCCTCAATTATTCAGCGACGACCCTGGAACTCTCTCGGATTAAGTGCAGTCACGCTAGTCTTCTAATGTCGATTTCCTCTATTTCGGGACTCCAAGACATCTCCCCTAAAAGTGGCCCGGCCGTAAGGCGCGATAAATCGTTAACACTCAAGCACCTTTATGAAAACAAATCATTAGACTGCATTCCGTGAGCCCTGTTTTGTAGAGCATTTCAAGTAGGGCGGAAAAAAAAATAACCCAACTCAGAAACCTTCTTTGCCAGGTGAAAATCCATTCCCTTGCTACATCTCTCCTAATCCACCAAAGTTCTGGCTGGAAGATGCTGGGATTTTAAAAGTCATGCCCTTCGAGGTTGGTATTCTCTGCCGATGTATTCACAACAACGGGGCAAGCGTTCTGAAGAGGAAATGGAGAAGGTGTGGGCTATTTCACTACTAAAATAACGAAATAGATCACAGTTGAGAAGCAGCCCTGGCTTAGTGGATAGAGCAAGGGCCCGGGAGTCAGAAGGTCCTGGTTTCTAATCCCGGCCCCGCCACTTTTCTCCTGCGTGACCTTGGGCAAGTCGCTTGACTTCTCTAGGCCTTTGTTTTCTCATCTGGAAAATGGGGATCGAGACTGTGAGCCCCACGTGGCGCAGGGACTGTGTCCAACCCTCTTTGCTTGTATCCACCCCAGCGCTTAGAACGGTGCTGGACACACAGTAGGCGCCTCGTCGATAACCATCACTGTTATTATTATAATGTGCGGGGGTTTTCCGTTTCCCTTGATGTTCCTAGTTGACTTACCTAAGCACATCCTTCTAGCCCGGGCGGTGATTCCCTCTGCCTCATTCCAAAATGATTATCAGTCACTTCATGTTCACGTTTGCTTTCTCTCCCCCCAGCTGTAAATGGCCAAGTTATACCGTTCCTCTAGAAGAGCAGGCATATGGGGAATTCTGCCAAGGTCTGATCGTTGCTTCCATTCAGCTACTGATGAGAAAAGCTCTCCTAACGATATTTTACTCTAAAATATCTCTTTTGAAGACTTCAGGAAGTGTTTATTAAGCGCATACTGTGTACCGTGCACTGTACTGAGAACCCCGGAGAAGACACCGCAAGAGAAAGATTCGGTCCCTGCCCTAGGAGAGCTTTCAGTCGGCCAGTTGTATTTATTGAGCGCTTAATGCGTGCAGAGCTCTGTACTGAACGCTTGGGAGAGGACCCCGCGAGAGAAAGATCCGGTCCCCGCCCTCGGGGAGCTTTCAGTCGGCCGGCTGTATTTATTGAGCTCTTAATGCGTGCAGACCACTGTACTAAACGCTTAGGAGAGGACACCGCGAGAGAAAGATCCGGTCCCCGCCCTCGGGGAGCTTTCAGTCGGCCGGCTGTATTTATTGAGCGCTTAATGCGTGCAGAGCTCCGTACTAAACGCTTGGGAGAGGACACTAGAACAATATAACAGATGCATTCCCCGCCCTCCACGAGCTTACAGTCTAGAGGGGTTGACAGACGTTAATAGAAATAAATAAATTGCAGATTCCAGGCTACTGGGGGCAGACAGGCAGCCTCAACGGTATGCACAGGAGAAGTAGCGTATCCTAATGGAAGGCGCAGGCCTGGGAGTCGGAGGACCTGGGTTCTAATCACAGCTCTGCCAATTGCTCTGTCAGCTGCTTGCTGTGTGACCCTGGACAGGTCACTTCACCTCTCTGTGCCTCAGTTTCCTCAAATGGAAAATAAGGATTCATCACCTGCCCTCCCTCCTACTTAAGCTGTGAGCCCTCACGCCTGCGGGATCTGTGTCCGACACGAATGACTTGTCCCGACCCCGGCGCTTAGAACAGCGTTTGACACGTAGTAGGCGCTTAACGAGAACCGTAAAACAAACAAACAGTGGGAGCAGAAGGGAGAGCAAGCCCGTAGCTGATAGTAGCAGACAGATGGAAAGATGTGAAGCCGAAGAACCGAGTGAAAAGTCAAGTAGGTCAGTGCGTATGCGTAAATCCTAAGGGTGGTTGTCGAGAAGCAGCGTGGCTTAGTGGATCGAGCACGGGCTTGGGAGTGAGAGGGACCTGGGTTTTAATCCCGTCTCTACCGTATGTCGGCTTGGTGACCTTGGGCAGGTCACTTCACTGGACCTCAGTGACCTCGCCCATAAAATGGGGATTAAGAGGGTGAGCCCCATGTGCGGCAGGGATTGTGTCCAACCTGATTAATAAGCGCTTAACCAGTACCGTTATGATTATGATTATTTTTATGGGGTACGGCCAACGCAGGTGGGTGTTAAATTGGGAATTTTTTAAAACTCCGGCTCAGTTGTGTGTCGAGAAGTTGAACCAGGCGATTATCTGGCTGGGATGTTCTGGCCGGCTTCCTACCCGTCTTTATATTCCACCGATTAACGTGGCGCACAGTAGCACAGGCAAGCAGCCTCCCTCCTCCCGAGCTCTCCAGCTCTGCGGTCCCTCCCGACCGAGGGGACCGGGGAAACCCTCCGTATTAATCTCTTTGACGGCTTCAAGGATCCGATAGGACCCTGGGGCCAGGAGTAGCGTCTCCGGAACGCTTGACCTGCCCCGAGTGTCGACCACAGGGGGTACCGTCTTGATTCCTAGCCGGGGTGACGCCAGTCGGTTTCAGGTGGAGAAAATGGCGGAGGGGGAAGGGGCGGTCCGTCCCACGCGGGACCTGAAAGATTTCCAAAAGCTTTCTAAATGAGATTGAACTAGACCGTACGATACGGCAGCGGGGCCTTGGACCTTGGAATCGTTCAAGAGATGAGTAACTTGGATAACGTCTGCTGCTTTAATGCGCTGACCGGAATCCTCGTTCATCACTGTCCCGGCGGACGACTAGATTTATCACGGCCCTATAAAAAAGCATTTAAAAACATTACTTCTGTGCTCCCTTTTATCATTACCGGTCTGGTTTTGGTCCCGTCGACCATGGCAAATATAGTTCCTTTTTTCTACGCGCGTGAAAGTTTTCGGGTGCGAGCGTCGACTATGTTCCTCATTCTCTGTCTCAGTGTGATTTTTAGATATCCAAACTACTCACCGATTCCTGTTCTCCGGATATATTCACGCGCCACTGATGTCCTCAAGGCACTATCAACTTCTAATGGGGAAAACGCTTTTGGGTAGAAAATAATGTAAATGGAATCTGACCTAGAATAATGGTTTACTAAAAGCAGATGATGAAGATGTGAAATGAGCAAGAAGGAAATGATTTAGTACGAGTAGGAAATCCAGGCCCATTAATATCTAACCGAAGAAACTCATTTGGCCCTCTCGCCTTAAAGCCCAGAGCATCGGAAAGTGTGGCCATCTAATTACATAAATGATGGATGGTCCCTACCTAAGGTATATTCATTTCCTCTTCCCCTCCTTTGCTGGACATTCTCAGTGTCCTATTGACCGAACACTGTATATATATATATATATATATATATATATATACGTAGGGAGGTGGAAAAAAAGAAGTCGTCGTGCTAGTTTTCTTGTTGAGTTCTCCCTGGGTGCCATGGAAAATAGTAACGTAATTGTGACGTGTATTAAGACCTCGAGTACACACTAAGCACTGTGCTGAGGGAGCTGTAATAACTGTGAAAACTGCCAAGCGCTTTACTGAGGGAAAAGCTCGATACAAGATAATCAGGCTCACAGTCCAAGTCCAAGTTGGAGGAAGGAGAAGTATTGAATCGCCATGTTGCAGAGGAGGGAACTGAGGCACAAAGAAGCAAAGTGACTTGCCCTAGGTCACACAGCAGGCACGTGGCAGACCCGGGGTTAGAACTCAGGTCCTCTGACTCGCAAGCCCGTGTTCTTTCCACTAGGCCAGGCTGCTTCTCATGCCAAGAGGTGACCGTGTCGGGTTTAAAGGCTGTGGTGAACGTCTGCGAAAATGGAACAAAAAGGGGTGGTCTTTTGCCTGCCTACAGGGAGCTCACACTGTGTTGGGAGAGACAGACGTAAAAGTAGTTGCTACTGAAATAATCAAAATTAGAAGTGGAGGTGAACCTGAATGAACGTAGTCCCATTACCTTAAGGTCGAGAACGAGTGCAAATGTAATAATCATACTTATTACGGTATTTGTCAAGAGCTCAGTGTGCGCCGAAGTCTGTTCTAAGCATTGGCCTGGTTACGAGATCATCAGGATGGACCCAGTCCCCGGGGCTCCAAGTCTTAATTCCCATTTTACAGGTGAGGTAACTGAGGGCTCGAGAAGCGAAGCGACTTGCCCGAGGTCAAACAGCAGACAAGTGTAGACTGTAAGCCCATTGTGGGCTGGGAATTCATTCATTCATGCATTCATCCATTCATTCATTCAGTAGTGTTTATTGAGCACTTACTGTGTGCAGAGCACTGTACTAAGCGCTTGGAATGGACAAATCGGTTACAGATCCAGTCCCCGCCCTTTGACGAGCTTACGGTCTAATCGGGGGAGTCGGACAGACGAAAGCTATAGCAATAAATAGAATCGAGGGGATGAACATCTCATTAAAACAATAGCAAATAAATAGAATCAAGGTGATGTACATCTCATTAACAAAATAAATAGGGTCTGGTTTATTGTTATATCGTACCCTCCCAAGCGCTTAGTACACTGTTCTGCACAGAATAAGCGCTCCAAAAATACGATTGAATGAATGAAAAGAGGCAGAGTGGGAATTAGAACCCACGTCCTCTGACTCCCAAGCCCGTGGTCTTGCCACTAGGCCACGCTGCTTCTCCTCTGTACCTTCCAAGTTAGGATGTTGGGAATTAATGGGGGAAGGGAGGTGGAGAGCAGAGAGTTGTTAGGAGGGTTCTGCGTATGAGAAGGGACTGATGACTGTCGGGGTGTTCCAGGTTGCAGGAGTGAGATGGTGGAGTTGCAGGAGTGAGATGGTGGAAGCAGGAGAGCCGGGAGATGTAGTTAGGAGGGGAATTCGGAAGGAACGAAGGGAGGGAGCTGCCAGAGAGAGGGAAGCTAGAAACGTTTAACTGGAAGCTCTCTGTGGGCAGGGACGTGTCTGTCAACTCAACCCCAGGTCGCAACAGAATGCCGTACACACGAGAAGCACTTGACGAATAACGTTAAATCGATTGACTGGTGTAAGATGGGAAGGGTTGGTAGAGAACCTTGAAGGATCTAAATAATTACTCTCCGAATCAGCAAGTGTTTTTATTTCTGTGAAACTCTTATGACAACTTGGATCTTTGGATAATTGAAGCAACATTTGAATTCTATTAACGGAGAGAGCAAATGATGCGGTTATGGTGGTGAATAGAGCTGTAGACCTGAAAAGAGGCTTGTGAGCTCCTCTTTGTCAGTGCCGAGTCTTCTGCTCTATAAGCACCCAGTAAATAGCAATAAACACCAATATGTCCCATGGATTGATTCCGGGAGGCGCTCCGCGTCCGCCATCTCAGGGACGCGGAGAGTCGTGTCGACGTGAAAGTTTAAAACCAAGTTATGTAAAGGTGGCGAATGATGGGCTTCCCAAAGCCCCCGAGCGAGATGTTTGCCTTTCCGCACGTCGCTTGGAATACTTCCGTCTGGGGACTGTGGAAAAATTGGGATGATGTTCCGAAGTCCGGTGATAAAAGAGAGATGCCTCGTGGAGAAGACCACCCTCCTCAAAATGTAGAGATATTTTGGGGGAACTGAGGTTCAGGCTTTGGAAAAGATGACGAAAAAGCATTCTCCCTGTGAAGTTGAAGGAGAATATGATTGTGAACAAAAGGCACGTCAATAACTTGGGTGCAAATCTGAAGAGAAATAAATCTCTACAATGAGAAGATGAAGCGAGGTAGACGGAGAAAGTAGTGAAGTGTCTCACAGGGCCCTCTACTATTAATTTTTTTCCTATCAAACCGAAGCTATGAGAGTTAATATTTCTCGGAAGTACCTTCACTGGGTATCATTTCATCACCTTCTGAATTCAAGTCGTAATAGTTTCAATCAGTGCAGAGACGTTATTGAAGAACGGTAAATGGCGTTACATTATTTTAAACATATTTTATTAAAAATGTCATCGGATAAGACCTGGCTACGTGCCAGGCATTGTTCCAAGCGCCGGGATAGATACGAGGAAATCGGGTTGGAAACAGTCATTGTCCCACATGGGGCTACCAGTCTTAATCCCCATTTTCCAGATGAGGTAACTGAGGAACAGGGAAAAGAAGTGACTTGCTCGAGGTCACAAGGCAGCCGGATGGTGATGTTGTTTGGAAGCACTTTTGTGTAAGTACAAAAAGTAGTCTATTAAATGGCATATCAAATTTGAAGAGTGATAACGCGTCCAGCGAAAATAGGAGAGATGAGAGAATCGACATATTTTGAAGACAAAAATGAAAGAAATACCAGTTTGGGCATAATTGTAAGCCCAGTGTGGGCAGGAATCATCTCTCTTTTTTGCAGAATTGTACTTTCCCAGCGCCTAGTACAGTGTTCTGCACACAGTAAGCGCTCAATAAATACGACTGAATGGATAGGCAAATTTTTTGTGGTAAGTAAAGACAGAGGCCACCAGCCCTACACCGATGGGACTGCTCTTCTCCCGTAATAACAATAATAATAGCAATAATAATAATAGTATTCAAGTGCTGGGGTAGATTCAAGCTAAACAGGATGGACACAGTCCCTGCCCTACATGGGGCTCACAATCTAAGTAGAAGGGAGAATGTATTGTGAATCCCCATTTTGAATTTGAGGCAGCTGAGGCACAGAGAAGTGAAGTGATATGCCCAAAGCCGCACAGCAAGCGAACGGGCGCGGCTGAGATTAGAACCCAGGTCCTCTGACCGCCAGGTCAGGGTTGTTCCAGCAGGGCCAAGCTCTCTTCCAGATGCGTGACAAGGTCTCGACTGTAGAACCGTGTCCGGGACTCCGGTGACCGTTAGATGCCGAAGCTTGGGGAGACTTTGCCCCCGTCGGCCTCTCCGCTCTTTTGTCTTTAGCTTCGTCCTTGTCTCTCACGTCGTCTTTCTGTTCCGTCGTTGCGTCTTTTCTCACGGGTCCGTCTCCAGTCCTTTCATTCACTCATTCCGTCGTATTTATTGAGCGCTTACTGTGTGCAGAGCAATAATAATAATAATAATGTTGGTATTTGTTGAGCGCTTAGTATGTGCCGAGCACTGTTCTAAGCGCTGGGGTAGACATAGGGGAATCAGGTTGTCCCACGTGGGGCTCACAGTCTTAATCCCCATTTTACAGATGAGGGAACTGAGGCACAGAGAAGTTAAGTGACTTGCCCACAGTCACACAGCCGACAAGTGGCAGAGCTGGGATTCGAACTCATGAGCCCTGACTCCAAAGCCCGTGCTCTTTCCACTGAGCCACGCTGAGCACTGTATCGAGCGCTCGGAAAGCACAATTGGGTAACAAATAGAGCCAATCTCGACCCAACAGGGGACTCACAGTCTCAAAGCGGGGAGGCAGCTGTAAAATGGCAGCTGAAAGAGCCCGGGCTTGGGAGTCAGAGGTCATGGGTTCTAATCCCGGCTCCGCCGCTTGTCAGCTCTGTGACTTTGGGCAAGTCATTTAACTTCTCTGTGCCTCAGTTACCTCATCTGTACAATGGGGGTTAAAACTGTGAGCCCCACGTGGGACAATCCGATCATCTTGTATCCCCCCCAGCGCTGAGAACAGTGCTTTGGACACAGTAAGCCCTCACCAAATGCCACCATTATCATTATTATTATTATTACCTAGACTCTGACCTCCTTGTGGGACAGGGATCGTGTCCGACCTACTTAACTCGTACCTTCCCCAGTGCTTAGAACAGTGTTCACCACATAGGGAGCGTCAAACAGATACCATTAAAAATTTAAAATACATTACGGGAAGGCTCTGTGGGAGTCCCCACACCGGCTCACACCCATTTATCATTATTAGAATAAGTGAGAGGAATAAGTACGGTACTTGTTAAGTGCTTACTAGGTGCCAGACACTGTCCTAAGCGTTGGTCCAGATGCATATTAATCACATGGGGCTCTCACTCTTATCCCCATTTTACAGATGAGGGAACTGAGGCACAAAGAAGGTAAGGGACTTGCCCAAGATGACGCACCAGACGTGTGGCGGACCTGGAATCAGAACCCAGTTCCCTCCCAGGTCCGGGCTCTATCCACTGAGCCACCCTTCCCCTTCCTCCGACCCCTCATCTCGGTGTATCCACATATGGGATAAAAGCCTCCCGAATCTGCAACCTTGTTCTACCCTAAATGCGTGGCGGAAGCAAACACTGTTAGGGCAGAACTAACCACTTAAAGGCAGAAAGAGAAAACGAGCGGCAAGACGATCGGTGCAAAACCTCCGTCGGTTTGACAGTCGCGGCGAAGACGAGGCTTGGATTCCTCGAGATAAGCGTGTGAGTTCGAGACGGAGGTGGGATGGAGAATACCGGCGTTTGCTCCCTCAGGTCGCAAGGGATAGCTCTCGTGGATGAGGTCGAGGCAAGGGACGGAGACAGAGAGATGAGAATTACCGGGCTCGATGTAATATCCAGTGTCGAGAGGAAATTTCCCGAGACCGGGCCGGGATGATTAATGAGACTCGGAGCCGAAGACCGGCCGGGCGCAAAAAAGGAACGCCACCCGGTTCGACACGATGCGTCGGACCCAGGTGACCGGCTGTCTTCCCACACGACGGGCCCCGGGGAAATGGACAGAGACCTCTTCTCCGAGCCGACATCAGAGAAGGTCGCGCTCTCCTTTTCCCATTCTAACCGATGCCGAGATTGAAAGCTATTCGATAGTTGGAATTGTTCACGGCAAGGGAAGCCCTCTGTCTCGACCAGAGAGAACAATGGAATAAAGCCCTCTTAACATAGGGAAGCATTGATTGTAGACTATTTCCGAGCGTTTCCCAGCCTTTCCGTCACTCGTTCCTGCCAAACCATCCCCGGCGATCCATAATCCGCGTGCGATGACTGGACGGTCCCTTTCCGGGAAGGGTGATGTCATGGCAGTCCACGTCAGGCGGAATTTATTCCCGGTCAGCAGTGGCCTTCCGGAGGATAGCGGGCGTGATGGGATGCCAGGGGAGATTCAGAGATGAGATTGACACTCGAAGAAGGGGAAGCGATGAGCACGGGCGGAAAGGTCCCGTCCTCCGGTGGAGCTCAGCATTTCGGTTGGCTGGCGCTGCGGTTTTCACGGCTCGGGGCTGATAAAGATATCGGCGGAGTCACGTGGGAGGTCGCCTCTCGATCAAAATCGGCTCGCGTCGTAATTGTTTCCGATAAAGCGTGGAACGATGGAAGATTGATTTGCTGATCCGCCTGCTTCATTATGCGATACACCCGTCCTCTCTGTCTTTTGAGGACTGCAAAGGAGGAGGCCCAAAACCTGGGTCAGCGGGGGCTGGAGACCGGTGGGGGTAGGCCCAGAAGTCAGATGGACCTGGGTTCTGATCCCCGCTCCCCCATTCATTCATTCATTCAATAGTATTTATTGAGCGCTTACTATGTGCAGAGCACTGTACTAAACGCTTGGAACGTACAAATCGGTAACAGACAGAGACAGTCCCTGCCCTTGGACGGGCTCACGGTCTAATCGGGGGAGACGGACGGACGAGAACAATGGCGATAAATAGAATCGAGGGGGTCTGCCGTGTGACCGAGGTCGAGTCACTTCACTGCTCTGGGCCTCAGTCCCTTCATCTGGAAAATGGGGATTAAGACTGCGAGCCCCAGGTGGGACAGGGGATGTGTCCAACCTGGGTCGCTTCCATCCACCCCAGCACACAGTACAGTTCCTGGCACACAATAAGCGCTTAACGAATACCACAGTTATTATTATTAGAAGCGAGGGAGCAAGCTTTGCCCTAGTGAGTTGAACACATCTGTGCTCTCCACAAGATAGCGCGTCTTTCCATTAGCGCTGGAACTGCGCTGTCTTATTCTTCCAAGTCAGTCAGTTGTATTGATTGAGCACTTACTGTGGACAGAACACTGTACTAAGCGCTTGGGGGAGTCCCCGAGAAGAATAAATAGACACATTCCCTACCCCCTATGAGCTTAAAGCGGACATTAGTCAAGATAACTGGGCATTTAATTGATTGAAAAGAGCCAGTCGCTCAACCATAGTTACTGAGCATTTACTGTGTGCAGAGCCCTTTATCCATTCATTCATTAGTATTTATTGAGCACCTACTATGTGCCGAGCACTGTACTAAGCGCTTGGAATGGACAAATCGGTACCAGATAGAGACGGTCCCTGCCCTTCGACGGGCTTACCGTCTAATCGGGCGAGACGGACAGACGGTAACAATGGCAATAAATAGAATCAAGCGGATGAACGTCTCATGAAAACAATAGCAGATAAATAGAATCAGGGTGATGTACATCTCATTAACACAATAATAGAATCAACTCTACTAAGCTCTCGAGAGAGTATAATGATATAAAGGAGAAATTCCCGGAAATGAGCCCAAGAAATTTGGCTTGGAGTCCCGGCTCTTTGATCGGAATGCTGTGGGACTTGGATCAAGTCGCTTAACCTCTCTGGGCTTTAGGGCATTGTGTTGCTCGTTCTTGTTCCTGCCCCGACTGTATGCTTTCCCCATGCTCCAGCCTTGACATATTCCTCAGAGACGTGGACCACTAGAAGCAGGGTGGCCTGGTGGAAAGAGCGTGGGCCTGGGAGGCAGAGGACCTGGGTTCTAATCCCCTCTCCGTCGCTCGCCTGCCTTGTGACCTTGGGTAAGTCACTTCACTTCTCTGGTCCTCCGTCCTCTCCTTTGTCAAATGGAGGTGAAGACCGTGGGTTAGGGACCGCGTCTAACCCGATTATCTTGTATCTATCTATCAGTCCCATTTATTGAGCGCTTACGACGTGCGGAGCGCTGTGCTGAGGCGAGGGAGAGCGCAGTGTGACAGAATTAGCAGAGTCCCCCCCCCCCCCCAACACGCTCACGGTCTCTCCCGGCACTTAGCATACGAGGATGATGATGATGGTGGTAGTTAAGTGCTTACTATGTGTCAAGCGCCGTTCTAAGCGCCGCGATATATACAAATTCGTCAGGTTGGACTCAGTCCCTGTCCCACCTGGGGCTCTCAGTCTTAATCCCCATTTTACAGATGAGGGAATAGAGGTGCAGAGAAGTGAAGCGACTTGCCCAGGGTCACATAGGCGGAGCTGTGATTAGAACTCAGGTCTTTCAGGCTCTCAAGCCCAAGCTCTGTCCACTATACCACACTGCCTAGCGTATAGTAAGCATTCAGATAACACCATTAGGTAAGATGAATCAATTATTGGTATTTATTGAGTTCTCACTGAATTTAGAATACTCCGGTAAGCACGTGGGAAAGCACAACAGAAGTAGAGCCTTCAAGGGTCTCGATTTATTGCTGTATAGGCCTTTCCAAGCGCTTAGTACGGGGTTCTGCACACAGTAAGCGCTCAGTAAGTACAATTGAATTCTCAGGGGAAACTTGAAAATAAATTCTAGGTGGGGAGAAGAGAATATAAATCTCTGTACAGCAGCGCGGTGGGAGAGGGGTGTCACAGTGGCTATGACATGAAGAATTCAGGTGCGTGGAAAGGAGGTGGGAAAAATAGACTTTAAATACAATGTTAAGTTTGGTAAAAAAAAATAATAATCTATAGTCCCGCCTCCTCTTTAGTTTATGTATGCTCAGGAAAAGGAAAAATAACATTTTATCAAATCCCAAGCACCTTAGTTTGGGGTATCTCATCCCATTGACTTAAATGTTCTAACTAGGGATCAAGAAAAATAGCATGCAATTCCTCTGTGTGTTCTATGCTGTTGCAGAAAGCATCCCTAAACTATCGGTTAACCTTTGTTAAAACAACCCAAAGCGTAACGTTCCAATTTGAACGAGATGAACGGCTGCCGTGTGATGACGGGTCTCTGCGGGAGGCCGCCAAGGAGAGGTTTATTTTGCTGACGGGTGGTCTTTCTCTTCTCGTGAAGACTCTGTCCCATATTGGATTGAACACCGGCCTTCTCTTTGCCTTCGCAATGTATCCTGCGGGAGCCCCGATTCCTTTTTGCTCTTCGGACTCTGGAAGGCCTCCTTCCATCGGAAGCTTCTTCAATCATCCATCACACAGCCGACAAGTGGCAGAGGCGGGATCCGAACCCATAAGAATAATGTTGGTATCTGTTAAGCGCTTACTGTGTGCAGAGCACCGTTCTAAGCGCTGGGGGAGATACAGGGTCATCGGGTCGTCCCATGTGAGGCTCACAGTCTTAATCCCCATTTTACAGTTGAGGTAACTGAGGCACAGAGAAGTTCATTCAGTCATTCATTCCATAGTATTTATTGAGCGCTTAGTATGTGCAGAGCACTGTACTAAGCGCTTGGAATGAACAAGTCGGCAACAGATAGAGACGGTCCCTGCCCTTCGACGGGCTTACGGTCTGATCGGGGGAGACGGGCGGACGACAACGATGGCGATAAATAGAGTCAAGGTGAGGTAACTGAGGCACAGAGAAGCGAAGTGACTTGCCCACAGTCACACAGCCGACAGGTGGCAGAGCCGGGAGTCGAACCCGTGACCTCCGACTCCGAAGCCCGGGCTCTTTCCACTGAGCCACGCTGCTTCCCTCAGCGCTTACTCTGTGCCAACCACCGTTCTCAGCGCCGGGGTAGATACCAGTTGATCAGGTTGGGCAGAGTCTCTGTCCCACATGGGGCTCGCACGCTTAATCCCCTTGTCAGCTGTGTGACTGTGGGCGAGTCACTTCTCTGTGCCTCAGTTACCTCATCTGTAAAATGGGGACTGTGAGCCTCACGTGGGACAACCCGACTACCCCGTATCTACCCCAGCGCTTAGAACAGTGCTCTGCACATAGTAAGCGCTTAACAAATACCGACATTATCATTATTATTCATCGCCATTTTACAGATGAGGTCACTGAGGCCCAGAGAGACGAAGCGAACCGCCCCAGGTCCCCCAGCAGACAGGTGGCGGAGCCGGGATTAGAACCCACATCCCTCCGAGTCCCAGGCCCGGGCCGTATCCCCTAAGCCCCGCGCCGCTCTTCACGCTGTGGGCGCCGAAGAAACCCACCATGTCGGCGGTGATGTTTTGGCAGCAGATCCAGAAATCACCCTCGAAATGTAACTGGGACTAGACTCTAACGAATCGCTACCTGGGAGAGGCGAATCGGAGTCGAATCAGATGGAAAGAATTAACGGACGTAATCAGAGGGAGCCTTCGTGTGGTCAAAATTCACGTAATGGGAATCGGGCACTGAACTGAGCGCCGTAATGGCCGCCAATAGCTGTCAGTGATACCTAGTAGGTCATAAAATCCGGGGAAAATAGTGAGTTCAGTGTCGGTTTCTCTGCTCGAACTGATTTTAGACATTTACGAATATGACTGTTTTACGTTTGTCAGATAGCGTTACCGAGCTGGCAAGGAATCTAGGGCCCCATCCCGGTTCTTCTCGGTACCCTTCGCCGCGGGAGAGACTCCGTACCGTTCATTTAATTTGAGTGCCCTCTGTTGTGTTTTATATGACCGTGTCCTATCTTAAAGTAATCATTTTATGTTATTCCATCTGCCATTTCTCCTTCTTCGGCCGTAACTATCCCATCGTTTATCTCTGAGTCGGCAGGCAGCGCGCCGCAATGTTTCCGCCAAATCACTTGGCGACGGCTTGCCGTCGGAGAACTCTTCAGCTTCCCCCTGGCTACGTCAGCACTTCTCTCCGTTATGTCGGTCGGGCTTAAAGAGCTCTGATGCTACTGACCTGTAAAATCCATTTTAATAAGTTGATTTACGCTTACCGGTCAGTTTGGTTCCGCGGCGTGCTTGACCCCCCCCCCCCCCCCCCCGCGCCCCCGCTTTGCCGTTTGACAGTCGTCTTTCAAACCTAAAGGATAAAAGATCGATATCCTCGAAAGCAGATTAACAGTCCGGGGATTCCAAAGATGTGGAAAATAGGTGGTATTTGGAAAATACCTCTTCATTTCCTTGTCGGGGCCGAATAACCTGCCTTTAGCTGCACGCTCTGATCCTTGTGACGGTGTGTGTTTGTAAAATCGGCGGCAACCGCACTAGAATTGTTGGTTTTGTGTTCCCGAAGTCCCATCCTGAATGGGGTGAACAGAAGCTACTTAAGGGCGGGAGCTGCGTCTTCCGTCCTCTGCTCCGGAGCGTCTAGTACAGTGCTCTGCACCCAGTGTTGTTGTTCTGTCAATCGATGATATCGATTGAGCACATCCCACATGCGCTTGGGAAAATATACAACGTAACAGAGTTGTTAGACACATTCCCCGCCCACGAGGAGTTTACAGTCTAGGGCAGCAGCGCGGCTCAGTGGAAAGAGCCCGGGCTTGGCAATCAGAGGTCTTGGGTTCGAATCCCGGCCCCGCCACTTGTCAGCTGTCACTTGACTTCTCTGGGCCTCAGTTACCTCATCTGGAAAATGGGGATTAAGACTGTGAGCCCCACGTGGGACAACCTGATGACCCTGTATCCGCCCCGGAGCTTAGAACAGTGCTCTGCACGGAGTAAGCGCTTAACAAATACCAACATTATTATGACCTTGGGCAAGTCCACTTCCTGTGCCTCATCTGGAAAATATGAGACCGTGAGCCCCACGTAGGACGGGGACGGTCCAACCCGATTTGCCCGTAGCCACCCCAGGGCGTAGGAAAGCGATCGGCCCGTAGGAAGCGCTTAACAGATACCGCGATGATCATCGTTCGGTGGAGCGGGAGGGAGTCGAGGTAAGAGCGGGTCTCGGGGGGCCGCCGTGGGACCACAACGTTCAGCCGAACCGAGGGAATCGTGGAACTGAACGATCCCAGCCCTCTCCTCGTCTCTTCGGCTCAGAGTCCCGCCGAGGCAAATGGAGCAGCTCCGGAGCCCTCGACGGGGGAGCGAGAGAAAACCTCCCCGCCCTTCTCCTCCATTCACTGCAAAAATCACCTAGAACGCTGGTCTCCGGGGAACCGGCTCTCAAGGAATGCGGTGACCGACTGCCTTTAGCTCCTGGCATTTTCTTAATCAGGAGGCCTCCTTCCCCACTGGAAAAATCTCGGAGGGTTCGCTCTCTTCGGTTGCTCCCGGTTCCTGTCGGTGTTTCCTTGTCAGCTGTGTGACTCTGGGCAAGTCACTTAACTTCTCTGTGCCTCAGTGACCTCATCTGTAAAATGGGGATTCACCGTGAGCCCCACGGGGGACGACCCGATGACCCTGTATCTAATAATGTTGGTATTTGTTAAGCGCTTACTATGTGCCGAGCACTGTTCTAAATGCTGGGGTAGATACAGGGTCATCGGGTCGTCCCTCGTGAGGCTCACAGTCTTACCGCTTAGAACAGTGCTCGGCGCATAGTAAGCGCTTAACAAATAGCAACATTATTATTATTATTATTACCGTCGCAGCTCTTTGGCCGATGTTTCTCGTGAGCGGCAGCCAGGGATTCAGTCGCCCGCAGCCCGGGAGAGCTGATGCAGGATGAGATTCGAGTGACCGTCCTCCTCGAATGACCCTTCGAAGTAGAAGCGGGGAAAGTCATTCCCTCACTTGGCATCGCCTGCCGCTCTCTTCATATTTTAGATTAATAATAATAATAATAATAATGTTGGTATTTGTTAAGCGCTTACTATGTGCCGAGCACTGTTCTAAGCGCTGGGGGAGACACAGGGGAATCAGGTTGTCCCACGTGGGGCTCACACTCTTCATCCCCATTTGACAGATGAGGTCACTGAGGCCCAGAGAAGTGAAGTGACTCGCCCACAGTCACACAGCTGACAAGTGGTAGAGCGGGGATCTGAACCCATGACCTCTGACTCTTTCCACTGAGCCACCCTGCTTCTCAAGTAAACGGGCATCAGTGGCATCAATATGAATATTATCAGTAAAGAAATAGAAATAGATTAGCTCCTGCCCTGCCGGCATCCTAGAAGTAGAATTTATTGAGCACGCACAGAATTCAGTGCAGCGTAATAATAATCATCATGGGATTTGTTAAGCGCTTCCGTTGTGCCAAGCACTGTTCAAAGCGCCAAGGTCGATAGAAGGTCGTCAGGTTGTCCCACTTGGACCTCACAGTCTCAATCCCCATTTTCCAGATGAGGTCACCGAGGCACAGAGACGTGAAGCGGCTTGCCCCAGGACGAGTGGCGGAGCCGGGATTAGAACCCACGTCCTCTGACTCCCGAGCCCGGGCTCTTTCCGCTGAGACTCGGCTTGATAATGACGACGGCAGTCGTTAAGCGTTTCCTGGGCGCCAGACACTGTTCTGAGCACTGGGGTAGATACACGATAATGGGGTTGGACAGAGTCCGCGTCCCACAGAGGGCTCGCGGTCTCGATCCCCATTTTACAGGTGAGGGAACTGAGGCCCAGAGAAATGAAGCGACCGGCCCGAGGCCACACCCGGCAGACAAGTGGCAGAGGCGGGATTAGAACCCAGGTCCTTCGACTCCCAGGCCCGGGCGCTACCCGTTAGGCCACTGCCGCTTCACTCCACGGTCGGCTAATACGCGGCGAACCATCCCCACATTCCCTGCTGAGAGCAGGCAGCCGGGCCCTCTTGGGAAGAACCGGGCGCTTGGAGTCGGAAGGCCCGGGGGTCCGGCTGCGCCCCTCGCCTGCTGCGTTAGCGTGCGGAGGGGGTTTAAATCGTCCGTGCCTCAGTTCCCTCGCCGGCAAAATAGGGATTAAATACGTGCTCTTTTGGACCGTAAACTGTGTGATTTAGGGACCCTGTCCGATCGAATTAGCGTGTATCGCAACCACTGGTCGAAACGGAAGCTTTAATGGGTCGATTAATGGCCCTTGGACACGTTAAGTGGACCGAGTAACTGCTCGTGGTCTAGTGGAACGAGCGTGGGCCCGGGAGTCAGTGGACCTGATTCGAATCCTTGCTCATTCATTCAGTCGTATTCATCGAGGGCTCACTGTGTGCAGAGCGCTACGTTAAGCGGTTGGGAGAATGATAATAATGGTGGTATTTGTTAAGCGCTTACTATGTACCGAGCACTGTTCTAAGCACTGGGGGGATACAAGGTGGTCAGGTTGTCCCACTCGGGGCTCCCAGTTTGAATCCCCATTTGACAGATGTGGTAACTGAGGCCCAGAGAAGTGAAGTGACTCGCCCACAGTCACACAGCTAAGTGGCGGAGCCGGGAGTCGAACCCACGACCCCCGCCGCCGAAGCCCAGGCTCTTTCTCGTCTGCTGTGTGATCTCAGGCGAGTCACTTCACTTCTCTGGGCCTCCATTTCCTGATCTGGGCATCGGAGCTACCTCCCTGCAACATATGCGATGCCCTC
Source organism: Ornithorhynchus anatinus (assembly GCF_004115215.2). Lineage (NCBI taxonomy): Eukaryota > Metazoa > Chordata > Mammalia > Monotremata > Ornithorhynchidae > Ornithorhynchus > Ornithorhynchus anatinus. The sequence goes on along the minus strand of NC_041742.1, from coordinate 14,253,193 downwards.
GTGGGACGGGGGACCGTGTCGAATCTGATTATCTCCTTTCTACCTGGCTGCTTAATACGGTGCTTGGCACAGAGTAAGCGCTTCATAAAAGCCACGAAAAAGTAACCGAGTTGGTAGACGTGACTCCTGCCCCCAAGGAGCTTAGTTTCTAAAATGCCATTGCTATTATCGTTATTGTTACCATCGTCATCGTTATCAGGAAGCTCACCGACTAATCGAGGCCAAGGGGAAAATCGCGGTCGACGTGAAATAAAATAAGGGAAGATATGATCGATTAAAGATGTAGTCACAAGTGCCGCAGATGGCTGACGTCAATAAATCAGTCAATCGATGCTATTTATTGAGCGCTGCCTTTGCGCTGAGCACTAAGTGCTGCGGTGAGTCCAATATAACGGAATTGGCGGACACGTTCAGTAAAAGTACAAAGTAGAAATGTTATCGGCCACCCTGTCAGCGTGGATTGATTTCAGTGTCTTACGGTCGGGGATCGTTTGCGGTGCGAACAAAGAGATTCTAGCCGGTGAATTCAAACTTTGCTGCGCAGAGGTTTTTTTGAAAAAAATTGTGCATTTTAAACAAAGTTCCTCAGCCTTCTGGTTCACGCGGAAAAGGTTTCCTGAGAAATGCCTGTTAGATGGCACCGTAAATCAGATAAATAGCAGGGTGTTTGGTAAGTGCCTTTAGTCTTTTGAGAAAACTTAATTTTATATCGCTTCAGTGACCCCGGTGGGATTAATTGTACCGTATCTATTCCTAGTTCTAATATCCCAACTTGAGTTGATATGCTATGTCTAAATAGCCTCGTGCCCAGATAGAGCTTCAATTATCACGCTATTAAGAATCCTTAATCTCTCAAATAATGCAAAACCCTATACGGGTGGGTCAGTAGTTCCCGGGGAAGTTTGGGCTGCCGGAGGAGAGGTGAAGTTGCCTAGGAAACGGGACCAAAAAGATGGTCAGAGTTAACGAGGGAAAGGACTGTTTTCCCGTCGGAGTTGGATTGATTCCAGGTGTGGAAGGGCTGAGGCTTCAAATCCGGGTGCGTGGCAGCCTTTCCTGACTCTCTTCTGAGTCCCCTGTGCACTTGGAGAATCATTAATGATGATAATCATGGTATTTATGAAGCCCCGACTATGTGCCTGGCACTGTGCTGAGCGCTGGGGTGCCTCCAAGCAAATCGGGCTGGGCCACGGTCCCCGTCCCAAGCGGGGCTCGTGGTCGCGATCCCCATTTCACAGATGAGGTCACCGAGGTCCAGAGAAGTGAAGCGACTCGCCCGAGGTCACCCAACAGACACGTGGCGGAGTCGGGATTAGAACCCATGTCCTCTCGACCCCCAGGCCCGGCCTCTGTCCACGGCGCCATGCCGGTTAATATGAATAGATAATAATATATAATTTGGAGAGAGAGCTGTAATGTATTTTAATGTCTGCCCCTCCCCGTCTTTAAATTGGCAGCCCCTCGAGGCCCGGGATCATCTCTAACAAAGCTATTGGGGTATAATAATGTTGGTGTTTGTTCAGCGCTTACTCCGCGCAGAGCACTGTTCTAAGCGCCGGGGCAGATCCAGGGTCATCAGGTTGTCCCACGTGAGGCTCACAGTTAATCCCCGTTTGAAAGGTGAGATAACCGAGGCACCGAGAAGTCGAGCGACCTGCCCACGGTCACCCGGCCGACACGTGGCGGAGCCGGGATTCGAACCCATGACCTCTGACTCCCAAGCCCGGGCTCCTTCCACTGAGCCGCGCTGCTCCTCTGTGGTCTCTCAGCAGTGCTCTGCACATGGAATCACTCAAAAATCAGTAATTTGTCGCGCGCTGACTGTGTGCAGAGCACGGTGCCGAGCACTTGGGAGAGTCCGGTATATACGCGTTGACAGATCTGCCCCTGGCTCACGGCCAACTTACGGTCTAGAAGGGGAGACGGTCATACATCTGATTAAATAAATGGCGGATACGGACGTAAGGGGCGCGGGGCCGGGAGGCGGGGATGAATGAAGGGAGCGAGTCGGGGCGACGCGGGAGGAAGCGGGAGGCGAGGAAAGGAGGGGTTAGTCGGGGAAGGCCTCTTGGAGGAGGCGGGCCTTCAAAAAAGCTCCGAAGGTGGGGAGGGTCACCGTCTGTCGGATATGAAGAGGGAGGCCCTTCCCGGTCCGAGGCAGGACTTGGGCGAGAGGTCTGCGGCCGGATGGATCCATTCCTTCATTCCATAGTATTTATCGAGCCCTTACTGTGTGCAGAGCACTGTGCCGAGCGCTTGGAATGGACAGTTCGGCGACAGATAGAGACGGTCTCATCGGGGGAGACGGACGAAAACAGTAGCGATAAATAGAATCAAGGGGACGGACGTCTCATTAACAAAATGAATAGGGTCATAAAAATAGATACAGATGAGCGGACGAGCACAGTGCTGAGGGGAGATCGAGATAGAGCTGATAGGTTGGTTTTCAAGGATGACGGAGATCAATAGTTTTCTGGGGGGGTTTTCCGATATCTGTTACTAGGCACGGATACAGAATGTGTTTCTTAATATTAACGTCTGTTTCCCCCCTCCAGACTTTAAGCTCACTGAAGGCAGGGAATGAGTCTGTCGGTTCTGTTGTATTTTCCCAGCCGCTGAGCACAGTGAACCGCACACAGCGCTTAATAAACACGATGAATCGGTTCATTCAGTAGTATTTCACTCAGTAGTATTTATTGAGCGCTAACTACGTGCAGAGCACTGTACCAAGCACTTGGAACGCGCGATCCCGCAACGGATGGAGACCATCCCTACCCAGTGGCGGGCTCACGGTCTGATCTGCCGATGGATCGATACGAGATGATCAGTTTGGACAGTCCACGTCGCACACCGCCTTTAATCCCCATTTGACAGGGACGTTAACCGAGGCGCGGCACGGTTAAGCGACTTACCGAAGGTCGCACAGCGGGAGAGTGGCGGAGCCGGGGTTAGATCCCAGGTCCCCTGCCTCCGAAGCCCGTTCTCTTTTCACGCCGCTTCTGGACATCCGTCCATCCGTGGGATTTATCGACCGCTCTCTGTGTGCAGGGCACTGTACTGAGCGCTCGGGCGAGTCGGTGGACGCCATCCAACGGAAACCCTGTGGACGAGCGAACGGCGGAGCCCGCGGTTTCTTGGGTAGATAACATCCATTTGGACAGAACGAGCAGAAAAATTCAGGATTTTTTTTTAAGCATCCTCTGTTGGGATTCTTAACTCCCCTAAGGCAGTTTCGGTACAGCCAATTTTCAGATTAACAAAAACCTTGTTGTGAGGTTCATAAAAATGAGGAGTTATTATGTCTCTGAAGAAAGACTCGCTCTCTTCTCTCTCTTGTAAATAAAAATAAAAATTGCATAAGTAGTTTCGCTCGAGGTGGAGCCCGAGAAAATCATTTGTTTTGCAGAAGCTGTTCTCCGAGAACAGTAATAATGGCTAAAATATCATCAGATCATTCAGCTACGTAAATTGGAGCTTCCAACAGACACAGTAGCCTCCCCACTTAGCAATATGTATTTTATGGTATTCATCTAAAGCGGATAACTGCGTATCTAGGAATCCAAATTAGACGCCAGTATCCAGCTGCTAAGAACATAGCATCGCGGGGGTTTCTCGGGGAAATGAGAAATCGGACCGGTTGGAGGGGAGAGACGGTTCGGGCTGGAAAGCGGACTGGGGAAAGTGCGAGTTCAGAGTTGCCATGGAAACTTCAGCCACCCTGACTCGTGTCGGAGACGGGAAGGAGAGATCGGTCGGCCTCTGGGCGGTCGGAAAGTATCCGGAAGGGAAATAAAAGAAGTCGTAGATTCATTGGCTATACCGGCCGTGGGGGCGTTGACTTTGTATGTACGTATTATATGAAAATATATACGGCTTATAGAGCCAACGTAAAGCCCTCGGGGGTAAGGATGGGCGGTGTTCGTATTTTACTCTCCCGTGCTCTCGCCGCAGCGCTCCGCACACGGGAAACGCTCGGTCAGTAGCCTCCACGGACGCGATCGATTCTATTTATCGCTATCGTTCTTGTCTGTCCGTCTCCCCCGATGAGACCGTAAGCCCGTCAGAGGGCGGGGACCGTATCTGTTGCCGATGGGTCCATTCCAAGCGCTTAGTCCGGTGCTCTGCACATAGTAAGCGCTCAATAAATACTGTTGAATGAATAAATACCATTGAATGAGTGAACATCATCACGCGCAGCGATGATGAAGAAGCTCTATCTCGTACCCGTATTTTCAATTTATTTAAAGGTGCTATTAAGGAGTCGGTCCTGACTCATCCCGTGTTTCCAGTGGTGACCGTGGCCGTTGGGTCTCTGAATAAAGATTCGCTCCGTTCTTTCTCCGGCAAATAAAAATTGCGAAAGTAGCTTCGCTTGAGGTGGAGCCCGAGGAATTCATCGGTTGCCCCTAGACGCCGGTCGTGGTTTTTCACTGCAGTTGGAGATCTGTGAGTGGGTGGGTGTGCGGGTAAGACTCACAATTGCGTTTTGTCGTGCCCTAAAAGAGCGACGGACGCTAACGCGACGTATTAGCCTTTTTCCCCAGCTGGAAGTAAGACCGCCTGGGACGTATTAACTCTCAAAGAACGAAGAAGAATCCGTTTCGGGGGGCAGAAGGTACCACCGCTTGGAATCATCCGACAACACCCTGCTGGGCTTAATTATGACAGAGTAAATAATTTAACCGTAATCCTCCCCATCACAGCGTTAGAATCGAGGTGGAAAAATGATCACTTTTTAAGTAACATCAAGTTAACTGTCATTAATGAACATTTAATTGCACTGATTCAGATCGGATATAATTAGGGAACTAACGATCTGTCAAGGTATAGCACACACAACTTTGCAGTGCAACTCTTTGGGAAACAGAATTACTAATTTAAAAATCGAAATTCTCATTAAGATGGCGTCGTCCGTGAGGGAAGGGATTAGAGAAGCAGCGTGGCCCAGTCGGTGGAGGACGAGCCTGGGAGTCGGAAGGACCTGGGTTCTAATCGCGGGTCTGCCACCTGGCTGCTGTGGGACCTCGGGCAAGTCAGTCCACTTCTCCGGGCCTCGGTTTCCTCGTCTGTAAAATGGGGATTAAGACCGCGAGCCTCATACGGGACAGGGACCGGGTCCAATCTGACTAGCTTGTACTGACCCCAGCTCTTAGTACAGTGCTCGGCACGTGGTGAGCGCTTGACAGCTGCCATTAGAAGGTGGCTCTTTCTGCGTAGATATCTTCTCTCCTTAGCCACGCACAGGGCTATATACTGAGCACTCCTTTTTGCGAGAGCCTTTTTTGTATTTATTCATTCAGTCATCTTTATTGAGCCCTTACTGTGCTCGATACGGCGACGAATAAACCGCATTCCTTGCCCACAGTGAATTTATAGTCTAGAGAAAGGTCAATCAGTCGATCGGTGGTATTTATTGAGCGCTTACTACGGGCAGAGCACGGTGCTAAGCACTTGGAAGAGGACGTTAGACCAGTCTAACAGACACGTTCCCTGTCCACGACGAGCTTACCGTCTAGGTGAGAAGCAGCGTGGCTCAGTGGAAAGGGCCCGGGCTTGGGAGTCAGAGGTCATGGGTTCGAATGCCCACTCTGCCCCCTGTCAGCTCCGTGACTGTGGGCGAGTCACTTCACTTCTCTGGGCCTCAGTTCCCTCATCTGTAAAACGGGGGTGAAGACTGTGAGCCTCCCGTGGGACAACCTCATTCCCCTCTATCTCCCCCAGCGCTTAGAACAGCGCTCTGCACGTAGTAAGCGCTTAACAAAATACCAACGTTAACATTAGATGGGAGAGAACGATATAAGTTCACAGAGTGGACCTCAGTTTCTCATCTCGCCCTGCACAGCTCGGTCCGGTTGGCCTCTCGATCACAGTGGTGTTTTCTGTTAAGCGCTCACTCTGCGCCAAGCACTGGTCTAAACGCTGAGGTAGGTAGATGAAAGCTGATCAGGTTGGACGCCGTCCCTGCCCGTCACAGGGCTCACAGTCTTCATCCCGTTTTACAGCTGAGATAACTGAGGCCCAGAGAAGCGTCGTCATTTCCCCAGCAGACGAGCGGCAGAGCCGGGATGAGAACCCGGGTCCTTCCGACTCCCAGGCCTGGATTCGATCCACTAGGCCACAGGTGACTTCTCACCGTCCACTCCGCTTGTCTCAACTGTATATATTTTCATTACCCTATTTATTTTGTTAATGAGATGTACATCCCCTTGATTCTATTTATTTGCTCTTGTTTTAACGAGACGTTCATCCCCTCGATCCTCTTCATCGCCATCGTTCTCGTCCGTCCGTCTCCCCCGATCAGACCGTGAGCCCGTCAAAGGGCAGGGACCGCCTCTATCTGTTACCGATTTGTCCATTCCGAGCGCTTAGTACAGTGCTCTGCACATAGTAAGCGCTCAATAAATACCACTGAATGAATGAACGGTTTCTGTTCCCCAGGAGTGAATCCCGGGATGACTCAAGCCACGCTGAATTTTGTTTCTCGAGGTAAAGAGAAGCATCCGTCGACGATGCCGATTTCCCGTGGAAACAACTTGGCCCTGTCGCCCTCCGATGAATCAGTCAATGGAGAGCATTTATTGAGCGCTTACTCCGAGCAGGGCACTGTGGTGAGCGTCCGGGAGATTAAAAGAGAGGTGGTCGTCGGGGGTCCCTCTTCCGAAGGAGCTTCCGGTCCAGCCGGGTTTGGGATCCGTAGATCACTGGACTCCAAGTCAGGAGGCAAGATGGAGTCCGTCTCTCCTCAGAGCTCCTGACGCTGAATGAACGCAAATCCCCGCGGGGCTCCGGCCTCCTCAGCTCTGAATCTATCTAGGTCACAGGAGCACAGCGCGTATGAATGATCTCGAGCTTTGGCAGGAAGATGAGACTCTTTGGGACACGCGATCCCTCCCTGTCTTTTCGCCGGCTCGTAAAAGCCCTGACGGCATATGGAAAGCGGGGTTTTTCAACCGGGACCCTAACGGTTTAGCGGAGAAACCGATAAATAAATAAGTGAATAGCTGTATTTCAAGCAACCCGTACCCAATTCCGCTCTGCCGACTAAAATTCCGTCGCGGCGGAATGCTGGAGGAGCGGGAAGGACCCAGATCATGATATTTTCTCGTGCTCCGAGGCTGCGTTGGGTAAAAGACATAAAGAAACCAAACGTTATTTTCCCCCAAGTCCAATTCATCTTCTCTGTAGATAGTGGGAAGATTTGCCCGACGCCGAAAGCCGCTTCCTCGAGCTTGAATTTGAAGGGGAGCGGCCGGCCTGTTTACAACCTCTCCGGCGATCCGAGTGAGTCTGAAGTTCCCGGCCGTAATCCCGTCGTCTTCCCGTCCTTCCCGCTGCGTCGGATGACGCAAGAGCCGGTTTGGCGGGCCAAGGGGAGGTGGGAGTTCTGGTTCCGTGCGTCGATCGGTGGGTTTACCACTCTGGCTTTCTGCCTTTCCCCCGAACCCTGCCGAGCGTCCCCATAAAGGTATTGAGGTTTACCTCACCGCTTCGTCCGGGAGCGGTTCGAGGACCATCCCGGGGCACAGAAGGTCTCTTCCCTCGTCGGTCGTTCTCCTCTCGGGCCCAGTTCTTGACAGCGGGAGGGAGGACCTCGGACGAACAATATTCCTAATCCTAATTAGGGTATTTTTCGAGCTCTTACTATGTGTCAGGACCCGATGGGGTGGAGACGAGCAAATCGGGGTGGACACGGTCCCTTGTCCCACGTGGTGCTCAACGGTCCGGATCCCCATTTTACAGATGAGGTAACTGGGGACCGGAGAAGTGAAGTGACTCGCCCAAGGTCACACTGCAGGCATGTGGCGGAGCAGGGATTTCGAGTCCCAGTCCTGAGCCGCTCCGGGAAATCGTCTGAGAAGCGGCGTGGCCTAGTGCCTAGAGCCCAGGCCTGGAGTCAGAAAGACCTGGATTCTAATCCCGGCTCCGCCACCTGTCCGCTGTGTGACCTCGAGCGAGTCACTTCGCTTCTCTGGGCCTCAGGGACCTCGTCTGCAAAATGGGGACGAAGAGTGTGCGCCCCACGTGGGACGGGGACCGTGGCCAACGCGATTGACTCGTATCTACCCCAGTGCTCGGAACGGCGCTTGGCAAATGGTAAGCGCTTCATTAGCCTCCGGCGCCGGCTCGGTCATCCAAACTGAGCTCTCCGCCAACTCCCCCTCCGCCGGAGGCTCGGGCTCCTCCCGGGAATGTCGGCGGCTCGACCTCGCCTGGCTCCGGCCCGTGGAGCGGCCCGTCGGTCGATTTCCCCTTGCCGACGGCCAGTTGGGTGGAGAGGGGCCGGGCGACCCCGCCTGGGTAAGACGCGCTGGCCTGGTCAAAGCTGCCGAGAGCGCCGGCCTCCTCCCGCCGGTCCCGTGACGGTGACCGTGACGGCGTTGGTTAAGCGCTCACTCTGTGCTAAGCCCTGCACTAAGCAGCCGGGTGACCCCTCCGGATACCGGGTCCGTGAGAAGCGGCGTGGATTAGAGGATAGAGCCGAAAACTAAGCCCCCCTTTTCCTCCGCTCCTCCTCCCCTCCCCGTCGCCCCGACTCCCTCCTTCTACCCCCCTCCCCGCCCCACAGCACTCGTGTCTTATTTATGATTCTATTTATATTAATGATGTGTACCTATCTATAATTTCTCTTCATTTGTATTAATAATAATAACGTTGGTGTTTATTCAGCGCTTACTATGAGCACAGCCCTTCTCTTAGCGCCGGGGGAGATACAGGGTCATCACGTTGTTCCACGTGAGGCTCGTTGTCTTAATCCCCATTTTCCACATGAGGTCACTGAGGCCCAGAGAAGTGGTGGCTTTTTTTTTTTTTTGGTGGGTATTTATTAAGCGCTTACTACGTGCAGAGCACTGTTCTAAGCGCTGGGGTATACAGGGTAATCGGGTTGTCCCACATGAGGCTCACAGTCTTCATCGCCATTTTGCGGATGAGGGAACTGAGGCAGAGAGAAGTGAAGTGACTTGCCCACGGTCACACAGCTGACAAGTGGAGGAGCCGGGATCCGAACCCGTGACCCCCGACTCCCAAGCCCGGGCTCTTTCCACCGAGCCACGGTGATGGTGATGATAACGTTGGTATCTGTTAAGCGCTTACTATGGGCAGAGCACCGTTCTAAGCGCTGGGGGAGATACGGGGTCGTCGGGTCGTCCCACGTGAGGCTCACAGTCTTGCTCCCCATTTTCCCGATGAGGTACCTGAGGCCCAGAGAAGTGAAGTGACTCGCCCACAGTCACCCAGCTGACAAGTGGCAGCGCCGGGAGTCGAACCCGTGACCTCCGACTCCCAAGCCCGGGCTCTTTCCACTGAGCCATATTGATGGTACTGATGCCTGTTTAATTGTTTGGCCGTCTGTCTCCCCCTCTTCTAGACCGTGAGCCCGTCGTTGGGCGGGGATTGTCTCTGTTTTTTCCTGAATCGTACTTTGCAAGTGCTTCGTCCAGTGCTCTGCACCCAGTAAGCGCTCAGTAAATACGATGAAATGAATGATAGAGGCCCGGCCTGGAAGTCGATTAGACCGCAAGCCCGTCCGACGGCAGGGACCGTCTCTATCCGTTGCCGACTTGTTCATTCCAAGCGCTTAGTGCGGTGCTCCGCACGTAGTAAGCGCTCAATAAATACTATTGAATGAAAAGTCAGAAGGAGGTGGGTTAATAATAATCATGATAATGGTGGTATTTGTTAAGCATTTACTATGCATTGTAAGCGGGCAGATCAGGTTGGACACAGTCCCTGTCCAGAATGGGGCTCGCAGGCTCAATCCCCATTGTACAGATGAGGTAACTGAGGCCCAGAGCAGTGAAGCGACTCGCCCAAGGCCATGCAGCAGACCAGCGATGGAGCCGGGTTTGGAACTCAAGACCTTCTGACCTCCAGGCCCCTGCTCTATCCGCTGCACCGGGCTGCTTCTCTGCTACGGGCTCCGCCTCTTGTCTGCTGTGTGACCTTGGGCAAGTCACGTCATTCGTTCAGTAGTATTTATTGAGCGCTTACTATGTGCAGAGCACTGTACTAGGCGCTTGGAATGGACAGATGGGCAACGGATAGAGACAGTCCCTGCCCGCTGACGGGCTCACAGTCTTCTCTGAGTATTTCCAAGGGTTGGTGGGTCAGCGGTCACGACTTGGATAGAGTCCGGGCCTGGGAGTCAGAGGACGTGGGTTCTAATCCCGGCTCCGCCTCCTCACCTGTGTGACGCTGGGCAAGTCGCTTCACTTCTCTGGGCCTCAGTCACCGCATCTGTAAAATGGGGACGAAGACTCTGAACCCCACGTGGTACGGGGACTGTGTCCAACCTATTCGCTTGTATCTAGTGCTTAGAACAGTGCGTGGCACAAAGTAAGTGCTTAGCAAATACAAGTGCTTAGTATAGTGCTCTCAAAGTAGGAGTTTATCAAATACAAGCGCTTAGTATAATAATAAGGTTGGTATTTGTTAAGCGCTTACTGGGTGCAGAGCACTGTTCCAAGCCCCGGGGTAGACACGGGGGAATCAGGTCGTCCCACGTGGGGCTCACGGTTAATCCCCATTTTACAGATGAGGTCCCTGAGGCCCAGAGAAGTGACGTGACCTGCCCACAGTCACACAGCTGACAGGTGGCAGAGCCGGGAGTCGAACTCATGACCTCTGACTCTTTCCACTGAACCACGCTGCCTCCCGTAGCGGAGTACCGTGCTCTGCACGTAGTAAGCGCTCAGTTAATACTATTGAATTAATATGATCGAATGAATTTGTTAGGGTAGGGCCGTCCTCAGTCCCCGGACCCCAGACCTTTCCCCCCGGGAACACCGGGACAACCCCGAGACAATGAAGCGGCGTGGCCCAGTGGGTAGAGCCCGGGCCTGGGAGTCAGAGGGACCTGAGTTCTAGTCCCGACTCCGCCACCTGTCTGCTGTGTGGCCTTGGGCAAGTCGCCTCACTTCTCCGGGCCTCAGTGACCGCAGGGCGAATCTGAAGACTGGGATCCCCACGCGGGACAGGGACCGCGTCCAACCTGATTGCCTTGTATCTCCCCCAGCGCTTCAAACAGTGCCTGGCACATAGTAAGCGCTGAGCAAACACCTTAAAAACATTAAAAGCGCGGAAGGCCGACGAGGAACCGAGATGAGACAGGATGAGCCGCGGGGGGGGGGGACCCCAAGCTGGATCTTCGGTAAGGACTGTGAGCCCCGTGTGGGCGTGGATGGTGCCCGACTCACGTTGTAGCTGCCCCAGTGCTTAGTACGGTGGCCGGCACCTAACTCTTAACAAATACCGACTTTTTTAAAAAGTACCTGCGTTTGCATTTGACTCTATATAGATATATACACCTATTAATCGTATTTATTGGGCGCTTACGTCTTCCACCGCCGACGGGGTCTGCTGCGGCGGGACACCCCCCGCCCCCCCCCCCCCCCCGAGGACCATCTCCAGCCCCCCAAGCCCCCCGTGACTCTGCCCGGCCCTGCGTCCGACCTCTGCGGGGAGCGGGAAGGTCGGCATCACCTGCAGAAGAGGCAGCGCGGCCTGGTGGCTAGAGCACGGGCTTGGGTCCGTAGACACGTTAAAAAGCATTCGTTCAGTAGTATTGATTGAGCGCTTACTATGTGCAGAGCACTCTACTGAGCGCTTGGAATGGACCCATCGGTAGCAGATAGAGACGGTCCCTGCCCTTTGACGGGCTGACAGAGGAGCAGCGTGGCTCAGTGGAAAGAGCGCGGGCTTGGGAGTCGGAGGTCGTGGGTTTGAATCCACCTGTCAACTGTGTGACTGTGGGCCAGTCACTTCACTTCTCCGGGCCTCAGTTACCTCATCTGGAAAATGAGGATTAACTGTGAGCCTCACGTGGGACAACCTGATGACCCTGGATCTCCCCCAGCGCTGAAAACAGTGCTCTGCACCTAGTAAACGCTCAACAGATACCAACATTATGATTATTATTAATTGGGAGCGTACAATATATCAGAGTTGGTAGAAACGTTCCCTGCCCACCATGAGCTTACAGTCTGGAGCGGGAGGCAGGCATCAATATAAGAATAATAATAATAATGATGTATTTGTTTGCACTTACTATGTGCCGAGCACTGTTCTAAGCGCCGGGGTACCTACCGGGGTCATGGGTTCGAGTCCCGGCTCTGCCACTTGTCAGCTGTGTGGCTCTGGGCAAGTCACTTCACTTCTCTGTGCCTCAGTTACCTCATCTCTAAAATGGGGATGAAGACTGTGCGCCCCACGTGGGACGACCTGATTCCCCTGTGTCTCCCCCAGCGCTTAGAACAGTGCTCGGCACCTAGTAAGCGCTTAACAAATACCAACATTATTGCTATTACCTGGGGTTCACCCTCTTAATCCCCATTTTACAGATGCGGTCGCTGAGGCCCAGAGAAGTGAAGTGACTTGCCCAAAGTCACACAGCTGACAGGCGGCGGAGCCGGGATTAGAACCCACCACCTCCGACTCCCAAGCCCCGGGCTCTTGCCAGCGAGCCACGCCGTTATAGAAATCGCGGAACGGACCTAAGTGCCGTGGGGGTCTGGGACGGGGGGGCGTTGAAAAAAGGGAGGGAATCGGGAGAAGAGGAAATGGGAGCTTAGCGAAAGACTGAAATTAACTACTTTCGTGATTCAAATCCCCAAGGTAGTTTGGTCCCATAGTGAAATACGTGGGGGTCGTTCTTCAATTTCGACTTCATCCGTCGGCACGCCCATCCGGAGGATCCAGGGATGGCGATCCGGGGTGGAGCCGCGCGGGGAGAGACGCGAAGACGGTCAAACTACTCAGCTAAAGGTAGTCGAAGGACGAGTTGTTGGCGCAGTAAATAGGCCGGTAATCTACCTTTGTCGCTGGAGGTTTTGAGCCTTGCAAAGTAGCTAGGGGCCTGATTGCTTCGAAATCCAGTAAATAGGCCTGTAATCTCGCTCTCTCACCGGATGTTCCGAGCGTTGTGAAGTAGCTAGGGGGCCAATTGCTTCTAAATCCAGTGGCGCGTTTTTCTCTTTACTGGAAAAGATACGCGGTGCGTTCCTCGTTCCTCGAGCCCCGGATCCGTCCGAGTCGGCGGTACCGAATGGTCGTCGGGCGTTCTGGCTCATTCGATCTTTTCTCCGTCTGAGCTGTCTGATGGTTGTCCTTTTCTCTGCTGCCTCCTCTTTTTTTTTTTCCCCCTTTAATTGTATTTGTTGAGCGCTTCCTACGTGCCGGCCACTGTATTAAGCACCGGAGCAGATTCGGGATGATCGTCTCGGACCTGGTCCGTGTCCCACGTGGGGCAGCGAGGCCTAGTGGTTACAACACGGGCCTGGGAGTCAGAACGAGCCGCTTAGTAGTCCTCTCTTTGCCTCTTGTCTGCTGCGTGACCTCGGGTAAGTCACTTGACTTGTCCGGGCCTCCGTTACCTCATCCGTAAAGTGAGGATTAAGACTCTGAGCCCCATGTGTCTCTGTCTGTTGCCGATTGGTCCATTCCAAGCGCTTAGTACAGTGCTCTGCACCTAGTAAGCGCTCAATAAATACTGTCGAATGAACGTCGTCATGGATAGCATCTATATCATCTTGTAGCTGCCCCAGTGCTTAGTACGGTGTCCGGCACATAACTCTTAAGCCCAATTTTTTCTTAAAAATATATGCATTTGCATTTGAATGTGTATATATATATATATATATGTTAATCATATTTACTGAGTGCTTACTCTTTGCAGAACACTGTACTAAGCGCTTGGGAGAGTACAGCACAACAGTATAATAGACATATCCCTGAGAAGGATGAAGGAGGGAGAAAGAGAGAGAGAGAAAGAGAGTTAAAGCTGTCAGTAAATTCTATCGTGACCCGAAACATTTTTCGCACGAGTTGACTTTTTCCAGAGAGTAGAAAGTGCCGTCTTCCCATATAAAGAGCAAGAAGAGAAGCCGTGTCATCTCCGAACGGCTTTTATCCCTGAAAACCCGAAAATGTTGTGCCTTTTAACCTATTCATTGAGAGATTTCAGGTCTCCTGTTTGCCAGGGGGCTGTGTGTGGCGATGAAAAGATTCGAGTTCCGTACGTAAGACCTCCGGAGGAGGATGCAGCTCTTCTGACGGAGCTAAATAATCTGTCAAAGCCGCAGCTGGGGAGCCGATCACAGATCCTCCCGGGGCTGGAAGGCAAAAAAAAAAAAAAACCAAACCAAAACCCGAGGACGTGGGAAAACCATTAACGGGAGCGCGGAAACGGTATTTAAACAAAACCATTCCAGTGGATCTACACGTTCCTGGGCCGGTTTGTTAGAGCGAAAGGAGAGACAATAAGAGGCGGTAATCATGGCGAATAAACACAAAAATAACAACAACGATAACATTAGCGATCACAGGAACAGCTACAATGGCCACGGGAATGATTGCCAAGGCGATAATGGGAACGGGAGAAGTGGCAATAATAATAATAATAATAATAACGATGAGGGTGACGTCGAGGACAAGCAACCGGAAGTTGGAGCGCTAAGCCAGGAGCAGCAGGGGAGACGGGAGGAATGCACGTGGCAGGGTTCATCATCAGTGGTGTTTTTAGTAATAATGAAAATAATTATTACGGTATCTGTAAAGCGCTTACTGTGTGCCGCGCGCTGTACTAAGCACCGGGGCGGATACGAGCAAATCGGGTTGGGCGCAATCCCTCGTCTCACGTGGGGCTCCCAGTTCACATCCCCATTTTACGGAGGAGGCCGCCGAGCCACGGCGAAGTAAATCATAATGTTGGTATTTGTTAAGCGCTTACTATGTGCAGAGCACTGTTGTAAGCGCTGGGGTAGATACAGGGTAATCAGGTTGTCCCACGTGAGGCTCACAGTCTTGCTCCCCATTTTACAGATGAGGTCACTGTGGCCCAGAGAAGTGATTTGCCCACAGTCACGCAGCTGACAAACGGGGCAGCCGGGATTCGAACCCACGGCCTCTGACTCCCAGGCCCGTGCTCTTTCCACTGAGACTCGCCCGTGGTCACCCAGCAGACAAGTGGCGGCGGCGGGATTAGAAACCGTGACCGAGGCCCGGGCTCTGTCCCCGTGCCACGCCGTCACGAGCGCTTACTGTGTGCGGAGCACCGTCCTAAGCACTTGGGAGAGGAACGTCCAACAGAGCGGGCAGACCCGTTCCCTGCCCACAAGGAGCTTATAATTGAGAAAGGGAGATGGACGTTAATACAGATCAATAATTTAGAAGCGTTCTCCTCTTCTGCAGCAGCCGCTGCCCGTTCTTCAATCCCTGGAGTCTGGTGACTGTGTCTACGCGCGTGTGTTTGTGTGTGTCTGTGTTTTGGGGATGCTGGAGAAGGAGACGAGGGAAACGTTCGCGAGAGACAAAACGGGAAATGCTTCGGGCCAAACCCGCAGGGTGCAGAGGCCGCTGCATAGCTGAAACACGGAAAAAACCAAAACCCCGGTTGAGAATATCCGCAGCGGGAGGCCGATATTCCGTTATCCCACTGGGAATGCGGGTGGGCGTCCCGGAATGAGTCCCCTAGAGCAGAAGGCTACGGGACCCCACAGTTTTCGGTTAGAAACGAACCCACGGCCCACAGCGGATGTGGAAGCCAAGACACCGGCAACCGAAGCTTCTTTGGGAAAGTGTTTTTCGCTCTGGTTCGTGGTTACGGGGTTTGTTCAGCGCTTGCTCCGGGCCAGACGCTGTCCTAAATGCTGGGGTTGATATGGGCTAATCAGGTTGGAAACGGGCCCCGTAATAATGTTGGTATTGGTTAAGCGCTCACTGTGTGCCGAGCGCCGTTCTAAGCGCCGGGGGAGACGCGGCGGAATCAGGTTGTCGCCCCGTGGGGCTCACGGTCTTAATCCCCATTTTACAGACGAGGTCACTGAGGCACCGAGAAGTGAAGTGACTTGCCCGGAGTCACCCAGCTGCCAGGTGGCTGAGCCGGGATTCGACTCCAAAGCCCGTGCTCTTTCCACTGAGCCACGCTGCGTCTCTGTCCCACAGGGGGCTCCCGATCCGAATCCCCGTTTTACTGGATGAGGAAACTGGGGTCCCCCTCCCTCCGGGGAGACGCCATCGGGAGGGGGAGGGGGGCGCCGCGAAGGCCTGGGAACCGAGCGTGGGCCAAGAGTCTGCTGAGAGGAAGGGGCCGATCCTAGCCGGCCCTCCCGGCGGTTTCTGGCTCCTGAAGCTGCACGGGGGAAGGGGCTACTTGGCCGGCACAGCGGCCTGGACCCCCCCCCCCCCCCCATTCCCGCGGGCGGCGGTGGCTCGTGTCGCGGTGTTCTCGGCCTGTGAGGCCCGAGTTGTCGCTTTCTACGACGTGAAAGCCTCATCTACCCCTACGACGCGTCCTTCTCCGGCTCTCTCGGCCCCGTATTCTTTCCTCATCCCCCCGGAGATGGCGGGGAGAACGAAGCTGCCCCGACCCTGTGCCCTGTGACCCCTTTGGACTCAGGTTCTCTTCCCCTCGTGCCCGCATCTGAGATGTGCCCAACCGTGAGCGGGTATCCTCAGATCTCACCATCTAACCCTGTCCCTCGCGTTTGAGAGGGGATCGAGCGATGAGGCTGTAAACCCGTCACAGGGCAGGGATTGTCTCTTATCTGTTGCCCTTTTGTCCATTCCAAGCGCTTAGTACAGTGCTCTGCACATGGTAAGCGCTCAAACAAATACCACTGAAAGGTCCAGAGAAGTAAAGCGACATGCCCAAGATCACCCCGCAGACGAGGGGTGGAGGCGGAATTGGAACCCGGGCCCTTCCGCTTTCCCACGGCCTTTATGTACACATTTCTGATTTCTTTGTTTATATGAATGCGTGTCTCCCCCTCTCGACTCTAAGCTCGGCGTGGGCAGGGAACGCGTCTGTTTATTGTCGTATCGTCCTCTCCCAAACGCTTAGTACGGTAAGAGCTCAATAAATACAGTCAGCCTGACAGACTGACTGGCCCCCGCTCTTTCTACTGGGCCACACGGCTTCTCCCTGGAGTTTTAATACATGTGTACGTCAAGCGCAGCGCGTGTGTCCGCTCTCTCTGTTCGGTCGTACGCTCCCAAGCGCCTTTCCCGCCCCCGAGCTCTCAAGAATTACCAGTGACGGTGGACTAGGACCCGGTTGTATCCCCCAGTGCGATTATTACCCCCACCCAGTGAGGCCAAACTATTCCCACGGTCCCCGAGACGGGCAGAAGCAGCACTGAACAGATTGCCCCGGTGAAACCGTCCGCCTTTTCCCAGGTTTTCTTCCTTTCTGGGCGGCCCATTGATATTTTTATCCCATTTTTAAATCAAGGTGAAGTAAATCGCCCAGTGCATTGCGGACCCCGAGTCATCAGTCATTTAAATCGGCGGAGATGGCTCAGGGAGGGGCAGAAGGAGTCGAAGCCGATATCCAGGTGGTGCAAAGACGCAGCGTGGCTCAGTGGAAAAGAGCCCGGGCTTGGGAGTCAGAGGTCATGGATTCGAATCCCGGCCCTGCCACTTGTCAGCCGGGTGACCGCGGGCCGGTCACTTCACTTCTCTGGGCCTCAGCGACCTCGTGATAATGTTGGTATTTGTAAAGCGCTTACTATGTGCAGAGCACCGTTCGAAAGTACGTGTGAACGCGTACTGTATGAAAACACGCAAATGAAAGCAAGTGGCAGTCTGTCTCTCCACCCTGGAAAGGGAAACCCACGCGATTTGGGAAGAGAAAAGCCAAAGGGTGGCCCGGAAACAAGAATGGGGTAGATACAGGGTAATCAGGTTGTCCCGCGTGAGGCTCGCAGTTAATCGCCGTTTTACAGATGAGGGAACTGAGGCCCAGAGAAGTGAAGCGACTCGCCCACAGTCACACAGCCGACGAGTGGCAGAGCCGGAAGTCGAACCCATGACCCTGACTCTGAAGCCCAGGCTCCTTCCACTGGGCCACGCTGCTTCCCCATCTGTAAAAGGGGCATTAACGGTGAGCCTCGCACGGGACAACCTGATTACCCTGTACCCAGAACGGTGCTCTGCACATAGTAAGCGCTTAACGAATACCGACATTATTCTTAGTGGTAGTCACCCATTCGGTCGTATTGATTGAGCGCTTACTACGTGCAGAGCACTGTAGTGAGCACTTGGGAGCCTGCATTTCAACAATGAACATATACATTCCCTGCCAACAACGAGCTTACAGTCCGGAGTTGGGGAGACGGACATGAATATGGGCAAATACGTGACCATTACGAACGGCGTTGACCGGTGGTTATCGAGACGGGCGGTTAGGACTGATTTGCCCATAAATTAACTCTGGGCAGGTGATAGTTCCTGTAATTCAGTTGGTAAGGCATTTGTTAAGCGTTTAAAACTGTGCTAAGCGCTGAGTGCAGTGCTTCATTACCCACTTTATTTTGTTAATGAGATGTACATCACCTTGATTCTATTTATTGCTATTGTTTTAACGAGACGTTCATCCCCTCCATTCTATGTATCGCCACTGTTCTCGTCCGTCCGTCTCCCCCGATTAGACCGCGAGCCCGTCAGAGGGCAGGGACCGTCTCTATCTGTTACCCATTTGTCCATCCCAAGCGCTTGGTACAGTGCTCTGCACATAGTAAGCGCTCAAGAAATACTATCGAATGAATGAATGAATGAATGAATGAATGATTGACCGACTAAGAAACAATCAGATCCGGACGCACAGAGCCTCGCTCTTACCATTGGACCGCACCACGTTCCGAGGATCGCTCTCCAGTGGGACACGGTTAATTTGGTCACGTCCAGTCCGTAGCGACTCGCTTCGGAAAATCCACCAGAAAGGGAGACCAAGCAGTGGGCGAGGATTTCGCAGGGTGGCAGGGGGCCAGAGTGGAATCGAAAGTACGTTTGAACGTATTTTGTATGAAAACACACAAATGAAAACAAGTGGCAGTCTGTCTCTCCACCCTGGAAAGGGAAACCCACGCGATTTGGGAAGAGAAAAGCCAAAGGGTGGCCCGGAAACAAGAATGCCAGACCACGCCGAGCGTCGGATTGTCTTAAGTCCGCCTTGGTGCTTAGCACAGTGTTAGTACAACATCATCACAGCGTGGCTCGGTGGAAGAAGCCCGGGCTTGGAAGTCAGAGGTCATGGGTTCGAACCCCGGCTCTGCCACTTGTCAGCTGGGTGACTGTGGGCGAGTCACTTAATAATGTCGGCATTTGTTAAGCGCTTACTAGGTGCAGAGCACTGTTCTAAGCGCCGGGGGAGATACAGGGTAATCAGGTCGTCCCATGTGAGGCTCACAGTTAATCCCCATTTTCCAGATCAGGTAACTGAGGCCCAGAGAAGTGAAGTGACTTGCCCGCAGTCACACAGCTGACAGGTGTCAGAGACGCGATTCGAACTCGTGACCGCGGACTCCCCACCCCATGCTCTTTTCACTGACACTTCTCTGGGCCTAAGTTCCCTCATCCGTAAAATGGGCGTGAAGATCGTGAGCCCCACGTGGGGCAACCTAATTCCCTTGTATCTACCCCGGCGCTTAGAACAGTGCTTGGCGTATAGTAAACGCTTCGCAAATACCAGCACTGTTATACAGGCCCGCCGAACGTTCTTGGGATTGGGGTGGTGCGGGAGGCGCTGGGGAATGGGATTCGCCACTGAAGCTCTTTGCTCATCTCATTCATCGATCGATCGATCGACGGTATTTACTGAGCACTTAGCGGATGCGGAGCACTGCAGTAAGCACCTGGGAGAGTGTGATGCCGCGAGAGCGGGTGGACGCGTTCCCTGCCCACAACGAGCCTCCGGTCTAGAGGGGGAGACGTTAATATAAATAAATTACAGCTATGTACACAGGTAGGACGGGGCGGGGAAGAGCCCGCTTTGCTCGCGTCCACCCCGGCGCTCGGTACGGCGCCCGGCACGCGGTAAGCGCTCAACGGGTGCCTTCATTATTATTATCAAACCCCGGGGGGACGAATCCGAGTGTCAAGAGGCCACAGAAGGGAGTGGGAGAAGAGAAAAACGAGTCAGGGAAGGCCTCTCAGCGGAGACGTGCCTTTGATGAGGAGGTGGGGAGAGTCACCGCCCGTCGGATACGGAGCGGGAGGGCGTTCCGGGACCGGGGGAGGACGTGGGCGAGAGGTCGGCGACGGGAGAGACGAGCCGGAGGCCCAGCGAGCGGGTGGGCGTTAGAGGAGCGGCAGTTCGGCGGCAGGGGAGCGGTACGTTGGCGGCAGTCGAGAGGGAGTAGGTTGGCATTAGAAGAACAGGCGGTTGGCGTCAGAGAAGGAGTAGGTTGGCATTAGAGGGGCCCGGACCATCAGCTGGTAGGACCGGGGTCGGGAAGAGAGTAAATAGTCTGGAGAGGCCTCGGGTGTTTTCTTAGGGAAGCAGCGCGGCTCAGCGGGAAGAGCCCGGGCTTCCGAGTCAGAGGGCATGGGTTCGACTCCCGGCTCCGCCACTCGTCAGCTGTGTGACCGTGGGCGAGTCGCCTCGCTTCTCTGGGCCTCAGTTACCGCGTCTGGAAGATGGGGATTAACCGTGAGCCTCGCGTGTATCCACCCCAGCGCTTAGAACAGTGCTCTGCACATAGTGAGCGCTTAACAAATACCGACGTTATTATTATTACAACCGGAAAAGGGGCCGGCGAAGGAGAGCTTACTACAGTGCCCGGGACGTGGTAAGCACTTCATAATAATGGTTTCCATTAAGCGCTTCCTATCTGCCAAGGGCTGGGGTAGATAAAGGTTAATCAGGTTGTCCCACGTGGGGCTCGCGCTTTTAATCCCCATTTTCCAGATGAGGGAACTGAGGCCCAGAGAGGCTGAGTGAGGCGCACGGTAAGCGCTTAAAGGATACCTTCATTATTATTATTATTATTATTATTATTATTATTAAGTGCCGGGGGGACGAATCCAAGTGTCAGGATGCCACAGAAGGGAGTGGGAGAAGAGAAAAGCAAGTCAGGGAAGGCCTCTCAGCGGAGACGTGCCTTTGGTGAGGAGGTGGGGAGAGTCACCGCCCAACATCATTCATTCATTCAGTAGTATTTATTGAGCACTTACTATGCGCAGAGCGCTGTACTAAGCGCTTGGAATGTACTATTCGGCAGCAGATGGAGACAATCCCTGCCCTTGGACGCGCTTACGGCAATAAATAGAATCAAGGGGATGTCCACCTCATTAACAGAATAAATAAGGTGATAAAAATATGTCCAGATCCCACAGCAGGCAAGTGGCGGAGCCGGGATTATTCATTCATTCAGTCATATTCATTGAGCGCTTACTGCGTGCAGAGCACTGTACTAAGCGCTTGGAAAGTACAGTTCGGTAACAGATGGATCCCTACCCGGCAGCAACGGGCTCACGGTCCAGAACGGGGGAGGCCGACGACGAAACGAAACAAGTAGACAGGCATCGGTGCCGTAGGGTCAGAACCCGCAGCCTCTGACTCCCAAGCCCGGGCCGTTTCCACCAAGGCACGCGGGCCGCTTCTAGTGACGTGGCGATATTTTTCTGACAAAGTTCTGTGCGTCGGTGCTCAGCAAGGAACGTTAGAAACACGGCTGCGGGCGAGAACTTCTAAAGCGGCGCTTTCCAGGACCCGCAGATTGTAAGGAATTGCCAGTCCTGTGTGCCATCGCTCCGCGCGTTCCGGGTTCGGCCTCAACGACTGCTGGCAAAGTTTCTGGATCGTGCTTGGAATCACGGGCGGAGGGACCCGGAGCCGAGCCGGGTCACGCGCTTTCGGTGGACGAGCCCGACTCTCGGGCGCCCAGCGCAGTGCTCCGCACCCAGTAAGCGCTCAGTCTCTACCCCCGATGGACGGCTCGGTCGACGGATCGATACTTGCCGCCCGTCCCTCGGGACCCTCCGACCACGGAGGTCCGCTCAGCGAGATCCGTTCGCGATGCCAGGCGGGCGCGTCGTGCGGTAGTGAATGGTACTTAGGAAGCCCTGCCTGGGTGCCGGGCCCTGTGCTAAGCACTGGGAACGAGGGCACGGGTGGGAATTGGACACCGATGCAGTTTCGTGGGCCCCGATGTCTGCCCTTACCGTGCCCTCCAGGGGAGGTGCCGTCGACTTTCGGCTGGGAACTTCTAAATGGGTAGAAAGTCAATCGATCAATCACTTGAGGGTATTTGTGAATAATAATAATTATGGTATTCGTTGAGCACTTAATATGTACCAGGCACTGTCCTAAGCGCTGGGGTGGATACACGGCAATCGGGTTGTCCCGCGGGGGGCTCGAGGTTTTCATCCTCATTTTCCAGGTGAGGTAAATGAGATCCAGAGAAGTTAAGCGGCTTTTCCAAGGTCACACAGCGGACAGGTGAGGCACCCGGGATTAGAACCCACACCCTCTGACTTCCGAACCTGTGCTCTTTCCGCTATGGAGCACTTATTTAGTGCAGAGCATTGTACTCGGCTTTTGGGAGAGTACGATATAATTGAATGGGAAGCAGGGTGGGTCAGTGGAAAGAGCCCGGGCTTGGGAGTCAGAGGTCATGGATTCGAATCTCCGCTCTGCCACCTGTCAGCTGTGTGACAGTGGGCAAGTCACGTCTCTGTGCCTCAGTTCCCTCATCTGGAAAATGAGGATGAAGACTGCGAGCCTCTCGTGGGACGACCCGATTCCCCCGTATCTCCCCCAGCACTTAGAACAGTGCTCTGCACATAGTAATAATAATAATAATAATAATAATGTTGGTATTTGTTAAGCGCTCACTATGTGCAGAGCACTGTTCTAAGCGCTGGGGGAGACACAGGGGAATCGGGTCGTCCCACGTGGGGCTCACTGTCTTAATCCCCATTTTACAGATGAGGTAACTGAGGCGCAGAGAAGTTAAGTGACTTGCCCACAGTCACACAGCTGCCGAGTGGCAGAGCCACTTAGTAAGCGCTTAACAAATACCAACATTATTATTATTCTTATTCTTATTAAATGAGAACGCCTCCCCTTTCCGCACTTGGAAAGAGGGAGGCGAAAATTGGCATTCTGGCGTGGTGGAAAGAGCACAGGACTGGCAGTCAGAAGTCCCGGATTCTAATCCTGCCTCCTGTGCTTGCCTGCTCTGTGACTTAGGGAAAATCATCAGTTTCCTCTTCTGTAAAATGGGGGCGGAGATACCCCCGGCCCCTCTCCCCTCCCCACAGCACTTATGGATAGTTGTATGCATCTATAATTCCATTTATTTATATTGCTGCCCGTTGACTTGTTTTGATATCTGTCTCCCCTCCTCTAGACTGTAAGCCCGCCGTGGGCGGGGCTCGTCTCTCTCTATTGCCGTTTTCTGCTTTCCAAGCGCCTAGTACAGTGCTCCGCACGCAGTAAGCGCTCAGTAAATACGGTTGAATGAATCGAATGCCATCAATGGATAGCTGCTCTTCCTGCTTTTATGCCGGGACGGGGATTACGTCTGGGTCTTTTGCCCTGTGTTTGAACCAGTAATAAAGTCGGTATTTGTCCAGCGCTTACTAGGTGCCCGGCACTGTTGTAAGCGCTGGGGGAGATACAGGGGAATCAGGTCGTCCCACGTGGGGCCCCATTTTACAGATGAGGGAACTGAGGCCCAGAGAAGTGAAGTGACTCGCCCCCGGTCACCCGGCTGCCGAGCGGCAGAGCCGGGAGTCGAACCCGTGACCTCTGACTCCGAAGCCCTTTCCACTGAGCCACGCCGCTTCTCTTACCAAGTGCTTAGCAACGCAGCAGGTGCTTAGTAGATGTTGTTGTTTTCAGTGCTCCGTGTTTCTGCTGTGTGGAGAACCCTCGGGAAGGTGTTTCCCTTACTTCTGTCGCACAGAAACTCCTTACCGTCGGCTTTTTTTGACCCTCGATCCCCCTTCCTCCCCTGAGCTCACCTCGCTGCTCTCCCACTACGACCCGGCCCGCACACTTGACACCTCTAACGCCAACCTTCTCGCTTCCACTCCGACTCGTTTATCTTGCCGCGACCTCTCGCCCGCCTCCTGCCCCCGGCCTGGATCGCCCTCCCCCTTCACATCTGACGGACGATCGCTCCCTCCTTTACCCGCCCCCCCCCCCCCCCAGCCCCGCTGCGCTTTCCCCCATATCCGTCATTTATCTGTTCGTACGTTCATTCGATAGCATTCATTGAGCGCTTACCGCGTGCAGAGCGCCGGACTGAGCGCTCGGAACGGACAAGTCGGCAACAGAGAGAGACAGGCCCGGCCCCCTGACGGGCTCACGGTCCCATCGGGGGAGGCGGGCGGACGAGAACGATGGCGATGGATAGAGTCGGGGGGAGGAGCAGCTCGTAAAAACGACGGCAGCTAAATAGAATCGGGGTGAGGTACATCTCATTAAACAAAATAAATAGGGTGACGAAGATATAGACGGTCGCGCGGACGAGTACGGTGCCGAGGGGGTGGGACGGGAGAGGGGGAGGAGGAGAGGGAAGGGGGGGGGAGGGAGAAGATTTAGCTGCGGAGAGGTGAAGGGGGGGTAGAGGGAGCAGAGGGAAAAAGGGGGGAGCTCAGTCTGGGAAGGCCTCTTGGAGGTATATTCCCGTCTCCCCCTCTAGACCGGAAGCTGGTCGCGTACTCTCCCAAGTGTTTTGCCCCGCGTTCTGCACAGAGTCAAGGCTCAAAAACCGCCGTCGGTTGATTTCACGCATCGCGGCCATTTCCGTGCTCTCAATACTGATGATGTCGGTATTCGTTAAGCGCTCACTATGTGCCGAGCACCGTTCTAAGCGCTGGGGTAGACACAGGGGAATCAGGTTGTCCCACGTGGGGCTCCCGGTCTTCATCCCCGTTTTACGGGTGAGGTAACTGAGGCACCGAGAAGTTAAGTGACTTGGGATGAGGCCTCTCGATTCTTCCGTCTCCGTCTCTTCCCGCGTCCCGACCTGCGCCTCCCCCGAGGAAGATGCGTGTTTGGAATGGACGATCCCGGTGCTAGGGAAGCAGCGTGGCTCAGCGGAGAGGGCACGGGCTTTGGAGTCGGAGGTCGTGGGTTCGAAGCCCGGCTCTGCCGCTTGTCAGCTGCGTGACCGTGGGCGAGTCGCTTCACTTCTCTGGGCCTCAGTGACCTCAACTGTAAAATGGGGATTAAGACTGTGAGCCCCCCGGGGGACGACCTGATTCCCCTGTGTCTACCCCGGCGCCTAGAACAGTGCTCTGCACATAGTAAGCGCTTAACAAATACCAACGTTATCATTAATCGCGAGAGCCCCGGCTTGGGAGTCAGAGGACGCGGCCTTCAGTCCCCCCTTCCCTCCCGCCTCGCTCCGTGACCCCGGACGAGCGGCTTCACTTTTCCGCACCTCCGTTCTCTCGTCCGTAAAACGGGGACGGAGACCGTGAGCCCCGCGTGGGACGGGGACCGCGTCCCGCCCGATCGCCTCGCTTCTACCCCAGTGCTTAGAACAGCGCTTGGCACACGGTGAGCGCCTAACAGATGCCGTGGTCATTATCATCGTTATCTTCAGGCGGGGGTGGGACGAGGATCCGGCCGGCGTCCCCGGCCTACCCGGTCCATCGTGCGTGTCCGCCAGCGGGATGCTGTGCGTGTGTGCGCGCGTGCGTGACCTCGCCGAGCCCAGCCGTCCCGTGAATATTTCCCTCGGCTCAATTAACATTCAGGCCCGCATTTGAGCGAGCTGCAGTGCTTGGCAGACGCTCAAAGGCCCGTACCGCAGCAGACGATGAAAACCATCCAATGCACCCTCGCGGTGAACCTGCCACGGCCGCCGCCGCCGCCCGCAGATCCAGAGGGAAAGTGGTTCCTTACGATCCCCGACCTCCTCCGCCTCCGCGAGCCCCTCTTTATCTGGGACGCGTTTCCCCACCCCTCCGACCAACAGGGCTCCGGTCGGCCGACCGGACGGGGGATGGCGTTTCCAAGTCGAAGCGAGGCCGGGAAGGACTAAGCCCGGCTCCGTCGCTTGTCTTTTGTGTGCCCGTGGGCGAGTCACTTCGCTTCTCCGGGCCTCGCTTTCCTCCTCTGTAAAATGGGGATGAAGACTCTGAGCCCCCCCCCCCCCCCCCCCCCCCCCCCCCCCCCCCCCCCCCCCCCCCCGTGGGATAGGAACTGTTTCCGACCTCATTCATTCAGTCAGTCGTATCTGTCGAGCGGTTACCGTGTGTAGAAGACAGTACTGAGCGCTTGGGAGAGTACCACTGGGGAAGCAGCGTGGTCCAGTGGAAAGAGCCCGGGTTTCGGAGTCAGAGGTCATGGATTCGACTCCCGGCTCTGCCGCTTGTCGGCTCTGTGGCTGTGGGCAGGTCATTTCGCTTCTCTGGGCCTCAGTTCCCTCATCTGTAAAATGGGGATTAACTGTGAGCCTCGCGTGGGCCGCCCCGATTCCCCTGTATCTCCCCCAGCGCTTAGAGCAGTGCACAGAGTAAGCGCTTAACAAATACCAACGTTATTATTACTATGAGCTTACATTTTGAAGGACTGATTCATTCGAATCCTCCCCAACAGTTAGTACGGCGCTTGACGCGTAGTAAGCGCTTAACCAGTACCGTCTTTTCCTCATTACGATCGTTGTCTTCATCCTTGAGCAGTTGCGGGGGGCTTCGTGGCTCAGATTCTCCACCGCGGAGGCCCGATTTAATGACGGAGGGATCGGGGCTCTCTCCGAGGCGAGACGCGCTTGTTTTAAGATCCGTTGGGGAGGCGAGAGTCCAAGCGGTGCTCCGAGGTCCTTGGGTCTGGCTCTCCGCCTCGGGCCCAGCTTTCCCTCCAACTGCCATCTGGAGCCCGCGCTGACCCCTCGGGGCCGGCTTCCAGGAGGGACCGAGATGGACCCGTTTCCAGGTCGTTGGAGGGTAAGGAATCGGCTGGACACGGAACGGGAATCCAGCTCCCTCTCCCCGCCTCCAGACACTTTGTAGTAAGGATACCAAAAATAATAATCATAATGTTGGTCTTTGTTAAGCGCTGCCTATGGGCAGAGCACTGTTCTAAGCGCCGGGGGAGACACAGGGGAATCAGGTTGTCCCACGTGGGGCTCGCGGTCTTAATCCCCCTTTTACAGACGAGGGAACCGAGGCACCGAGAAGTGACTTGCCCACAGTCCCACAGCGGACAAGTGGCAGAGCCGGGATTCGAACCCATGACCTCCGACTCCAAAGCCCGGGCTCTTTCCACTGAGCCACGATATTGTTAAGCGCTTCCTATGTGCCGGGCACAGTGGTGGATACAAGCAAATTGGGTTTGTCTGTTTATCGTTGTACTGTACTCTCCCAAGCGCTTAGTACAGTGCTCTGCACATAGTACGCGCTCAACAGATACGACTGACCGACTGACCCTCTCCTCCACAGTGGCCTACTGGGTAGAGGCCGGGCCTGGGAGTCAGAAGGCCCTGGGTTCTGATGTCGACCCCGCCGCTTGTCCGCTGGGTGACCTTGGGGTCGTCTCGTCGCTTCTCTGGGCCTCAGTTACCTCACCTGTAAAATGGAGGTGAAGAGCGGGAGCCCCACGTGGGACAGGGACTGTGTCCAACCTGATCGCCTTGTATCTACTCCAGCGCTTAGAACAGTGCTGGACACATAGTAAGGGCTTAAATGCCCTATTATCATCATTATCATTGTAATTATCGTCGTCATTATTACTACTCCGTGGTGTATCCAGAACAGGAAGTGAGCCGGTCTGAGCGTGGCCGCCGTGCGGATGATTGAGATTCGGGACCATTCGTTCACTCGTATTTACTGACCCCTTATTGAGAGCAGAGCTCTGTACTAAGCCCTTGGGAGACTGCACCATCGCAGTACAGCGACACATTCATTCATTCATTCATTCAGTAGTATTTATTGAGCGCTTACTCCGTGCAGAGCACTGTACTAAGCGCTTGGAATGTCTAAATCGGTAACAGATAGAGACGGTCCCTGCCCTTTGACGGGCTCACGGTCTCATCGGGATGACGTTCCCTGCCCACAACGAGCTTACGGTCCTCTGAGCCAACCCAGGTGGCCGCAGGAAGAGGTTCCGTGGGGGAAAGGTGGGTCATCTGTGCCATCTTCTGCAGCGTGGCTCGGTGGAAAGAGCCCGGGCTTCGGAGTCAGAGGTCATGAGTTCGACTCCCGGCTCTGCCGCTTGTCAGCTGAGGGACCGTGGGCGAGTCACTTCACCTCTCTGTGCCTCAGTTACCTCATCTGTGAAATGGCGATTAACTGTGAGCCTCGCGTGGGACGACCGGATTCCCCCGCGTCTACCCCGGCGCTTACAACGGTGCTCTGCACATAGTAAGCGCTTAACAAATACCAACATTATTCTGATTTTTTTCCTACAGTATCTGTGAAGTTCTGATTAGGTGCCAAGCCCCGGGCTAAGTGCTGGGTTAGATACAGGCCGGTCGGATTCAGCGCAATCCACGTCCCACGTGAGACTCACAGTCTCAATTCCCATTTTCCCGATGAGGTTACTGAAGCACGGAGAAGTGAAGTGAAGGCCCCACAGCAGACGAGTGGAGGAGGAAGGATTAGGATCCACGTACTTGTGATTCTGAAGCCCGGTCTCTATCCACTAGGCCCTGCTGCTTAAAAATCCTCATTTCTCTTTCCGCTGGGGGGAAACCGACATCGGCGGGGCTTTCCCAGGGGAAGCCACGGCTCTGCTTCCCAGTATCTTCCTAAGAGATTCGTGTGGAGGTGAGTCAGCAGTTAGAAGATAAAGAGAGAAATCTCTCATCACAGTGAAGGTTTTCCTGCCTCGCCCGAGCGGGTTGGAATATTGAATGTATGGAGAAGTGAAAGGACCAGCTCAGCTTCTCACGGGCTGAAATCGACCCGATCCTGATAAGTCAAGAGTTAAGTCATCGGTGGGAATTCCAAGTCGATTAAAAAAATCGACCCCCGTGGTGCCTGTGGGTTAAATATAATTTCCCTGGATCCGGGGCGCGCTTCACCGCCGCAGCTGCCCTCCTTGACGGTCGGGCTGACCCTCGCACCGCAGGGCTCCCCCGATCTGGGGACGGCCGTGTCCGTCATTTTCTTTTTAACGATATTGCTCGCGTGCCTACTGTGTGTCGAACACTGTTCTAAACCCTGAGGTAGATAGGAGTTGTTCAGGTTGGACGCAGTCCCAGTTCCTCATGGGTCTCACGGTCCAAGGAGAAGAGAGAACAGGTATCCCCATTTTACGCTTGAGGAAACGCGACGGAGACAAGTCAAGTGACTTTTCCAAGGTCTCACAACAAACAATTGGCTGATCCTGGATTAGCACTCAAGTCCCCTGACTCTCGGGCCCGGGGTCTATCCACAAGGCCACGCCGCCTGGCTGCCTAGGCTGTGCACACAGTCCCGTCTTATGCCGTCGAGTCGTTTCCGACCCGTAGCATCCCTCTGCAGTCGTTCGGGTAGTGGGATCCAGTGGGTTTTCTTGGGAAAAATCGGGAAGTGGTTTACCTCCTTCCGCGCCGTCCACTCGAGTCCCCGCCCTCCACTCTCCCGTGCCGCTGCCGCCCGGCACCGGTGAGTTTTGACTCGTAGCGGACGGCCTTCCGCTCGCTAGCCACTGGCCAAGCTCGGAATGGAACGGGTAGGCCTCCGCTTGACTCTCCCTCTCGTAACCGAGGCTGGCGGAGGACTGGAAACTCTCCAGATGCGACCCTGAGAGGGGCTGCGCACAGTAAGCGCCGACTGACCCAAGTAAGAGAGCACGGTCCAGAACCACAGCGCCTCAAATTCTTGATTCTGTTTATTTGCTCTTGTTTTAATGAGATGTACATCACCTTGATTCTATTTATTGCTATTGTTTTTGTCTGTCTCCCCCGATTAGACTGTAAACCTGTCAGTGGGCAGGGACTGTCTCTGTCTGTTGCCGACTTGTCCTTTCCAAGCGCTTACTACCGTGCTCTCCACATAGTAAGCACTCAATAAATACTATTGAATGAATGAATCAATCAATCAATCACTCAATCACTGGTATTTATCGAGCGCTCCGTGTGTTCGGAGCACACGAGCTACAGTACGATAGCCTGGGCAGACACAAGCCCAGCCCGCGACGTTCAGATCATGGTTCCCCATTCCTCAAGAAACTCCTCCGGTGGTCACCCATCGACCTCCGGGTCAGTCAAAAACCCCTCACCATCACCTTGCCCCTTCCTCCGTCACCTTGCAACTCTCCTCTTCACTCCTCCACTTCAGTCCTCTAGTGCCAACCTTCCCACCGTCCCTGCGTCTCGTCTATCTCGCCGCCGACCCGTCGCCCAGAGGAGTGTGGACGTGGTCGTGAATCCCTGGAAGAGTTGAGTTGGAGAGAAGTTTGGTGAGGGAAAGGATCGGGGAGAGATTTGGGTAGCCAACGAAATGGGGGTGGGGGGGGGGGCAGTTTTAAGGAAAGAAGGCGTGGTGAGATCAGGGCCTGAAACACTAGGGGAGTGCCGTCCGCGGAGGATGGAGCCTTTTTAGCCTACGAATCGTCCGAAATGACAGACCAATTAATCCCGAAAGGATTTAGGAAAGGGGAGGAAGCAGCTTATTCTTTGAAATCCCCACTGAAGGTGAACTCGGAGAATCGACACCTAGGAGAGGCCGAGAAAAGGGTCATTCTGTTTGCTTACTGGGCGCGGTGCGTACAGCATTAGACACTGGGCTCCAACTCTGTGCCCAACGCTCAACTCTCCGCCGGTTGCGTGTACAGTGACGAATTGCCCATCTACTGGGTTTGGTGGACTCTGCGGTCATTCATTCATTCAGGCGTATTTACTGAGCTCTTACTGTGTGCAGAGCCCCGTACAAAGCGCTTGGGAGAGGACAGTTCAACACGAAAGAGATCCGGTCCCTGCCCATAACGAGCTCACAGTCTTGAGGAGTTCTAAGATGCGTTATGTGGCCTTGCGGTAGTTCACGCAGTTCAAAGGCTTTATAGTTGTTGTTACATTTCAGTGGATCCCCAGTTTTCTCTCGCCATCTCTGTCCTCTTCCCGCACCCAAGTGGCAGCTGATGGCGGAAAGGAACCGAATAATAATAATATTTATGGTACTTGTTAAGCGCTGACTCTGTGCTGCTCTAAGCGCCGGGATAGATGGAAGCTAATCGTGTCGGACGCGGCCCCTGTCCCACACGGGACTCACACTCTTAATCCCCTCAGTACCAGTACCATCGAATGGTTCGTTTTGAAGGCTCCAAGTTGTCCCACGCTGCTGTGAGCTGCCGAAATTGACAGTCGGGATAAAATCTTTTATTGCAATATCATCGTGGACTCTCCCTAGTAATCCTGGTATTTATTGAGCATCTACAGATGAGGTAACTTTGGCTCGCATACGGGCGGTGACTCGGCCAAGGTCACCCAGCGGGCATGTAGCGACTACGAGATCAGAACCCCGGTCCTTCTCACTCCCAGTCCCGTGCTCTATCCACGAAGCCGCGCTGCCTCTCTAGAATAATAGTGGTAATAATAGCGATGGTATTTGTTAAGAGCTTACTCGGTGCCGAACGCTGTTTCCACGTGGGGCTCCCAGTCTTCACCCCCATTTTACAGATGAGGCAACTGAGGCACAGAGAAGCAAAGTGACTGGCCCAAAGTCACACAGCTAAGTGGCAGAGAGAACCCGCGACCTCTGACTCCCAAGCCCGAGCTCTTTCCACTGGGCCGCACGGCTTCTCCAAAGAAGTATAGATACTTGGTTGTGCTTTTGTACGCCTGGACTGGAGAAGTTTACGGAGCGTGTATGATGTTGGCTGGTAACTGTCTGGTCACTTGTCCGTTCCTAAGAGGTAAAGTGACATGCTCTGTCCGTATTTTATTACGCAGTACGTGTTTACTCCGTACCATCGAGTGGTTCATTTTGAAGTCTTCGAGTCGTCCCCCGCCGCTGTGAGCCCCTGAAATGGACAGTCGGGATAAAATCTTTTATTGCGATATCATTATCGACTCTCCCTAGTAATCCCGGAGAAGCAGCGTGGCTCAGTGGAGAGAGCACGGGTTTTGGAGTCAGAGGTCATGGGTTCGAATCCCGGCCCTGTGACTGTGGGCAAGCCACTTCACTTCTCTGCGCCTCAGTTACCTCATCTGTAAAATGGGGATTAAGACTCTGAACCCCACGTGGGACAACCTGATGACCCTGTGTCTACCCCAGCGCTTAGAACAGTGCTCTGCACGTAGTAAGCGCTTAACAAATGCCAACGTTATTATTGAGCTTCTGCTGAGAGTGGTGCACTCTACCGAGGAGAAATTCTCGGCTCTCCAGGAGCTTTCTCCCTCTAGACCTGGGAGCTCGTTGCGAGCAGGGAACGTGTCTACCAACGCTGTTGCATTGCCTTCTCCCCAGTCGCTTAGTACAGCGCCCTGCACTCTAGACTATACGCTCCCTTTTAGACTGTAAGCTTGTCGTGGGCAAGAAATGTGTCTGTCATAGTTCTCGATTGTCCTCTCCCAAGCGCTTAGAACGGTGCTCGGCACACCCTGAGCGCTCGGTGAGTGCGATCGACTGACAGACTGCCCGTAGTGAGCGCTCAATAAATACCACTCATCGATTTTTTTCCCGTCTAATGAGAAGAGCCGTGCCCCGAGCCGGTCATCCTTCCAAACCTTGCGGCGAATGAGGTCGTGCCAATTCGTAGTTTCCGCTCAGCGTTTTGTACTTGGAGAGGGAGAGGCCGACCTGGTCATTAATCTAACGCCCTGAAGAATGAATTCGCTTGACACTTCCGAAATCAGTGGGATGGGGAACCCGCGGAAGTGGAAGGAAACAAATTCAGGATCCTGTCGGCCATCTGCTCAGGGGCGGCAGGGATCCATCCATTCACCTTTTTTATTTTGGTTTATTTGTTTATCACTCACTGTGCGCCAGGCACCCTTCGAAGCGCGGAGGCAGACACCAACGAATCGGGTTAGACGCACTTCCTGCCCCGCGAGGGGGCCTCACTGTCTTAATCCCCGTTTTATAGATAAGGTGACCTGAGTAAGTGACTTGCCCAGGGTCACACAGCAGCATTCAAACACAGGTCCTTCTGCCTCCCAGATCCAGGCTCCATCCATTAGGCCATACTGGTTCTTTAAGTTCTTCCTCCCGAATTCTTAGGACAGGGCTCCGTACACAGCAAGCCCCTTATTCGATACCGCTGATGATCATCGCGTGCTGCTGAAGTCATAAAGTTGATGTAAAAGATGATGGGGAGGAATATCTATGAGAAGACTAATTCCCCCAAGTGTCTGAGAAAGAAAAGTAAATTCTCTGGGGAGCGTATATTTGCTTTTCTGATGTTTCGCAAGTAGAGCGTTTTTGTCCTGTAAACTCTCAGGCGCGGTTTTTATTTGAAGACCGCTATTTACTGTATGGTAGGATTTGGTGAGAAGATGGAAAAGGAAAGACACCCAACAAGGCAGAATTAGTTAATATTAAAAACGTGACTGGCCATTTTCAGTTTCCCGGGAACGGCTAGCAAGCAGTTTTCGTAGAAGAGAGAGCTCTAAGTTCGTTTTCTAACTTAAGGACAATTCCACCCTGCTAGATTTGTTTGTGGATCAGGTAACACTGCTTTTTGGTTTTCCTGTCACTCCCTTTACATTCTACATGAATCACTCGCGTCAAAATATTGATGGAAAAACAAACACCTAATGGAAAGAAAAAGTGCATTTTCCTTCAAGCAGATAAGAAATGGACTTTTTCTGCCACATGCTTTCAGCCTGTGTTTCAGAAGTAAAATCTATCTCATTGGAATTTGAAAAATATTTCTCGAGCGACGATCTCGAGTTTCTATTTCGGCTTCACCGAAGTCAAAATGGGCCCCCTTATTCTCCCAGAAATCACAGAGCACAAATAACTTGCTGTCTCATCCGTTGAACCGATTCGGCGAGGAGACGTCCCTTCAACAACTGTATGAAACTGAAGAAGTTGAACTTGAGAGTAAAATAAGCTGATTTCCTGTTGGATCACCCTTTTTACTTTACCTTGGTAACTTTGGCACCTCTTAAATTTTTAATAGCTGGAAAGATGTTTGAACATTATTCCAGAGACTTGTTTTTTTCCATTTGAGCTCTCAGGATTTGAAAGAACTGCCCACGCTTTCTGCCTATTTTTTTTTTTTCTCGAAAGCTCCCTAAGCTCGTGGGCTGAGGAAAGCTTAAGTAGAAATGGGCGAGGATTTCCTTCTCCCTCCCAAAAAGCAAATGGCTGCTCATTTTCTTTCAGTCTGCCTTCGTTCTCTTTCACCTTCGTTTCCCACCCTCCCCCTTGACAACAACTGTGGTATCGGTTAAGCGCTTAAGATGTGCCGGCTATCGTCTGGGGTCGAGAGAGGATCGTCAGGTCCCACGTGGGGCTCAACTAATATCGAACCCCCGTTTTGCGCGTGAGGGGACTGCGGCATAGAGACTTTAAGTGACTTACCCGAGGTCACACGGCAGGCACGTGTCGGAGCCGGGATTAGAACCCAGAGCCTCTGACTCCCAGGCCCGTGCCCTCTTCCTTTCCATCCCCGTTTCTTTGTAGCGGCACAGTCTTACTCGACACTCTCAGCTCTCTCTCCGCTATTTCTCTGCCCATCTTCAAAACCCAACTAAAATCGGATATCCTCCGAGAGGCCTTCTCCCAGTTAGCCCGCACTGAGTAATAATAACAATACGCATAATAATAATGCTATCTGTTCCTTTATTCATTCAAGCGTAGTTATTGAGCGCTTTCTGCTAAGAGCTGTTATCCGTTAAGGGCTCACCATGTGCCAAGCACCGTTCTAAGCGCTGCGGTGGATGCACCGTAATCAGGTTGGTCCCCTCCCACTTGGGGCTCGCAGTCTCAATCACCATTTTACAGATGAGGTCACTGAGGCCCAGAGAAGTGAAGTGACTCGCCCAAGGTCACCTAGCAGACAAGTGCAGAAGCTGGGACAAGGTCACAGGCCTCGTGGCTCCCAGTCCCGTCCTCTTTCCGCTGCTTCCAAGTGAACTACGGACTCTGGATCGAATCTCCACCCAGCAGATTAAATCACATCATTTCTCCGTCTCCGGGCGGTGAGTGATTTGGGGTTGGGGGTGGAAGGTTTTGTTCTTTTCCTCGGAGGGGCCGACAGACCACGAGCTGTGGCTCACGTGAGACTCTTCGCCGGAAAATGAAGAATCCTCCTGACGTAGATTGGATTTTTTTTTTTTTTTAAGGGGAGATCTCAAACCATATTTCTTTGCCAAACTGACAGTGGTTTAACAGCGGATTGAGCCTGCCCTCAAGGCATGTTGGAATAGGTCCTCTGACTGCCGAATACAGTTGTAGCTTTTTCATTAAAAGCCACAATTAAATCCAGGTCCGTTTTCCAATTGCGCCTCAAACTTCCGCGTCCGTATGATTTATGCTTTCGGCAGAGCCTCTCGAGAAAGGAACAGGACGTCTCTCGCCAGTGAGTTGAATTGTTTCCACCTGGAAGATAAACCGAGGAGCGAGAGCGAGAGACAGAGAGACGTACCGAAGCTGCACCCGGGGATGAGGTGCCTGGGAGAATTCCGATCATTTTAGGTCACGAAGCTTCAAGAAAATGGAACCCGTAGCATTTCGAAGGAGAGGAAAAGCAGCCACGTGGCGTGGTCGGCGTGCCTGATCTCCGCGGAAGATGGAAATTGCTTTGAAACCATCACTTCACTAAGTAGGCCCTTAAATGGCATTGTTATGCGGTAATTCATATTTACATATTTGTAATCAGGCATAATTGCTGACAATGCCTGTCATTTCCCCGCCGACTAAAGACGGTCCGTTTCCGTTGGTGCCCTACTTATTCCGGGAGTTTCCGTGGAACTGTAGGGATTTAGACGGGGACGTGATGAGAAGCGGCCTGGCTCGGTGGAAGGAGCGCGGGCTTGGGAGTCCGAGGTCACGGGTTCTAATCCTGGCGCTGCCACTTGTCAGCTGTGTGACTGTGGACAAGGCGCTTCACTTCTCTCTGCCTCAGTTGCCTCATCTGTCAAATGGGGATTAACTGTAAGCCTCACGTGGGACAACCCGATTACCCTGCATCTACCCCAGCGCTTAGAACGGTGCTCTGCACAAAGTAAGCGCTCAGCAAATACCAACATTATTATTATGTAAGCGACTTGTCCGATCTGCTTATGTCGTTTCTACCCCAGTGTTTAGTATAGCAGGGAGGCGGCATAGCCCGGGCTCGGGAGTCAGGGGTCATGGGTTCTAATCTCGGCTCCGCCACCTGTCTGCCCTGTGCCCTTGGGCGAGCCATTTGAAATCTCTGTGCCTCAGTTACCTCGTCTGTAAAAATGGGGATGAAGACTGTGAGCCCCACGTGGGACAGCATCATTACCTTGTATCTACCCCAGCGCTTAGAGCAGTGCTTGGCACGTGGTAAGCACTTAACAACCACCGTCATAATCAGTATTAGTACGGCACAGTGGGCTAGTGGATAGAGCGTGGGCCCCGGATTCGGAGGACCAGGGTTTTAAACCCAGCTCCACCTCCTGTCTGCTTTGTGACCTTGGGCGAGTCGCTTCCCTTCTCTGTCCCTCATTTCCCTTATCTGGAAAATAGGGAATAAGGTTCTGAGCCCCATTTGGGGCATCGCCTGTGTCCAAACTGATTAGCTCGAATCTACAGTAGTGCTTAGAACAGTGCCAGGCCACATAGTAAGCACTTAACACACATACCACGGTAATTATTATCCTTATCGTTGTTGTCCGTCTTCTTATTCTTGTCATTTGTCGCATTAAGAAATAACCAAATGAAAAGATTCAGCAGATTATCGCGATTTTCATCAAGAATGCCGTTTATGCCCAGGGTAATTGAGTCAGTCTATCAGTACTATGGACTGGGTGACTTTGGAGCAGTTGGAAGTGTGCAACCCAAGCAAGACAAGCATCCCTCACCCAAAAGGGACTTAGGGTGTAATGAGGGAGAGAGACAGATACGAATGATCTATGAATAGGGTGTGTTTGAGATTGCGTCGGGAAGTAGTTTAGGTACATCGAGGCCAAATTGCCCGATGATTAATTAAAGCTCCAAATTGAAAACCACCCAAAATATTTATAAATGTCACCAGGGCCCGAGGGGCAGAGACAGACATTTTGGGGATTGTATGGTTAGCAAACCAGCCAGCTTCTCGCGTGATGTAGGTGGAATCCATGACATTTTGGGTCCCCATTCCCTACCACACCCGTTCTTACCCCGACCGCCAACGGGAGGAGAAAGGGCGGCCCGTTCTGACGGAAGCGGGGCGGATTCAGAGCTCGGAAATCGCCCCTTTTTTTTTTTATTAGGGTATTTGTTAAACGCTTATTATGTTCTTGGCACTGTACTAGGCCCTGGAGTAGATAAAAGCTTGTCAGATGGGACACATTCCCTGACCCATTTGGGCTTACCTTATTTTACGGATGAGGTAACCGAGGCCCAGAGCAGTTAAGTAACTTGACGGAGGTCACACAGCCAGACAAGTGGTGGAACGGGGCTTCTGACTACCAGGCCCGAGCTCGATTCTCTAGGCCACGCTGCTTCTCTGCTCCACTCATTTCCATCCCACGTGGGGCTCACAGTCTAATTAGGAGGGAGAACAGGGACCGAATCCCCATTTAACAGATGAGGAAACTGAGGCACAGAGACGTTAATGACTTGCCCAAGATCGCACAGCAGATAAAGGTCGGAGTCAGGATTAGAACGCCTCGGGGCCCGTGCTCTTTCTGCTAGGCTACCCTGCTTCCCGTGACTTGGGAGGCTGAGCCGTTAATAATACTAATAAGGTTGGTCTTTGCTAAGCGCTGACTGTGGGCAGAGCACTGTTCTAACAGCTGGGGTAGATACAGGGTCATCAGGTTATCCCACGTGAGGCTCACAGTTAATCCCCTTTTACAGATGAGGGAACTGAGGCACGGAGAAGTGAAGCGACTCGCCCACGGTCACACAGCTGACAAGCGGCAGAGCCGGGGTTCGAACCCGTTGCCCTCTGATTGCCAAGCGCGGGCTTTTTCCACTGAGCCACGCTGTTAATCACGGAAGGCCTTTGGAGAAGCAACATGGTGTAGTGGATGGAGCACGGGCCCGGGACTCAGATGGTCTTGGGCTCTAATCCCACCTCCCCCACTTGTCTACTTAGTGACCACGGGCGAGTCACTTCACTTCTCTGCGCCTCGGCTAGCTCATCTTTAAAATGCGGCTTGAGACTGGGAGCCCCACGTGAGACAGGTACTGTGTCCGACCCTATTTACTCGTGTCCACCCCAGTGCTTAGTACAGTGCCTGGCACACAGTAAGTGCTTCACAAATACCACAAACCTTACTATCGTTATGATTTTGGAAGGACTTGGCTTTGAGGAGGGGAGAGGTATGATTTGGAGAGGGAGGAGGTTCCAAGAGGGGGAGACAGTCTGAGCCAGGGGATGGAGGTGGGGAAATTGAGAGATCCAGTAAATGTGAACTCGAGGGGTACCTGGAAATAGCAGGTGAAGAGAGCAGATGTGTCAGGAGGCTTGAATCCGCATTAAGAAGTCACTTTTCCTCCCCAAACCGTCACCTCAAAGACCCTCCATCCCAACCGCCCTCGTCTCACTTCCTCCCTCACGCCAATCCAGAAAATCGGGGATCATTTCTACCCCGATTTTCATCTGATTCGATCTCTTGGTTAAATCGACTGGTTTGTTAGCCCCTGAGAAACACCACAGGGTATCATCGTCAGGCAGCCAGGTTCTCGGGGATGCTAAAGATCCGCAGAACCGTCAGGATTTATGTGGATTTTCAGATAGAACATTGCTCAGATGATTTTATTACTTCTCCGTTCCCCCCTCAGAGGACCGCTACCTTCAAAAAGAAACGCATCTCGGAGAAGAGAGCCAGGTGCATTGAAAAATCTTGGGCTCTCTCCGCCCAAGGCCTGGCTGGTATTAAAAAGCAAATCTGTTCCGTTTAACACTTTCTCCTTGCGCTATGAAAATGTGACAGTCGCAGGAAGAAGCCATTGGGATTGAATAATGGTTGTAAATTCCAGATCTGTGCTCTTTGCGCGCGTAAGATGGTTTCCCGATAGCGTGGTTTGAACTTGTAATTTGTCACTGATGAATATGTGTTCGACGGAGATAGCGCTTTAATCCCCACGAAAGCCGAGAAGAGGTGAGTCGGTTGTTCTCCGAACAGTCGTGTGCGACTCGCCTTTTGCATGTTGATCAACTCAGTCTCTTAACATATCATTTAGTGGCTGGAACTGGTTTATAAGAAAGAAAAAACACATCTCTATCACATCAGGAGTTCACTCTTAGGGTAGCGTTTGGCTTATCAGGGACCACCTTGAAGGGATTTCAACATTTTGGGGATGTTAAACAGGCTGAAGGTAGATGTTATGAATTGAGGATGATCAGCCAAATAACGGTTCAACCTTTAATGATAAGACTAGTACGTAAGCTCCTCCCGTAGAGTGTAAATTCATCCTCTAGACTAACCTCATCCACTAGACGATAAGAAGCAGCACCGAGAAGCGGCCTGCCTGGTGGATAGAGCCCGGGCCTGGGAGTCGGAAGGTCTTGGGTCCTCTGCCACTTACATTCATTCATTCATTCGCTAGTATTTATTGAGCGCTTACTATGTGCAGAGCACTGTACTGAGCGCTTGGAATGGACAGATCGGTAACAGATACAGTCCCTGCCGTTTGACGGGCTCACGGTCTGATCGGGGGAGACGGACGGACAAGAACAGTGGCAATAAATAGAATCAAGGGGAAGAACATCTCATTAAAACAATCGCAAAGACCTTGACCATGTCACTTCACTCCTCTGTGCCTCGGTGACCTCATCTACAGAATGGAGATTTACACTGTGAGCCCAGTATGAGTCAGGGATTGTGTCCGACCCGATGTGCCTGTGACTATCCCAGCGCTTAGTACGGTGCTTGGCACGTAGTACGTGCTTAACAAATACCAGTGTTATCATTATTATTAGACTTAGCTCGCCCTCTAGACTGAAAGCTCGATGTGGTCAGGGAACGTGTCTACCCACTCTGTTATAGTGCACTCTCCCAAGCGTTTAGTACAGTGCTCTGCCCACAGAGCTCAACAGATACCGTTGACTGACTCGCTTTGAGCAGAAGCAAAATGCTTTGTGGGAGATATCCTTGACCTTTTCGTAAAACAAATCCACAAGTTCCAATTAACTGTGAAATACCAAATGGCTGGAGACCAGCGGCGTTTGCTTTTTTCACGGCATTTGTTATGAATAATAATTAATTACCCTCTGCCAGCCGCTGAACTAAGCACTGGGTTGGATGCAAGCCAATTCGGACCCGGCCCCGCGTGGGGCTCACAGTCTAAGTAGGAGGTAGAATGGGCATCGAATCCCCATTTTACAGTTGAGGAAACTGAGGCCCAGAGAAGTAAATCGACTTGCAGGAGGTCTCGCAGCAGACGAGCTGCAGAGCCGGGACTACCTTGATTCTATTTATTTGCTATTGCTTTAATGAGATGTTCTTCCCCTCAGTTCTGTTTACTGCCATTGTTCTTGTCTGTCCGTCTCCCCCGATTAGACCGTAAGCCCGTCACAGGGCGGGGATTGTCTCTATGTGGTCCCGATTTGTCCATTCCAAGCTCTTAGCACAGTGCTCTGCACATAGTAAGCGCTCAATAAATACTATTGAATGAATAGAACCCGGGTCCTCTGACTCCCAGGCCCGTACTCTTTCCGCTACGTCACGCTGGCTCGAGGACTCGGAGAGACGCAGTTCAGTGTGGCTACTTGGATTCCTCAGTTCTCAGCAGATTTATTCATTCATTCATTCAGTCGTATTTATTGAGCGCTTACTAGGTGCAGAGCACTGTACTAAGCGCTTGGAATGGACAGATCGGCAACAGATACAGTCCCTGCCTTTTGACGGGCTCACAGTCTAATCGGGGGAGACGGGCAGACGAGAACGATGGCAATAAATAGGCAAGGGGAAGAACATCTCATAAAAACGATGGCAAATAAATGGAATCAGGGTGATGTTCATCTCATTAAACAAAATAAATAGGGTGATGAAGATATAGACAGTCGCGCGGACGAGTACGGTGCCGAGGGGGTGAGACGGGACAGGGGGAGGAGCAGAGGGAAAGGGGGGAGAAGAGGGTTTAGCTGCGGAGAGGTGAAGGGGGGGGTAGAGGGAGCAGAGGGAAAAAGGCGGGGAGCTCAGTCTGGGAAGGCCTCTTGGAGGAGGTGAGCTTTAAGTAGGGATTTGAAGAGGGGAAGAGAATTAGATGGGCACCAGGTGGAGTTAACTCCCCAAGTCTTAGCGTCTGGACTCAGTCATTTACTGATAGTGTCTCATTGAGGAAGAGGAGATAAAGGAGCTATCAAAATTCACCTCACCGACGGGCAGGGAGTTACTCATGGGCGGGTAGAATCCGGGTGATTCTACCAGTCTCCTTCCCTTCCTTGGGACCAGACTGTAGCGAGAACTCCAGCGATTGGCGTATTTTCCGCCTCTCACTTGAGACCACGTTAACCGAGACCTCGGAAGCTTAATAATAATAATAATAATAATAATAATAATGTTGGTACTTGTTAGCGATCTGTCTCCGTCCTCCCCCCGGTAGGTTAAGGAATGGATCTTTCCCAGTCACCTAACACGGCACCCTGTTTACCGTAGGCACTCAGTAAATACTATTGATGTTCAAGGACTAGATGCTGTTTGAAGCGGCATTGAAACTGAGATGCGTCTCCCTAGAGAAAACACACATTTCCTTTTCTGATTTTGCAAAGGATAACCCTGATTCAGATGACTCGCGCAAGTGGTTTCTGTCGCGATGCCAGTCATAGTTGTCTGTTAAAACAGATGCCTTCCTTTGTGAAGAAGAGAGCGGGAGAGACGCCACTTTAGGCCTCGGGATTTAAGCCCAACTCCCTCCTGGGTTCTTGAGCACTCCGGGGTCGCTTTTGCCGCCACCGTAGCAGCTTGGCCTAGTGGATGGAACACGGGCCCGGGAGTCCGGGGGACCTGGGTTCTAATCCCAGCTCCGTCACTTATCTGCTGTTAAATCTGGTGTTTGATGAGATGTTCATCCCCTTGATCCTCTTTATTGCTATTTATTGCTATTGTTCTCGTCTGTCCGTCTCCCCCGATTGTAAGCGCGACACAGGGCGGGGACTGTCTCTGTCTGTTACCCATTTGCCCATTCCAAGCGCTTAGTACAGTGCTCTGCACATAGTAAGCGCTCAATAGATACTATTGAATGAATGAATGAATAAGCCCCCTTTCCCACTGCTCCTCCCTCCTCCCTTCCCCTCCCTCAGCACTGTGCTCATTTGTCTATATTTTTATTACCCTATTTATTTTGTTAATGAGGTGTCCATCCCCTCGATTCTATTTATCGTGATTATGTTGTCTTGTTTTTGTCCGTCTCTCTCCCCCGATTAGACCGTGAGCCCGTCACTGGGCAGGGATGGTCTCTATCTGTTGCCGAACTGTACGTTCCAAGCGCTTAGTACAGCGCTCCGCACATAGTAAGCGCTCAATAAATGCTATTGAATGAATGAAGGTGGGACAGAGGCTGCGTCCGACCTAATTAATCCGTACCTGCTGCAGAATTGAGGACGGTGTTTGACGCGTAGTAAGTGCTTATCAGCTGCTACAAAAAAAGTCCCAAAACTGAGGTGGCTTCTGGAGTTTCTTTAGCGTGAGGATCTGGAAGCCCCCGGGGTGGACGAAAGGGATGGTGTGGACCAGACTGAAGGTGAGTTTGACGCAACATGATGGGCATTGCCTGGGGGTATTTCTTGCTTCTCTGAGTTTCTCTAAGCACATGGTGGCCTTTCCAGATTCACCTGTCGGTCTTCCATTTGGGAATAATGTTTTTCTGTCCTCCGTGAGGTGGTCTGCTCTTTGAGGGCATGGAAAGTGTGAGGTTTTTTGAGTATACTCTCCCAAGTGCTTTATCCAGTGCTCTTTAGGGGCTCAGTACAGTTCCACTGATGACACTGATGTTCGTTCAAGGGAGCAAGATATAAATAAGGCCCACTCTCTTTGTGGAAAACATATAAGCGTGTGCCCGAGGCATGAATGTTGCAGGAAAGTATTTTGAAATGCCCGTCAGGTGCATTTCAATGGAAAGCAATCTGCCCAAAGTGTTCACGGTTTATATTCTTTCCCGTACTTGGTGGATCAGCCACCTTCAGCCTCTGGCTCTGTGCTGGCTCCAGGCGCTTCTCCCCCTGTTCCCCACAGGCACGCCGTCTCCTCATGCCTGATGACATTCCCGGATTTCCCTTTCAGTTCCGATTCCGCTCACCCTGGGAGGATTTGGGCCCTCCAGGATGGGGGCTCCCTTTCCAGCGTGGCATGGTGGCTAGAGCCCAGGCCCGGGAGTCAGAAGGTCCTGGGTTCTAATCCCGGCTCCGCTTAATTGTCTGTTGTGGGACCTTAGGCAAGTCACTTGCCTTCTCTGGGCCTCAGTTACCTCATGTGAAATGGGCAGTGAGACTCTGAGCCCACGTGGGACAGGGACTCTGTCCAACCCGATTTGCTTGTTTCCACCCCAGTGCTTAGTATATTGCCTGGCACATAGTAAGAACTTAACAAATACCGTAATTATCATTATTATTATCCTTCAGATGCAAATGCAAGGATTAGCAGCATGGCCGAATGGATAGGCAGGGGCCTGGGAGTCAGAAGGGAACTGGGTTCAAATCCCAGCTCCTCCCCTTGTCTGCTGGGTGACTTTGGGCAAGTCACTTCTCTGCGCCTCAGTTACCTCACCTGGAAAATGAGGAAGAAGATTGTGAGCCCCATGCGGGACGGGGACTCTTTCCAGCGGATTAGATTGTACCTATCCCAGTGTTTAGAACAGTGCTTGACCCATAGTAACTGCTTGAAAAATACAAATATCATCATCATCATTTTCATGGTGACTCTCCAAATTGAAATGTCCCTCAGATCTTGAACGCTCTTCTTTCCGGTGGCCGAGGGATCGTTCAGCTCTGTCCACTGCCAGCGGCTCCTTATTCTCTCCCCAGACCTCGGACCTCTCCCCACCCCCGTCACACATAGCATCCCCCCGCAGCTCCAAGGGGCCAGTCGCCGATCGGATTTATGGAGAGCTTGCTGCGTGCGGAACACCGTACCAAGTGCTTGGGAGAGTACGGTGTACTATAACAGGCATATTCCCTGCCCACAGCAAGCTCACAGTCTGGAGCGGGATGAGGAACTTCACAGAAATAAAATTACAGATAGAGGCTACAGACTTAGATATAAGTCCGGAGGGGCTGGGAGGGGGGACGAATAAAGGGAGCGAGGCAGGGCGACGCGGAAGGGAGGTGGAGAAAGAGAATAAAGGGGCCATCCCGTTGGGGTCAGATGCCAAGCTCGAATCCCCGGCCGGACGCATCG
The DNA here is from genome assembly GCF_004115215.2 of Ornithorhynchus anatinus. Taxonomy (NCBI): domain Eukaryota; kingdom Metazoa; phylum Chordata; class Mammalia; order Monotremata; family Ornithorhynchidae; genus Ornithorhynchus; species Ornithorhynchus anatinus. The sequence goes on along the minus strand of NC_041742.1, from coordinate 14,209,073 downwards.
GGGACCGAAAACCGTCACGGTTAACGCGAGGAGACAGACTGTTCTGTCTTGACGGTTTCCCCTGACTGTGTTCACTAATAGTCTAGCAGTGGGTGATCGCGACCTGTCTCTTCTGGGCTCGAGGCTTCACATGATGGGAATCTACTGAAATGGAAAGGAAAAAAAAAAAAACCCACCCCAGCTCTTGGAGGGATGGAGAATATTTAGAGGTAAAGTGGATGCCAAAGACGTTGGGCTTTATAGCTGTTTGGGGAAAGATTGGATCCGTGACCTTAAAGCATGTGACATTTGCCTCATCTCACTGCGTGTGTTAGAGAAACAGAATGGCCTAGCGCATATAGCAGGGGCCTGGGCGTCAGAAGGACGTGGGTTCCGATCCCGGCTCTATCACTCGTCTGCTGTGTCACCTGGGGCTACTCGCTTCACTTCTCTGGGCCTCAGTTACCTCGTCTGTCAAATGGGGATTAAGACTGTGAGCCCCACGTGGGACAGGGCGAGTGGCCAACAGTAGGCACCCAATAAATGCCGTCGATCGATCGATCGATTTTTCACCTCACCCTAGCCGTCTTGTCATACGCTCCCGAGGCGCGTCCGACCCACAGCGACTCCGTGGACTCATCTGTGAGAAGCAGCGTGGCTCAGTGGAAAGAGCATGGGCTTTGGAGTCAGAGATCGTGGGTTCGAATCCCAGATCTTCCACTTGTCAGCTGTGTGACTTGGGGCAAGTCACTTTTCTGTGCCTCAGTTACCTCATCTGTAAAATGGGGATTAAGACTGTGAGCCCCACGTGGGACACCTGATTCCCTTGTGTCTACCCCAGCGCTTAGAACAGTGCTCTGCACCTAGTAAGTGCTTAACAAATACCAACGTTATTATTATCTCTGCCACAACACCCCTCCTCCATCTGCAGTCGTTCCAGGGCTGGTTCCATGGAGTTTTCTCGGTAAAAATGCCCAAGTGGTTTACCATCGCCATCTTCCACGCAGTAAGTCTGAGGCTCCGCCCTCGATTCTCTCCCGGGCCACTGCTGCCCGGCACGGGTGACTTTTGACGCGTAGCAGATCGTCTGCCACTCGCTAGCCACTGCCCAAGCGGGGAATGGAACGGGTAGGCCTCCGTTTGACTCTCCCTCCCGTAGCCGAGACCGGTAGAGTCCTGGAAACTCTCCAGGTGCCATCCTGAGAGGGGGACCCTCGCTGTAGTTGGACTCAAAATAATGGTTGTCAGCATTTACGGAAGGAGTCCAGAGAAGTTTAGAAAGGCCGAACTCCACCGCGTTTTGGGAAGTGCTCTTGGGTGGCGCGAGATGATGGAGCCACCCAAGTTTAGCAGATCGTCAGAGGTGGCCCAGACCAGTTCTTTGTTTCTTCCCCTCTGCTTAAAGCACTTCACACAACCTTCTCACCGTAGAGGACGTGCTGATAGAATATCGTAATCGTTTGTCCGCATTTCGCGGGTCTCGGAAGCGGCAGGGACCGGAGTTGCCATTGTTTTTACGAGATGTTCTTCCCCTCGACTCTATTTATTGCCATCGTTCTCGTCTGTCCGTCTCCCCCGATTAGACCGTGAGCCCGTCAAACGGCAGGGACCGTCTCTGTCCGTTGCCGACTTGTTCATTCCAAGCGCTTAGTACAGTGCTCTGCACATAGTAAGCGCTCAATAGATACTATTGAATGAATGGAGTGAGGCGTGAGGTTGTATCCATACCGTGAGCTGTCACCTCGATAACTCGGAGGTAGCACGTAGTAATGATGATTATTGTGGTATTTTTTTAAGCGCTTAATACGCGCCAGGCACCGTTCTATGCACTGGAGTGGATACCTACAAATCGGGTTGGACACATGGTTGCTCACCATCTTAATCCCCGTTTTGCAGATGAGGGAACTGAGGCCCAGAGAAGTAAAATGACCCGCCCCAACTAACACAGCCGCCAAGTGACCGAACTGGGATTAGAATACAGGTATTTCTGCCTCTCCGGCTCTTGCTCTGTCCACAAGGCCCTGCTGCTTCTCTGCTCAGACCCTGTCTCCATCCCAGGTGGGACTCACGGTCTGAAGTGGAAGTAGGAACAGACAAAAGGCAGAGCGGGCTGCAGATAACAAGAAGCACAAGCTGGGATTTCATCCTCAAGGAGAGTCAGAGAACGCGTCTTGAAAGGGGAGTCCCGGCACTCCAGTGGTTCAGATAAACTCCGTTGGCCGCATTTTAGGTCGCTATTTGCAGTTTCCTGTGCTCTCCGGTGTCATCTCCCGAAATCGGACACGGTAGCTTTGCCATTTTGTTTTTCCGCTTTGCGTCTCTTGCTCTCAGATTCAATTAACGGGGCCATTTTATGTGTGGGTTTGTCTCTGTGTGAGTCTATAAATGAAAAATGACAGAAAGGAGCCCTGTAGATGTATCCCTTTAAACCAAAATAAAGCTGTTTGATGAATGACAATACGATATCACACAACTGCCAGTGTTACTAATTAACAGGCTTTGGGTTTTGATATATTCAGAGGAGTGACTTGTATCTGTGGCTAAAACACATACTAATGATCTGTGTAGTGTTACAATATAGATAGTAAATGATCAAATATTGTTACAAATGAAAAATCTTGTTTGGGCAGAATCTCGAGGCAAAGAAGAGCAGTTGCAAAGCCCAAGTTGTTTTGGTGAGCGCACATGTTTACTAAGAGGCTTTGGAAATCTCTTTGCTATTGTTTTTTTTCTTTGCCGCTCCACAGGAATAGGGTGTCGGGGTTTCCTTTTTGAACCTCTCCGTGATGCGGTTTGATTAATATGGTGAAAACAGTTTTACCATTTGGTTTTTTTGTGGCATTGGTTAAGTGCTCACAATGGGCCTCATACTGTGCTAAGCGCTGGGGTAGAGGCAAGTTTACAAATGGTTAGAGTGCTTTCATGGCAATAATAATAATGATAATTGTGGTACTTGTTAAGTGTCTACTATGTGTCAGGTGCTGCACTAAGCTCTGGGATGGATTACCCTATTTATTTTGTTAATGAAATGTACATCGCCTTGATTCCATTTATTTGCTATTGTTTTAATGAGATGTCCATCCCCTCGATTCTATTTATTGCTATTGTTCCTGTCTGTCCGTCCCCCCCCCGATGAGATAAGCCCGTCAGAGGGCAGGGACTGTCTCTGTCTGTTACCGATTTGTCCATTCCAAGCGCTTGGTACAGTGCTCTGCACATAGTAAGCGCTCAATAAATACTATTGAATGAATGATAAGAGCAAATCAGATTGGACACAGTCCATGCCCCCCATGGGGCTCACACTCTTAAACCCCATTTTACAGAGGAGGGAACTGAGGCACGGAGAAGTTAATCCACTTGCCCAAGATCACACAGCAGATAAGTGGAAGAGCCGGGATTAGAACGCAGGTCCTTTTGAACCTTTTGAACCTTTTGAACGCAGCTCATAACGGTGCTCTGAGCCCGGTAAGTGCTCAAGAAATAGGATTGAACGAACGAATGCAGTTTCTCCCACCTCATCCGGAGCTGAGCTCCGTGGATCACTGCCTTTCTGGAAGTCAGACGATCGCTGAACCGTACTGACCAAGACCCTTCAGAGCTTGAAGTGCCGTACTTGGGAAATGATAATAATTGTGGTATTTGTTAAGCGCTTACTGTGTGTCAGGCCGTAGCGTAGCTCAAGCTGATAAGGTGCTATTTGGGCCAAAAGGCTCCTCACCGACCTCTGCGGGTTTAGATTTCCTTTATAGTCCCTTTAGACTGTACGCCCGCTGTGGGTAGGGTGTGTGTCTCTTAGATTCTGGCGCTGCAAATCTCCCAAGCTCTTAGTAGAGTGCCTGGCACACAGTAAGTGCTCAATAAATACGATTGATTGATTGATTGATTGGAAAGGACACGAGGAGCGAGACGCCCATTCCTTGCCTTCAGGGAGCTTACCTTCACAAGTTTGCCAACAGTGATTGGATTTACACCCTTTAATAATAAAAGTAATAATAATGTTGGTATTTGTTAAATGCTTACTATGTGCCGAGCACTGTTCTGAGCACTGGGGTAGATTCAGGGTAATCAGGCTGTCCCACATGAGGTTCACACTTTTAATCCCCGTTTTACAGATGAGGTGACTGAGGCACCGAGAAGTTAAGTGACTTGCCCAGGGTCACACAACTGACAGGTGGCGGAGCCGGGATTAGAACCCGTGATCTCTCACTCCTAAGCCCGGGCTCTTTCTACTGAGCCACGCTGCTTTAGTCACCCCTCCCTCAGCCCCACAGCGCTTACGCCCTTAACCGTCATTTATTTCTTCAGATTAATGTCCGTCTCCCCCGCTAAACCGTAAGCCCACTGTGGGCAAGGAATGTCTCCTAACTCTTGCATTGACTCTCCCAAGCGCTTAGTAAGCGCTCAGTAAGTACAATTGAAGCCCATCAGCCTCCTTTCGAGAGGTGAGACCAAGGGGAACGATAGGTGACTGTCCCACCCAAAGAAGGCTGTTCAGTCACACTAGACATGCTCCTTTTTCTTCCCTCGGACCCTAGAACTCTACGTCGAATTGGATCTCCCATCCGACGCCTCCTTTCAGGAGATACAAAAATCAGCGGTCATTCGTCCGTACGCAAGGGTTTAACGAGGGGCCATACTTATTGTTTCGTAATTTAGTTTCGGTCCAAAATTCGAGAGAAAATCATCCGCAAATTCCCTTCCCTTCTGTTTCCCGCATTCGAGACCGCTCGAAGATCCACCTGGAATTATTACCCATCTCCGCGTAGATTCTAATAGAGCGGTTCTCTGTTTTCGTTGTAATCTCTATCCCCGTCAGAGGAGACCGAAGAAAGCTCTTGGACTTACATCCTCAACATTGGGCTGCTTTCCAAATCTCTCATTCCCTGGTAGGGTTATATAACAGTGGCGTTCCCACTCTAACTGTGTGTGCTAAATGCTCAGATCGGACCGTCCCAGCGAGATGCGGGCTAATTTTCGGTCGTGATGGAGGAATTCCATCCCCTCCTCTTCTCGGGGGGACTAATAATGCGTAGAAATCTCATACGGGAGAGAGCCGGCGGCGGGGATACTTTCCACGAGCTAAATATCAATCTTCCAGACGTCACGGCCGTAGGGTTGGATGCATCTGGTGTCGCCGGTCTGTGGCGTCCTACGTGAAGGTGTCTCGTTTCCCCACACGCTCTAGATTCGGTTCTCCGAGAGGTGATCCGTGACCAGCCCGACCACTGAATCTCGGCGTGTCTCCTCGGGGAGTCGGGGGTTGGCCGTCTGTCCCGTTCGCGAGAGGTTTTTGTATTGATTTCCGGTGAGGCCTTCCCCCAGAGGGATACCCGCTGGACCTGGGCACCTCTCCCCGTCCGAACCTCCGGGACTCAGATCGCCCCTCTCCCGTCCACAGCCGTGCTTCCGTGGCCATGCCATATGCTTCCTCCAGCTGCTCCAGGGCCCCGGGCCAGAGAATCCATGGATGATTTCTTGGGGCCTCCGATCCGGTCGGGCGGAGAGCGGCCCGAAAGATTCCCCCCAGCCAGATCCGGCCGTCTGAGGAAAACGGCATCTGGGAGTCTTCTGGGGGAAGTCAGAAGGTCGGCCGGGGTCCGGTGTGGGATTCTGCGCTGGGACCATTTAGCCGGGGAGGAAGAGTCAGTTGGAGGGCTTTAATGATATTTGCTAAGCACTTACTATAGGCCAGGCACTGTACTAGACACTGTGGGGGGGCCGTGTTCCCTCTCAAATGCCGCCTCTGGACTTTAAGCTCGTTGTGGGAAGGGGACGTGTCTTTTTAATAATGTTAAATGTGCTTAAGAAGGCACAAGCAAGTTAAAAGGCAGCCGCCTTACACGAGAACTGAAATGAAGGTAGTTCCTTGTTCCGGGACTGTCTGATCTGATGATCGTAAATTTCCCTCGGTGCTTGGCGTATAATAATAATATAATAATAATGTTGGTATTTGTTAAGCGCTTACTATGTGCAGAGCCCTGTTCTAAGCGCTGGGATAGTTACAGGTTAATCAGGTCGTCCCACGTGAGGCTCACAGTTAATCCCCATTTTACAGATGAGATAACTGAGGCACAGAGAAGTGAAGTGACTCGCCCACAGTCACCCAGCTGACAAGTGGCCGAGCTGGGATTCGAACCCATGACCTCTGACTCCCGAGCCGGGCTCTTTCCACTGAGCCACGCTGCTTCTCTATTTTTGTTTCATACTCTCCCAAGGCCTTAGTACAGTGCCCTGCACATAGTAAGCACTCATTTCACTGCGGTAGATCCGGTGCCCAGTCCTGAGAGGCAGAGGACCCAGGTTCTACTCTTGTCTGCTGTGTGACCTTGGGCAGGTCACTTCACTTCTCTGTGCCTCAGTTACCTCGTCTGAAAAATTGGAGATTAACACTCGGACAGGGTCCGCGTCCCACCCGATCAGCTTGTATCCGCTCAGCTTGTATCTACCCCAGCGCTTAGTCCCGTGACTGCTAAAGAGTGAGCTCTTAATAAATATTTTGAAGAAAAGAAGCTGGGCTAGGATTCAATCCATCAGGCAATCCGAGGTATTTAGTGAACGCTTATTGGGTGCAGAGACTCGAACCCAGCGCTTTGGAGAGTTATAATACAACACAGTTGATAGACAAGTTTTCTGTCCTCAAAGAAGTGACAGTATAGGAAGTCTGGACTCCGTGCTGCGTTCATTTGCTTGAGAGTAAAGTCCCTTCTCCCCTGTTATCCCGGTGTCGATGCTATTGGTGTGTTTTCAGTGGAATTAAAATTATTTATCTTATTAATGTCCGTCTCTCCCTCTTGCCTGTGAGCTCGTTATGGGCCAGGAACGTATCCGCTCATTCTGTTGTATTGCACTCTCCCGCGCGCTCAGTACTGGGCTCTGCTCACCGTAAACACTCAATAAATACCACCTTTGGATTGATTGAGTTTGAAACGTATGAATCGTCCCCAGCGATTCCGGAAGGTATCGCTGGCATTTTCTAACGTTGCCCGGGCACACTGCTAAGTCTCCTTGGTTTCAGCACTCATTATAAGGCGAATCACTGAGCATTGATGAAATGGGGAATGGGACATCTGGTCTTTCCGGAGGGGCTGATTGAAACGGAATGGAAGCAGAAGGGATCCGTGTGTCTCCCTCAAGCGGGAGCCGATCCGGGCCCTTGTGACGTCGACGGGGCGGGTGGACGGGACCGAACCCTGCCATCCCGCCCCAGGGCAGAAGTACAGTGTCCGGAAGTCCGAACCAACCCCCGGGAGATTGAATGTGACAAGGTGCTCCGTCGCAGAGCGGCGGGGCCTGGTGGATAGAGCTCGGGCCCGGGAGTTAAAAGGACCTGAGTTCTGGTTCTGGCTCTGCCCCGTGTCTGCTTTGTGACGGCAGGTGAGACACTTCTCTTTCCTCAGTTACCTCATCTGTGAAAAGGGGATGAAGACTGTGAGCCCCAGGCGGGACGGGGACTGTGTCCAATCTGATTTCCTTGTATCGACCCCAGCGCTTCGGACAGTGCCTGGCACGTAGTAGGAGCTTAACACATGCCACAGTTATTATTATTATTCATTCATTCACTTATCCAGCCATATTTATTGAGCGCTTGCTGCGTGCAGGGCACGTGGGAGAGTATAATGAAACAGTGATCAGCCACATTCCCTGCCTACAACGACCGTACTAGTTTTTCATGATTCCCGTGTAGGGATGACATCTCTTCTGATTATTGGATCAGACTGTGAGCTGTAGACTCGAGGCATCTTTAGGTCAGGGAACAACATGTCCGTTCATTCACTGTCATATTTACTGAGTGCCCACTGTGTGCAGAGCAGTCTACCAAGCACTTGGAAAGCACAATTCAGCCATAGAGACAATCCCTGCCCATACCGGGCTTCCAGTTTAGAAGGGGGAAGACAGGACATGAAAGCAAGTCAGCAGGCATCAATATAAATAAACAGAATTACAGATATGTACCCTTCAAAATGAGTAAACAGGCATCGATATAAATAAAAGGAATTATAACTATACGCATAAGCGCTGTGGGGTGTGGAGAGGGAGGGAAGAGCAAAGGGAGTGAGTCGAGGTGACGCGGAAGGAAGGGGGAGCTGAGGAAAAGGGGGGCTTAGTCTGGGAAGGCCTCTTGGAGGAGGTGACCTTTCAGTAGGGCTTTGAAGCAGGGAAGAGTGATGGTTTGGCGGCTTTGAGGAGGGACGGTATTCCAGGTCAGAGGTAGGACGTGGCCCAGGGGTCGACGGCGGGTCGGGCGAGAACGAGGCACAGCGGGGAGGGGAGCGGCTCCGGCGGGAGCCGAGTGCGCGGGCTGGGATGTTAGAGGGAAGAAGGGAGGTGAGGTTGAAGGGGGAAGGTGATGGATAGTTTCGAAGCCAACAGTGAGGAGCTTCTGCGAGAGACGGAGGTTGATGGGCAACCACTGGAGACTTGTGAGAGTCTACCAGCTCCGTCCTCTCCCAAGGTTTTAGTTCAGTGCTCTAACCACTGTAGGCCCTCACTAAATACTGTTGGCTGATTGATCACAGTAGCTGTTGTACCTATTCAAACAAATGTTGAAAAAATAATTTGGAGCATCCAAATTTGGCCCTGTGGTTTAGCTTTCTCTTTAACATCAGTCGGTCAGTCAGTGTATTTATTGAGCGCTTTCCAAGGGCAGAGCACTATACTGAGCCCTGGGAGATTAGGCTATAACAATATAGCACACAAACCCCTGTCCACAACAAACTATTGTTGGCTTATCCCGTCTCCCCTGGGAGGAAAGCATTTACCCGGGTGAACCTTGGACTGTTTTCAAAACAGTGGGTCGGCTCACCATCGTTAATGCATGACGCGATCCCTTGAGGTGCAATATCTGACGGGGGTGATTTAGGCCCTCTCGTAAAGCCGGCCATTTGAGAAGTTAGCAGCCCAACGGCCAGAGGTGCCCGGCCTAACTGCCGACACTTTGCTCGCCCCCGTTAACCCTCCCATGCCTAGAGATTTCACTCCGACGGTTATTTCTCCGTCAGCATTTCTCCAATAAACCTCAACTTCCAGCGGAGCTGTTTGAACTCAAAGTCAGTGGGAGATCATTCGCCGTACCGGGCCGGAGAGGGCACTTGATTTATTTTTGAAAAGAAAGGAAAACGTCGATAAGGCTTCCCTAACTTTCTTTTTCCGTTGGACCTGAAAATCGAGGCTAGGAGTTGAGTCCATCCATCAGTTGTCTATCCTTCCGTTGTACCGTCCCACGTGCTCAATTCCGAGTTGTACTCTCCCAAGTGTTCAGTACAGCGCCGTTAATACGGAGTTGTACTCTCCCAAACACTTAGGATGCTGCTGTATTCTGCCAAATGCTTAAGACGGTGCTCTTACTAAAGAGTTGAACTCTTCCAAATCCTTAGTACAGTATTGGATGCCCCTAACAGTATAAAACAGGGCACAGCAATCAATAAATAGCCATATTGCTACTATTTGTATTACCATCTATTGCGCCCCACCCCACCCCTTTCTAGGCCACGATGAACCGGTCTTCCCATCCTTTCCCCGTGTTTTGAATTTTTTTTTACGCTATTTGTTAAGCACCTACTGTGTACCGGGCACCGTTCGATACCAAGTAATCGGTCGGGCCACGGTGGATGGATGGAGCTCAAACTCTCCATCCCCCTTGTACAGATGAGCTAAATGAGGCATAGGGAAGTAAAGTGACTCGCCCAAGGAGCCGGGATTAGAACCCAGCCCCTTTCGGCTAGGCCTCCCGGTTGCTTCCTCGAGATGATAAATTCGTTATGGGCGGACAACGGGTCTCCTGATTCTGTCGTACCGTCCCAAGCGCTTAGTACAGTACTCTGCACCTAGTAAGCAGTCCATCAGGACCCTTGATCGATTGATTACTGTACCTACTGCTGTCACAGAGTTGTATTTTGGTGATGTTGGAACGGCAACAATCTCAGCAAACAGGAAGCAACAGATTCAGTGACTCCGAACAATGTTGACGAATGACACAGTAGGATGGCCCATTAAAAATAATGTGCGACGACTAAAAAGAAAGCAGAGCGATCCATTAGCATCTGACTCGTCTTTAATTGAACCGCCTCTGAAGTGTAAAATGAAATCTGCAGTGATGGTCGCTTCCTGATACTTGCTCAAAATGGTCCTCAAATAAACACTTTCGGTGCAGTTGGCAACCTCCCTAGAAGATGCCATAAGTGGAATTCACAATGTTTATAGTTCAGGCTGGGGATTTTTTTTTTTTTTTCCATCAGTACCTCATTACTTTGTAAAATGGAAGACGGAGGGGCGGGAGGTGTAGGACATTAAATGTATGAAGCTCCCTTTAAAATCCTTCAATTTTACTTGCAGTCTGCTGCTGTGAAAATACTATTTGCTTAGATTTTTCTGTCAGCGGAGAGGACGATTGACTCGGTTTGGAGATTTTCAGAGTTTGTTTTCATTCGCTCTCTCGCCGGCACCTTAGGCCGCATCCTATTGGAACCTCCGGGCAAAGCACTGTGTTTCTGAAAAGCGACGTTATATTTTCTGGCCGTCCGGGAGCCCTGCGATGGGTGATAAGAGCAAACGTCCCCACCTACGCTTAGAGGCCGGTGGCCTTCCTTTGGGGACGGGGCTGCCGTGGCCAACGCGGCTGTTCTGATCGATCAGTCGTATTCATTAAGCGCTCACTGTGTGCAGAGAACTGTACTGAGCGCTTGGGAGAGGACGACATCGCAGTATAACAGTTGGTAGACGTGGGAATGTGTCCGTTGTTATATTGCCCTCTCCCAACCGCTTAGAACAGTTCTCTGTACGCAGTAAATGCTCAATAAGTATGACCGACTCACGTGTTCTCTGCCCACAGTGAGCTTACGGTTTAGAAAGGGAGATATGTTTTGATATATTTACATCCGTGTAAATAAATTAAGGTTAATAAATGTTGTAGGGCTGAGATAGGGGTGAAAAAACGAAGCACATCAGGGCGATGCAAAAGGGAGTGGGAAAGAGGAGAGCAGGGCTTCGTCATCTTGGAGAGATGGGCCTTCATGGCACAGTGCTCGGCCCAGAGTAAGTGCTCAATCAATACCATGGGTTGATTGGCTGGATGAGGCTTTGAAGACAGGGAGGGGAGTTGTCTGACTGGCAAGCCAGGCCAGGGGCAGGATGCGGGCGAGGGGTTGGTAGCGAGATGGAAGAGATGGAGGTACGGTAAGTAGGTTGGCGTTAGAGGAGCCAAGTGTGCGGGCTGGGTTGTAGCGCGAGGGCAGTGAGGTGAGGTAGGAAGGGGCACGGTGATCGATTAAACTAAGCTCCCTGACCAGACCTGAAGAGACCCCACGGTCTGGCTCTCTTGGGCCTACTAGTTCTTTGAAGCCTGTCCCCCTTTCCGATCCTCATCCCCACTAAAATCGCCAGCTCCTCCTCGTCCTCGGCACTCAGAATGAAACTTAATAATGTTGGTATTTGTTAAGCGCTTACTATGTGCCGAGCACTGTTCTAAGCGCTGGGGTAGACATAGGGGAATCAGGTTGTCCCACGTGGGGCTCACAGTCTTAATCCCCATTTTACAGATGAGGGAACTGAGGCACAGAGAAGTGAAGTGACTCGCCCGCAGTCACACAGCCGACAAGTGGCAGAGCTGGGATTCGAACTCATGAGCCCTGACTCCAAAGCCCGTGCTCTTTCCACTGAGCCACGCTGCTTCTGCTTCATCCGATCTTACTGAGCGCTTACTGTGGGCAGAGCACTCTACTAAGCGCTTGGGAGAGGACGACGGAACAATAAATAGGCACATCCCCCGCCCACATCGTGCTTCCAGCTTAGAGACATCAGAACCCCTGAACCCATCGAACGGTGAATTGAACATTCATTCATTCATTCATTCAGTGCTATTTCTTGAGCGGTTACTGTGTGCAAAGCACTGTACTGAGCGGTGCAGCCGGTAGCCCTGGAGCTGACCTTGGGGGGAGTGTAAGCTCGTTATGGGCAGGGAACGTGTCCTTAATTCTGTTGGATTGTACTCTTAATAGATTTTGCTACTACTGGTATTTTGCTCTTAGTAGCCAAGATACCGACTCTGTTGTATTGTAATAATAGTAATAATTTGGGTATTTGTTAAGCGCTTACTACGCGCAGAGCACTGTTATAAGCGCTGGGGTAGACACAGGGGAATCAGGTCGTCCCACGTGGGGCTCACAGTCTTAATCCCCATTTTACAGGAGAGGGAACTGAGGCCCAGAGAAGTGAAGTGACTTGCCCTCAGTCCCACAGCTGACAAGCGGCAGAGCCGGGATTCGAACCCATGACCTCTGACTCCAAAGCCCGTGCTCTTTCCACTGAGCCACGCTGCTTCTCAAGCACTTCTAAACGCTTAGTTCAGTGTTCTGCCCACAAGAAGAGCACAATACATACCATCGATTGAATGACGGATTGAAGAGAGAAATAGTCGGGTAACAAAGGGGAGCAGCCTGGCCTAGCGGATTGAGCGCGGACCCGGGAGTCAGAAGGACCCGGGTTCTGATTCCGGCTTCACCACTTGTCTGCCGTGTGACCTTGGGCAAGTACTTCACTTCTCTGTCCCTCAGTTTCCTCATCTGTACAATGGCGATGAGACTGTGGGCCCTCTGAGGGATAGGGACCGTGTCCAGACCGATTCGCCTTTATCCGCCCCAGACCGGGGACAGAGATGGCATGGTGGAGGGATTCCCGACTCACTGTGTGACTTGGGAGAAATCCTCCTGGGGTCGCATGTCATTTCCAAGTCCGTTTTGATGAGTACGTGTACGTGGCATATACTTCCTTCAAGGCAAAAAAAATCGTGGGGGGAAAAAAACATTACAGGACATGCATATAAAACTTGTGTTTTAACAACTGGAATTATGGAAATCCATGCCAGTAGTTATCTTTATTATTGTTTTGCCATCAGCAACAACAAAGTTTTGGAACCCCAAGAGCTGACATATTGAAATCCCATCTGCTCTCGCACCGAATCGTCGCGTAACTTCTCCGTTCGATCAGAAACTAAGCAATGAAAAGGCATTTCATGCTGAATTATAGTTCCGATCCATTTAGATTTTGTTTTCAGGAAAAGAAATTCCTCCATTTTTTTTCCTGATCATAAACGAGGCCGAATGGAGAGAACGAGTCTTAACACTTCCCTAGCCTGGATTCCCCCAAGACCAGACCAGCCTTCAGAACCATCAGTTGGAATCGAAAACTAGGACTTCCTTGGGTGTGATGGCGTCGTTCCTCTTACGATTCTCAGATTCACCTAAATCGGTTCTCACTGAAGTGGCACTCCTTTGGTTTTCTGGAACAGGCCTTTGTTTGAGTCCTGTCCCTGGAAGAGGCCTAAAATTAACTTGGGAAGGCAGTGATCTCCTCAGAAAAGTGGAACAAGCTAAAGAGGAAGAACGTCGGCGGGCTACTAGATTCTGAAGTTCCCTTTCCTGAGGGTTGTAGCTTCGTGAGGCGGAAGGTTGGACTGGATCTGACCAGTGAGCTTAATATCCGTCACCCAGTTCACCCTCGGGATCCCTCAGCCAGAAACTGGGACAGGGAAGGGCTGGGAGGAGGAAGACGCCTTTAGCACTGTGGCCTAGCGGAGAGCCCAGGCCTGGGAGTCAGAAGGACCTGGGTTCTAATCTCGACTCCGCCCCTTGTCAGCTGTGTGACTGTGGGCAAGTCACTTGGCTTCTCCGTGCCTCGGTTCCCTCATCTGTAAAATGGGGATTAAGACTGTGAGCCCCATGTGGGACGGGGACCGCGCGTCCAACCCGATTTGCTTGTATTCACCCCAGTGCTTAGTAGAGTGTCTCTCACGCAATAAGTGCTTAACAGATATCACCGTTATTGTTATTGTTATTATTATTAAGATCTGCAGAGGGCCTTGAAGACAGAGGAGATCGACAAGAGGAAACTGCTTTTCTCTTCTTTGAGGATAATACTTTACCGTTCCCTCCCAAGGCTTTATTTAGTACAGTGCCTTGAACACAGTAGGTACGAAACAGCACGGCACTCCAGCTGTAGTAGGCGCTCAGTATACTGCTCTTCACAGAGTAAGCTCCCCCGTAGAGAGCTGTGCAAACCGTAGACGTCCGAGACAGGATTCTCTACAGAATAGGTGCTTGATAAACACTCTTGATGAATGGACAAGAAACGTGCCCTACTAACAGAGGAGAAGTGAGGCTTAGCAGAAAGAACACAGGCTTGGACGTTAGAGGACCTGGGTTCTAATTCTGGCTCTGCCATTCGTCTGCTGTGTGACGTTGGGCGACTCACTGAACTTCTTTGTGCCTCATTTGCCTCAACAGTAAAATGGAGAATAAATCCTTCTCCTTCCCACTTAGATTGTGAGCCCAATTTGGGACAGCGACTGTGTCCAGACTGTTTAACTTGTATCTACCTCAGGGCTTAGAACACTGCTTGACAGCAGTGAGCGCTTAACAAACCCCATAAAAAACCCACAGCCCAAAGGAGAGCCCTTTCATTCCCCACACGGTGAGGGGATGGAATGATAATTAAAATCGCGATCTCACCGAGTCCTTTCTGTAGTTCTAAGGGAACATCTATGGTATCGTATGCTCCCCATTGTATTGTGCGCTTCCAAGTGCCTAGGTCAGTGCTCCGAGCACGGTAAGGGCTCAGTAAATACCGGCGATTGATCTCACATTGCTGTCTGAGAAGAAAAAGATTGAGCTTGCACATCAAATGGATTTCAGAAAGTATCTCCAAGACCCCCGTTCCTCTAATAATGACTCCACCCACCTTCAAAGCCTAATTGCAGGCACATCTCTTCCAAGAGGCCTTCCCTAAGCCCTCCTCCCACTCCCTTCTGCTTCACCCTGCCTCTCTCCTTCTATTCATCCCCCGTCCCAGCCCCACAGCACTTAGGTACCTATCTGTGATTTATTTATTTATATTAATATCCGTGTCCCCCTCTGACTGTAAGCTCGTTGTGGGCAGAAAATGTGCCTGTTTATTTTTGTTTCGTAGTGCAGTGCTCTGCGCACAGTAACTGCTCAATAAATACGATCGACTGACTGACTGATAAAGTTTTCGGATACCACCCCGCGTTTCTTCAACCGATAAACCAAGCCAGAGTCGGCTTCGGCAGGGGTCTGGGTCCGATGTTTCTTCACGGAGTCGCTGATCCCGATGGGCCTCCCGGACTAAAAAGGACATAAATGAGTCCTCTGCCATCGCTCGGGCCCAGTCCGGCCTGAATCCCTCATCCATGCTGCATGGGAACCACGCTGGCTAGCAAAGAACCTCGAGGGCATTGCGCCCTCACGTAGTAGAGGCTTCTGGTCGTGGTTTTCCACGGCGGGAAGAGACCCAGGCGTCCGGTGGGGAAAGGCCTAACGTCCACCACCCGATTCCCAGCTGTCGCTAGACTGGACGACCCTTGACCCGGTTTTCAAGTAGCCATTTGGTGTCAGACGAGGTCGGGCCGGTTTTGGGCGGCCGTTCTCCAAGATGGCAGCACTCGGGCGAGGCATCGGCAAGGAACCACCGACACCGCACGCAGAACCCGGCGAGCCCGTCCCCTTCTCGACGAGACCCGAGGGGATCGAACCGACCTCGATCCATTCCGGGCCGCCGGAACCCACGGGACGGGGACTGTTGATTAATTTCTAGAAAGTGGAATGAAAAAGGAGAAAGGGAAATCTGTCGGAGAATTGATACAATTAACTGGAACAGTTCCTTGGAGCTATTGCGATCTGTTATGTAAATATGTGTAATTAGGAGACTTTGAAAAGGCATATTATTTACCCTGTAGTTTTTAGTGACGCTGCCATTTAACGGCTAGAGCTTTTCCTTGCAAATGAGGGTGCGTTTCCCATTCCAGAGCAGGTATTGATTTACATAAGGACCTTTGAAAAATTTCACACCATGTCGCCCGTGCGAATGTTCTCCTTAGTGTTCACGGGAATGAGGCGATAACTTATTGTCAAGCTTCAGGCCAAACCCAAGCTCCCTCTAGACTAAGCTCGTCCGTGGGCAGGGCCTCTGTCTCTCCCAACTCGGTTATATTGGAGCGCAGGCCTGGAAATCACAGTTCTGCTCCATGTTTGCCACGTGGTCTTGGGTCAGTCTCTTAAATTCTCTGGGCCTCAGTTATCGCACCTGTGAAACAGGGAGAAAGAGTCCCATGTAGTAAAGGACTGTGTCCAAGCTGATTAATAATGTTGGTTTTTGTTAAGAAGCGCTTACTGTGTGCAGAGCGCTGTTGTAAGCGCCGGGGTAGATACAAGGTCATCAGGTTGTCTCACGTGAGGCTCACAGTCTTCATTCCCGTTTGACAGATGAGGCCACTGAGGCACAGAGAAGTGACTTGCCCACAGTCACACAGCTGACAAGTGGCAGAGCTGGGATTCGAACCCATGATCTCTGACTCCCCAGTCCGTGCTCTTTCCACTGAGCCACGCTGCTTCCCAAACCTGTGTGTACCCCAGTGCCTAGAACAGTGCTTGGCCCGTAGTAAGTGCTTAACAAGTACCAGTATGATCATTATTACTCTCCCAAGCACTCAGTACAGTGCTCTGCGCAAGTAAGTGCTCAATAAATACGGTGGATCGATTGGTTGAATGTCTACAGGGTTGGGTAAGTCATTTCACTTCTCTGTCCCTCATTTACCTCACCTGTAAAATGGGGATTGAGAACGTGAAGCCCACATGGGACGGGGATTGTGCCCAACTCTATCTGCCGGTATCCACCCAGGCGCTTAATACAGTGCCTGGCACATAGTAAGCCCACGTCACTTAAGGACAAGATTCCATATCAAACGACAAGACGAGATCAAGAGAGTCCCGCTACTGGGACGTAACCAGTCTCCTGGTTCTGGGCGGGGAACGTTTCTCCTAATTCTGTCGTATTCTTCAACTATTCTGTGCAGTGTTCTGCACGTAATAAGTGCTCAAAAAATACCATCGATTGTTTCATTCCTTCGTTCAGTTGTATTTATTGAACGCTCACTGCGTGCAGAGCACTGTATTAAGTGCTTGGAAAGTACAATTCAGCAATAAAGGGACACAGAATCCCTGCTCAAACCAGGCTTAGAATCTAGAAGGGGGAAGAAACGTCCAAACAAGTAAACAGGCATCAATAGAAATGAGACCTGTCGTGGTGGACGCAATGTAGCCAAAATGTTAGATCATTCATTCAGTCGTATTTATTGAGCGCTTACTATGTGCAGGGCACTGTACTAAGCGCTTGCATGTATTGACCTTCTCAATGACACACACGCGTTCATTCATGGGTGACTTCTTTTAGTTGTGTCTCACCTGAACCCAGATGTGTGAATGTGGCTCAGTCATGTTTAGTGAGCACTTATGGAGCTCTCCTAAGCGGGCATGGCCTAGAGGATGCATCACAGGCTTGGGAGCCACCAGGGCCTGGGTTCTAATCCCATCTCCATCATTGGTCTGTTGTGTGACCTCGGGTGAGTCACATTATTTCTCTGTGCTTCAGTTTCCTCATCTGTAAAATGGGGATTCAGACCTTGAATCCTAGGTGGGACAAGGATTGTGTCCAACCCGATTACCTCGTATCTACCCCGGAGCTTAGAATAGTACCTGGTACAATGCGAGGGCTAAACAAATGCCATTAAAAAAAAATAAAATGGAGGATGTTATTCTACGACCTACTTCTCCCTAGGACTGTCACCTTCTGCCCTCTCCGGCTATTCTTCCCGTCTGATGTCTGTGGGATTTCAGAGCGCTCTGACTTCTTTCTTTCACTTTATCTTCACCGGCCCCATCCTTACGTAAGCGCACGCGGGTCGGCGGTGCCCCTCGATCCTCCCGTTCCACTCCCCGAGGCCCCGGATCTAGGCCAGATCCTGAAGCGACCCCGTCTTCCTTTCCGAGAAGCCGAGTCAGGGCCGCCATTTGATCAGCTCGCCCCAACTTAGCTCACCTCACTGATCTCCTACTCCACCCCAGCCCGCACAGTCCGCTCCTCTAGCGCCCGCTTACTCATCGGGCCCCCGTTCTCATCTATCCGGCCACCGACCCCTCTCCCACGTCCTCCCCCTAGCCTGGAACTCCTTCCCCTCCGTATCGGCCAGACCGCGACTCTCTGCCCATTTTCAAAGCATTTTTAAGGTCACATATCCTCCGAGAGGCCTTGCCCGCTTAAAGCCTCTTTTCCCAGCTCGCTCTCCCTTCTGCCTCATCTACGCACTTCAGTCTGTGACCTTTGGACTTGGGATATTCGCCCCGCCGCCAACCCCCTCCGCTTCCCCCTCCTCCACGTCCATTAATCTTACCGTGTCGTACTCTGCCGGACAGTATGTACCCAACGCTCGATAAATACCACTGATTGATTAGTATTTACTGAGTGTTTCTTGAGTGCAGAGCGCTTGGGAGACTACAATTCAATAGAGTTGGCATACACGTTCCCTGCTTTACGGGAGCAAGATGCTGGGAGTTTCGGAACCCTATCTCACCGACCTCCGCTGCCAGCTTACGTTAGGACAACGTTGCTTCTTTCACCCGAAAGGTCAAAATCTGGCACTTCGCCTAATACGCCTATTCAGTGGCCAAAGCAGAATCCCACCCCCACCCCTCGTATCGCGTGAGTTCCATTTCCTTTCATTTATTTATTTATTACTTTATATTAAAATCTCTCCCTCTAGATTGTTAGCTCATTGTGGGCAGGGAATGTGTCTGTTTCTTGTCGTATTGTACTCTCCCAAAGAGTGCTTTGCAATAAGAGAGGGATATAATGCTTTTTTTTTTTAATGGTATTTGACTTCGTTCCAAGCCCTGTACCAACCTCTGGGCTAGATACGAGCCAGTCGGCCTGAACGCATTCCCACGTTGGCCTCACAGTCTTAACCCCCATTTTGCAGATGAGGAAAGTGAGGCAGGGAAAAGTAAGTGATTTTCCCAGGGTTACACAATGGACAGGGGACAGCGCTGGGATTCGAAGCCAGGTCCTTCCGACTTCCAGGCCCGTGCTCTATCCACTAGGCCAGGCTGCTTCTCAGTCAATCAGTCTCCCGCTCATTGATGCACTGAACTGGAGAGGTGAGAAATGTCACTTGGCAGAAACAACATATTACACGAGAGGTATTTAATTGCATTCCAGGCTGCAAGCTAATCGTTCATTTGTGTTAGTGCAAACCAAACTTTAGCTGTCAGCCGTAGAGTCGGTGCTTCAGAATGGCTAATGTCATCCGGTGGAGTGAACGTAGAGATATCGGTTGCCACCTCTCTCTCTTGCTCTCCATTCCTCTTTCTTTATTCCTATCTCTCTCCCTTTTGTTTTCTTGCTCCATCTCTCTCTCCTCGTCTCTGTCTTCCTTTCTCTTGTATCTACCCCAGAGCTTAGAACAGCGCTTGACACATAGCAAGCGCTTAAAAATACGATCGTCAAATCCGTATCTTACAAATACGATCATCATTATTAGTGTTTTCATTAAGTTGGTGTCTGCCATATTTTGGCATTTAGGAAGATGTCAGATGCTGTCAGTCCTGAATTAACAGATCTCTCGGTTCTGAACAACTCCCTGTAGCTGAGGAGGGACAGAGTGGCTGTCTCCATTGGTCCGTTGGCTCGGCGGAGGTCACCCACGGGAGAGACGGGTGAAGGCGTTCCAAAAAGAATCATCCTCTTTGTTAGCTGGGGTTCATTATGAATCCCCTACATTCCCCCTTCGTCCCGTCTGGCTTTTCCCATTCGCTTGCCTGTTATGTTTCTCCTCGTTAACACGTCCGCCGGAGATAGGCAGCAAAACGAGGTGAAACCGAAGCCATTCAATTCGGGTTCCCATTAAGAGCAGTTCTGAGAAGTGGAAGCGACTGGGTAGTTTGGTTTGGGAGCCTGTGAATGGAATTTAACCCAGGTTCTGCCCGTATTTTGTTCCTGCGGGATAAGTCGGTTAGTCAATCGTATTTACAGATTGCAGAGGACTGTACTAAGAGCTTGGGGAATCACAGAGCAACGATAAACAGACACGTGCCCTTCCTACGACGAGCTTGGAGGCGTGGCCTAATGGATAGAGCACAGGCCTGGCACCTAAACCCGGCTCCCCGACGTGTCCATTGTGTGACCTTGGACGCGTCACTTAACTTCTCGGTGCCTCACTTTTCTCATCTGTAACACGTGTATCGACCGTGAGCCCCATGTGGGACAGGGACTGTGTCCAACATGATGAACTTGAATCTACCCCAGCGCTTAGTACAGTGCGTGCCACAGAGAAAGCACTTAACAAATGCCATTATAAAAAATAAAATAATTCTCAGAGATGGTTCAGAGGCTGTGCCATGGCCACCTCGTTGCCAACAAATCAATCGGTGGCATTTATTGGGCACTTACTATGTGCCGGGCACCGTCCTAAATGTTTGGGAGACTATGTGTTATTGTGGGCGGCGATTGTGCGTTTAACTTGGTGGTATTCAAACTTGCACTAGGAATGGGCCTCTCCACGTGGTATTGTAGTTTCTGACTAACAATAATAATAATAATAATGGTATTTGCCAAGTGCTTACTACGTGCCAGGCACTGAACTAAATTGCGTTGGACCCAATCCCTGTCCCACCTGGGGCTCACCGTCTCAATCCCCATTTTACAGATGAGGGAACCGAGGCCCAGAGAAGTGAAGGGACTTGCCTAAAGTCACACAGCGGACGTGTGTTAGAGCCGGGATTAGAACCCATGACCTTCTGACTCCCATCCTCTATCCACTACGCCGTGCTGCTTGCCACTAAGCCATGCGTATCAAAGCGCTTAAGGGATACACAGTCAACACTGAGGGGAGGGTGGATGGGGGAACTAAAAGGTCCAGTCTGGGAAGGCTTCTTGGAGGAGATGTGATTTTAGGGGGGCTCTGGAGATGGGGAGAATGGTGGGTCGTTGGATACGGAGGGGGAGGGCTTTCCAGGCCGGAGGGCGAATTTGGGCGAGGGGGCGGTGGTCAGACAGGCGGGATCGAGGTGCGGAAGAAGTGAGCCGTTTCTCCGGATCTGTGGTACACCTGTGAAAAGCACTGATTTTTATGAAACCGAGTTTTTCAAATGGGACCGATGGAACCGGCAATATTGTTCTAGCAATAAAGATCTCGCAGTATAATTTACGGGCTAATAAAGATTTTACGGAAGCCAAAATGTGGGCTTCTGTGAGGATTTCAGAGGAGAAATGCCCCAGCCTTTTATAGATTGCCTACCTGGGGACACTCACCTGCTTTTCAATCCTCACATGAGCCGTTTAAGACCCTCCGGCAAAAAAGCCGTCACCACCGAGTTACGCGGTGAATGTTTTGGAATCATATCAGTATTAGTTTTGACTTAAAGCACTTTGTGCCGAGCACTGTACTAAGCGCCGGGAAAAGTGCAAAGCAGCGTGCCCTAGTGCATAGAGACCAGACCTGGGAGTCAGAAGGTCACGGGTTCTAATCCCGGCCCTGTCTCTTTTCTGCTGTGTGACCTTGGGCAGATCATTTCACTTCTTCGGGCCTTGGTTACCTCATCTGGAAAATGGGGTTTGAAACCGCGAGCCCCACGTGGGATAGGGACTGTGTCCAACCTGATTAGCTTGTGTTCACCCCAGTGCTTCGTGCTGTGCCTGGCAGATAGTGAGGACTTAACGAATATCATCGTTATTTGTATAGTTATTATTGTTACGATGCAACGGACTTAGCAGACACGTTCCCTGCCCATAATGGACTTAGGGTCTAGAGGGGAGACAGACATTAATACGACCAGATAGGTGATTCATAATTTAATTTCAAGATATGTACATGGGGGGTGGGCGAGGTGTCCAGTGGTCACCCAGCCAAGTGCGTAGACAACGCGGGAGAGCGAGCTGGGGAGGAAAGGGCTTAATCCGGGAAGGCCTCTTGGAGGAGATGCGGCCTTAGTGATGCGTTGAAGGTGGAGAGAGGGTGGTCTGGAGGATATGGATGGGGAGGAAGTTTCGGGTTGGGGGAGGACGTGGGAAGGTGAGATGGGGGCCCGGTGAGTAAACCGGCGTTAGAGGAGGGGAGTGCGTGGGCTGGGCCTTACGATCGGCTTTAATGCGGTCAATCTAGATCTTGTCCTCCTCACTGCCGACCTCCGTCTCATTTATCCCACCGCGGATGCCTTGCTTACCGCCTCCCGTTGGCCTGCAGCTCCCTCCCCCCTCACAGTTGACAGACCGCTACTTTCCCCACCGTTTATTTGTGTGATATTTGTTAGGCGCTTATTAGGCGACAAGCACTGTACTGAGCACTGGGGCAGCTACAAGATAATCTGGTGGGCCACGTCTGTGACCGTCTTAATCCCCGTTTTACAGATGAGGGAACTGAGGCCCAGAAAAATGGAGTGACCTGACCGAGGTCACCCAGCGGGTAAGTGGCGGAGGCAGGATTAAAACCCAGGTCCTTCTGACTCCCAGGCTCACGCTCTCTCCACTGGGCCACGCTGCTTCCCCTCACAACCCTCCCAAATTCACGTCTCCTCCCGCCTGGCTTTCCTTCGCATTAGCACTTAATACAGTGCTCTGCGCACAGGCGATCAGCAAATGCCACTGATCAATTGGATTCATCACCATTTCAACCGAGATGCCGCACGTTGAAGTTTAAATCCACAGAGGGAAATGGCAGGCCCTGTGCGAAGGCCTTTCAGAGAAAATAACCTGTCTCGCTTAGGTCTGAAAAGAAGTAGAATGAGATGGGTTTTCAGCTGAGGTCGTCATTTTTTCCACCTCGCCAAGCTCGCGTTAGCTGTTATTTGAAATTTTCTTGTCAGCCCACGGTTTTCTTTCAAAGAATGACTCAGGTGCTTCGGAGAGTTTGTCTTGTGGTTCAGTCGGTGATATTCAGTGAGTGCTTATTGCGTGCGGAGCACTGTACTAAGCATACTTAGTAGGGGCCTAGGAGAGAGGCTGCAGGCCATTCCCTGTCCACAGCGAGCTTCGACCCCAGGCCGGATTTGTGACACTGCTTTTGTCCTTGGAAAAATTGGCATTTAAAGCTGAACGATCGTGGCACTTAATAGCGGTGACTTTCTTTGTGCGATGACTCAGATTTTTAATGTCCCCTTTCCAAACATGCCTGCTTTTTCGTGATTCCTTCTGTGAAATACAGTTGAGGAATACTATCTCTGAATTCATGTGGGAGTCTGAATCTCTTGAGATCGCTTTTCTTATTTCTTCTTGTTCCGTATGCAGGAAATGGGGAATGATAGATCTCAAACCTGTTTTTCGGTGTGTGTGTTTTTTGTTGTGGTGTGTTTTATGGAATGTGGTAAGTGCTTCCAGCGGCGTGGCTCGGGGGCAAGAGCCCGGGCTTGGGAGTCAGAGGTCATGGTTTCGAATCCCGGCTCTGCCACCGGTCGACTGTGTGACTGTCGGCAAGTCACTTGACTTCTCTGGGTCTCAGTTACCTCATCTGTAAAATGGGGATTAAGACTGTGAGCCCCATGTGGGACAACCTGATGACCCTGTATCTCCCCCAGCGCTTAGAACAGTGCTCTGCACATAGTAAGTGCTTAACAAATACCATCATTATTATTATTATTATAGATGAGGTAACTGAGGCCCAGAGAAGTCAAGTAACTTGCACCAAGTCACACAGCTGATCAGTGGCGGAGCCTGGATTAGAACCCATGACCTCCGACTCCCAAGCCCGGGCTCTTTCCACTGAGCCACGCTGCTTCTCAGGTTCTGGAGATTTAGAGGTTCTTACTCTGATCAGCATCCATCATCTGTTTGATATTTAGCGATTCAGTGATCTCTTACCCTCTAAGCCCTTGTTGTTTACCACTTGTCGGCTGTGTCACTCTGGGCAAGTCACTTCACTTCACGGTGCCTCAGTTCCCTCATCTGGAAAATGGGGATTAAGACTGTGAGCCCCACGTGGGACAACCTGATTCCCCTGTGTCTACCCCAGCGCTTAGAACAGTGCTCGGCACATAGTGAGCGCTTAACAGATACCAACATTATTATTATTATTTACCCCAACCTCAACTCCACAGCACTTATTTGTCTCTATTGCTATGTTGTACTTTCCAAGCGCTTAGTACGGTGCTCTGCACACAGTAAGCCCTCAGTAAATACGATGGAATGACTATCCTTACCCTCTGCCGTTCCTGCCGTCTGTAATCTGTTTAACGTCAGCCTCGCCTTGTAGATGGTAAATCCTTGTGGCCACGAGTCTGAACACCTAGGCCTACAAGAGCTGGCATCATAATTCTAATAAAAATAATAATTGCGGTTTTTTAAACACTTACTATGTGCCAAGCTCTGAACTAAGCACTGCGGTAGATAGAAGATGATCAGATTCTACATGGGGCTCACGGTCCAAGTAGGAGAACAGGAATTGGACCCCATTTGGCAGTGAGAGAACTCTGAGGCCCAGAGGAGTTAAGCGACCCGCCCAAGGTCGCACAGCAGACGAGTGGAAGAGACTGGATTAGAACCCAGATCTTTTTACCGGACCACGCGATTGCCCTAATAAGTATAATAAAGTGTACGTATCGAAGAGGCGAGGGGCAGCCATTACTCTAGCCTCTCGGTTCCGCGTTAATATCGACATTTTGCACTTAACTCCCAATCTGTCTTTGGGGGTCGACTCTTCGAGTGAATATACTTTCATTAAATTCTCGGAAATTGTAAATTGGCCCCTAGGGCTCTCCCTGTTGTTTCCAAGAAACAACAAGCACTTTACAAGCTGCCAACGAGAAGCAACTGGGCCTAGGGGAAAGAGCAGGAGCTTGGGAGTCAGAAGGCCTGGGTTCTAATCACCGTCCTGGCCGTTTACCTGTGGTTTTACCTTGGGCGAGTCACTTCCCTTCTCAGGGCCTCCCTTTCCTTTTGCGTAAAGTAGAGATCCAAAACCTGTTCTCCTTTCCCCTTTAGACTCTGAGCCCCATGTGGGATAGCGACTGTGTCTGACCCGATGAGCTTGCATCCACCCCAGCGTTTAGTGCAGTGCTCTGCATGCAAAAAAGTTCTCAATAAATGCTATTAGTATGATTATTATTGTCGTCTGCAAGAGGTGAGTTCACTCCTTTCCCCTCCGCTTGGGATCTTCTTTCTTCAGTCGACGCCATCATTTCAAATCTTTTCAAATTTTTTATTGAGTACAGTGTGAGAGATGTGTAATTTATTCGCAACTCCCCAAGACAGTGCTACCGTTTTCTGCTACATTTATCGAAATGTTTTATCATCCTTCTGTCTCTATTTCCGGGGAGCCTAGAGTTCAGTAAGCTTTACTGTGGATTGTGTAGTCATTTTTGAGTAAAAAAAAATGCACACCGGGGGTCAAAATATCAAATTCTCGGAGTCAGGGATTGTGCGTTTTCCTTACCAGCAATAATTATAATTGTGGCATCTTTTAAGCTCTTACTCTGTGTCACGTGCTGTACCAAGCGCTGGAGTGAATGCAAGCAAATCGAGTTGGACACGGTCCCTGTCCCACATGGGGCTCGCAGTCTCAATCCCCATTTTACAGAAGAGGTAACTGAGGCCCAGAGAAGTGAAGTGACTTGCCTCAAGTCACACAGTGGACTTAGTACAGTGCCAGGAGCTCATATGTGCAGGTCGTTATGATCGATTGAAGCCTAGGCAAATGTGATATGTGCAGAATATGGGAAGTAGCATGGTCTTGTATTCATTCATTCATTCGATTGTATTTATTGAGCACATACTCTGTGCCAAGCACTGTACTAAGCGCTTGGGAAGTACATTTCTGCAACAAATAGACACAATCCCTGCTCACAACGGGCTCACACTCTACAAGGGGAGGAGGCAGAGAGCAAAACAAGTAGACTTTAGTGTCAGAAGATCTGGATTCTCATCCCGGCGCTGCCTCTTAGGTGGTATTTGACTTTGGACAAGCCATTTCACTTCTCTGTGCCGCAGTTATCTCATCTGCAAAATGGGAATTCAGTCTCCGTTCCCCCTCCTACTTTGAATGTGTGGGACCTGATGCTCTTTTATCTACCCCATTTGCTTTGTAGAGCGCTTGGCACATAGCACTCAACACATATCCCAGTTATTATTCTCTGTGCCTCAGTTACCTCATCCGTGTAAATGGCGATGGAGAATGTGAGCCCCACGGGGGTCCGGGATTGTGTCGGAACGGATCAAACTGTGTCTCTCCCAGCACGTCGTGCAGCGCTCGGCACATAGTGACGGCTTCACGAATACCATTTTTAAAAAAACATTGTTCAAGGCCAGAATGAGGAAGAACCCTCGGATCTCCAAGTTAATCTGCCCACTCCATTAGCTGATGGAAAGCTCTGAAGTCTTGCATGGATAATTCAATTCTCATCCAGCCAGCTTTCGGTTTGGATTAGAGCCAGTGGACGCCGACGTTTCTCAGGGACCATTCCTGGGAAGGACATCTCCAGAGACGGGACCCCCTTTCGTTTCTGACTGTAGAGGGGCTCTCCGGAGACAAGACCACCCCCTGCTCCTGGCTGTGGTGGAGAAAGCCCGGCCCCGGGAGTCACGACGATCCTGAAATTATGCCAGGAGGATTTAGCGGGACACTGGGAGAAAACCAGGATCTGACATTGTTGCTCGTTTGTAAATCCATGGTTCATTCATTCATTCAGTCGTATTTATCAAGCGCTTACTGTGTGCAGAGCGCTGTACTAAGCGCTTGGAAAGAACAATTTGGCAACAAATAACAGTGATGATGGTATCTGTTGAGCGCTTCTTATGTGTCAAGCACTGTTTTAAGCGCCGGAGTAGTTACTCGGGACGGAGCTCGGCGGAGAGGAGGCGTCCAACGGATGGGCGACGCTCATCTGTCTTCTCGGCTCCGGGGAGCCGACCTTCTTCTGCTCAACTGCGTCCCGAGGAACCATTCTGTTATCCTTATTATTATCATTATTATTATCATCATTAGCTGCTGACACTCTTATCATTATCATTAGCTCCACACGTGTTAATACTATGAGAATTGTTTTTGTCCGTCTGTCTCCCCCGATTAGACCGTAAGCCCGTCAGTAGGCAGGGACTGTCCCTATCTGTTGCCGATTTGTACGTTCCAAGCGCTTAGTACGGTGCTCTGCACGTAGTAAGCGCTCAATAGATACTATTGAATGAATGAATGAATGAATACTAAGTAATCGGGTTTAAATATAGGCAGATCTCTTTCCTTGGGTGATGGTTCCGTTGTGGATGGGGAATGCGTCGGTTATATTTGTCATTTGTCCTCTCCCAAGCGCTTAGTACAGTGCTCTGCACACGGTAAGCGCTCAATGAATACAATTTTCTGACATTTGGTAGGGAATCTCTTCTCTCGATCGGAGCGCAAACTTGACTCGTCAAACCTTTTCAGCGAATTAAAATGGTCTTGTCCTATAAATCGACCTTCCTGGGTGTGATAAAGTCCTCGTTTTATTAATCCGTCAAAGTGCATCTCCCCGGGCCTTTTTGCCTTCCTTTTTTTTCCTCCTTCCCTTCTCCTTTACCTGATGGCTATCATTCTCTTGGGGAGGCTATGAGGGAAGACGGGCATTAGCCTGACGTTTGGAGAAATAGGTTTTTTGGAGGAGAGATTCCTCATGAACCCTATGTGAAAACATTCAGGTCTCTGGCCACTAATCTTGGCCGGGCCTTTCCGTGCCTGGGGCCCCTGAATCGTCCACATGAAAACCCACCAGGTTTGAGCCTGGAGGGAAGTTTTGTTATGCGCAGGGAGACAGAAGCCTTTGCTAACGCTGTTCTGAAAGTCAGATAACCTAGCTAGAGAAGCAGCGTGGCTCAGTGGGAAGAACCGGGGCTTAGAAGTCAGAGGTCGTGGGTTCTAATCCCGGCTCCGCCACCTATCAGCTGGGTGACTTTGGGCAAGTTACTTAACTTCTCTGTGCCTCAGTTCCCTCATCTGTAAAAGTCTGTGACCCTCGCGTGGGACGACCTGATTACCTCGTATCTACCTCAGTGCTTAGAACAGCGCTCGGCACAGAGTAGGCGCTGAACAAATACCGTCATTATTATTATTATTATTGTGTGTTTGCAAGATGACTGCATTTTAAGTGGCTCTAGCCGGCTCTTGGTGAAAAACACCGTAATGAACATTATTTATGCCCATCCTCAACACAGTTGTATTTATGTTCATTCGACTGTGCGTTCAGTTATTTATTTCGACTTCTCGCGTAAATATTGTTGTCTGGGGCAAACTTAAAAGAACATAAGGTCTTTGGAAGCACGGGACGACTCGTTTATTTTTATTCGTGCTTCCCAAATACAGAACGCTACATAATGCGTACGTTCGAGAAATTCTACCACTCCGACTTTTTGCTCAGGCACTTCCTCCACCAGTCCCACAGGGGCTTCACCCGCTAAAGAGGTAGAGAAAAAAAGGGTCTTCTCCCCATTTTCCAGGCCAAGAAACTGAGGCACAGAGAGCTACCCAAGGCTACACACGGAAGACGGCATGGCTGGCAGCGTGGCCTAGTGGATAGAGCACAGGCCTGGGAGTCAGAAGGACGTGGCTTCCTATCCCAGCTCCGCCACTTGTCTGCTATGGGATCTGGACAAGTCACTTCATTTCTCTGGGCCTTAGTTACCCCATCTGTAAAACGGGAATTAAGACCATGGGCCCCGTGTGGGACATTGACGGCGTCCAACCTGATTACTTTCTATCTACCTCAACGCTTAGAACAGTGCTGATGCACAGTAAGCGCTTAACACACGTCGTCGTCATCATCAGACAGAGCTGGAACTAGAAGCCTATATTTTTAATTCCCAAGCCTGGTCGCGTGATTGTTTATGCTTTCAAATAGTAAATGTAAAAAAACAGCAACTCTGTTATAGAATGCTCCACGTTTAGATGATCAGAGATGGAATAATGAAGAGCAAATTTACAAGTATGAATTTGATTTCTCTTATATGAGGTCCCGTCCTATACTCCTAAATGGTATAAGCACATTCTAAGCGGATGATTAGCGTCAAAACGGAAATATTAATTTACCTCTCCCGTTCTTAGGTCATCCTTTTGAAAGCAGATAAAACCGGGGCTACTATCCAGACTATTTGTCATGCATAGTAAAAGTTTGGGTTTGAACTTTCAGGGAAAATGTCCTGCCTACTGAAAAGCACACACTGATATTTTCTTTAAATAATAAGCTTGATACTTCCTTTTATTGTACACTTATTCTCATATAGTCTGTAATTCTTTTTTTGTGTTTCAAATTATATTTCCACTGTGTTGCATTAAAAGACAATAAAAATCACACAGTAGACCGTGCAGAAATAGCCCAATTGGTTATTGCTAAAATGCCAAGTGCCAGAGACGGTGGCGAATTAAGAGGAAAACACAATAAAAAGGAAAGGAGATGAGCTAGCAGAGTTCTTAAAAGTTCTCCAATATGGTAAACAGTTTTCTAATGAAATTAAATGTCAGACTATCAACAGAGCCCGAATTACCCATTCAGAAGCGTGAAAGTGATAGAGTATTAAATGGATCTTTCACCCTCCGAACGCTTCTCGGGGTCATCTGTCGATTAAATTACCCGCTGCTCTCCTTGCGTCTCCCACCGCGTCGATGGAATATGCGCTGAGAGCAGAGACATTCTATAAACGTAATTAGCGAGTCGCCACCTGGAAGGTAAATTTTGTATTTTTGCAATATCCCACCGCAGTGGCCCTCTAAGGAGGGCTGACGTCCAGTACGTCTGGTCTCGCTGGTCACAAATAATGATGATGATGATGATAATGGTATCTGTTAGGTGCTCACTGTGTGTCAAGCACTGTTCTAAGCCCTGGGGAGGATACAGGGTAATCAGGTTGTCCCACGTGGGGCTCACAGTCTTTAATCCTCATTTTACCGATGAGAGAACTGAGGCAAAGAGAAGTTGAGTGACTTGCCCACAGTCACACAGCTGGGATTAGAACTCAAGACCTCTGACCCTCGAGCCGGGGCTCTTTCCACTGAGCCAGGTGCATTTACCACTTACCACTTTCACTTACCAGGTGCATTTCCTGGGTAATAGTCTCCCTTCAGAGGATGGAGGAAACCATCCCTCTTATATGTGGTAATGAAGCGTAATGAGGATAATAGTAATTGTGATATTGAAGCGCTCAGTAAGTGTCAAGCACTGAACTAAGCTCCGGGGTAGATAAAAGACAGTCAGATCAGACGCTGGCCCTGCCCCACATGGGGCTCACACTCTAAGGTGTGAGAGACGAGAAGCAGCGTGGCTCAGTGGAAAGAGCACGGGCTTTGGAGTCAGAGGTCATGAGTTCGATTCCCAGCTCTGCCACTTGCCAGCTGTGTGACTGTGGGCAAGTCACTTAGCTTCTCTGTGCCTCAGTTCCCTCATCTGTAAAATGGGGATTAAGACTGTGAGCCCCACGTGGGACATCCTGATTCCCCTGTGTCTACCCCAGCGCTTAGAACAGCGTGGCTCACTGGGAAGAGCACGGGCTTTGGAGTCAGAGGTCATGGGTTCGAACCCCGGCTCTACCACTTGTCAGCCGTGTGACTTTGGGCAAGTCACTTCACTTCTCTTTGCCTCAGTTCCCTCATCTGTAAAATGGGGATGAAGACTGTGAGCCCCACGTGGGACAACCTGATTCCCCTGTGTCTACCCCAGCGCTTAGAACAGTGCTCGGTACATAGTAAGCGCTTAACAAATACCAACATTATTATTATTATTATTAGAACGGTGCTCGGCACATAGTAGGCGCTTCACAAATACCAACAATACCTATTTAATCCTCATTTTGCAGATGAGAAAGGTGAGGCCCAGAGAGGTCAAGTGACTCGTCCGTGGTCCCACAGCAGGCCAGCAGCTGAGCCCGGGATTGGAACTCAGGCCCCCAGAGTCTCCGGGCTGTGATCTTGCCACTAGGCCACCCTGCCTGTCCAGGCTCCTTTGAGATCTTTGTCGTCTTCAGCCCCTCACTGAATAACCCCAGGGTTGGGTTTAAGACTTAACTGAAACTGTTTGGAAGCCACCAACGCTGCTTTCGTACCAACATGAATATCATTTTTTACAGGCCCGTAGCAGTTAGGATTGTGGGGCACGAATACCTTTGTAGGACACTACTATCCTTTGGTTTTCTAGTGGCCATAGGCGTCGATATTTGGGTTCTAATCCCAGCTCTGCCACTTAGCTGTGTGACTTTGGGCAAGTCACTTAACTTCTCTGTGCCTCAGTTCCCTCATCTGTAAAATGGGGATGAAGTCTGTGAGCCCCACGTGGGATGACCTAATAACTTTGTATCTACCCAGCGCTTAGAACAGTGCTTGGCACATAGTAAGCGCTTAAGAAATACCAAATTATCAGTAAGCACCTACTATAAGCTCTGGGAATTCAGGGGGGAAAATCTGACACGGTCCCTTAAGGTGGGGGAGGGTTTATGACAAAGACAGTAGAGAAACAGTGTTGGATAGTGGTTAGCGCTTGGACCTGGGAGCCAGCTGGACCTGGGTTCTAATCCCCAGTCCCCCACTTGTTGGTGTTTGTTAAGCGCTTACTATGTGCAGAGCACTGTTCTAAGCGCTTGGGGAGATCCAGGGAAATCAGGTCGTCCCACGTGAGGCTCACAGTTAATCCCCATTTGACAGATGAGGTCACTGAGGCACAGAGAAGTGAAGTGACTTGCCCACAGTCACACAGCTGACAAGTGTCTGCTGACTGACCTTAGCTAAGTCATTTTCCTTCTGTGTGCCTCAGTGACCTCATCTGTCAAATGGGGGTTAAGGCTGTGAGCCCCCTGTGGGACATGGACTGTGTCCAATCTGATGCGCTTGGACCTACTCCAGCGTTTAGTACAGTACCTGGAGCGTAGTAAGTGCTTAACTAATGCCATTTGAGGAAAAAAAGCAAAGAACTAATAGACGAAAAAAGCCTAGAAGACAAAGTTCAGATTCCGCTAACTCTGGGGGTAATATAATAATTGATAAGATAATTGATAATATAATCGATAATATAATTGATAATAATTGATAATAGAGAAGCAGGATGGCTCAGTGGAAAGAGCCCGGGCTTGGGAGTCAGAGGTCATGAGTTCGAATGCCGGCTCTGCCACTTGTCAGCTCTGTGACTGTGGGCGAGTCACCTCTGTGCCTCACTTACCTCATCTGTAAAATGGGGATTAACCGTGAGCCTCACGTGGGACAGACCGATGACCCTCTATCTACCCCAGCACTTAGATCAGTACTCGGCACATAGTAAGCGCTTAACAAATACCAACGTTATTATTATTATTATAGGGCTAGTATGTGCCGAGAATTGAACCAAGGGCTGGAATAGATATAAAATCTTCAGGGCCTGCATGGAGCTTAGACTTCAAATAGGAAAGAGAGACAGGTACTTGAGAAGCAGCGGGTTCTGGTGGCAGGAGCCCCTAGGTTCTCATCCCAGTTCTGCCCCTTCCTTTCTGTGGCGATTTACTTAAAGTCTCTGAGCCTCAGTTTCCTCATCTGTAAAAATATGGAGTTGACCCAGTTCCATTCCCCCTTCAACTGAGAGTCCCATGTGGGACCTCAGTGTGTGCCCTGCTTATCTTGTATCAACCCCAGCTCTCAGTACAGTGCTTAGCACATAATAAACCTTAAATAGATACCATTCTTCTTCTTCTTATCATCATCATTAGTATTGCGTGTTTGCGTATGTTTGTTCTTCATGCATGTTCTCTACTCATTCGTTTAGTCAGCTGTCTTTACGCTTGCTATTGTCGTGTGTAATAATGATAATGTTGGTATTTGTTAAGCGCTTACTATGTGCAGAGCACCGTTCTAAGCGCTAGGGTAGATACAGGGTCATCGGGTCGTCCCACGTGAGGCTCACGGTTAATCCCCATTTTACAGATGAGGTAACCGAGGCCCAGAGAAGTGAAGTGACTCGCCCACGGTCACACGGCTGACAAGTGGCAGAGCCGGGAGTCGAACCCATGACCCCTGACTCCGGAGCCCAGGCTCTTTCCACTGAGCCACGCTGCTTCCCTGTGTATTTATTTTACCTTCTGCTTCCACTCTTCATCAATCATTCATGTGAGTGTACTCCTCATATTATAAGGTCCTTGAGGACAGGGAGTATGTCTTTAATAATAATGTTGGTATTTGTTAAGCGCTTACTATGTGAAAGAACACTGTTCTAAGCGGTGGGGTAGACACAGGGGAAAGTCAGTCGTAGTTATTGAGCGCTTACTGTGTGCAGAGCACTACGTTAAGCGCTTGGGAGAATTAAATAACACAAGATCACAGGCCCGTTCCCGGCCCACCGCCAACTTACAGCCTAGAAGGGGGGGACAGAAGTTAATATAAATAAATAAATTACACCCACTTTTATTATATTCTCCCATGTGCTTTGCACAGTCCTCTTCACATAGTAGATAATAATAAATACAGTCGATTGATTTTGTTTTTTTTAAAAAAAACAACTGCCGAAATAAGAAGCGGATCGTGTGTTCCTTTGTCTGTTTTCCCAAACAATGGAAATGATGACGGTAGCTCCGAATTGACAAGGACCTTACAAAATGAAGGCTTTTTTTTTTTTTTTTTTTTTTGCAGCTTGTTCCTAGTAAGCTATTCTCAGAAGGGGGCTGCCTTTTGATTAAAATCGGTTCCACGTTTTTAGTTGATGATCGTGACAGTATACTAGATTTCCCCATTATATAATGCTGACTTCCCGGTCCCAGTAGAACTCAAAAGAGACGAGAAACTCCGAGCTTTAAATTTTGTAACGGCGCTGCTGTAATTTTAATTATGAAGATTTAAATTCGCAATATTCATCTAACTTGTGCATGCAGAGTAGGTCGTAATTTCATTAGCCTATGCTCAGGCAATTGAAATGAATGCTCTGACATGTCAGCTTTAAAACTAACACAGCCAGTCAGGGTAGAAGAGTTGCACATTCTCCGTGATGGTCAAAAATGTCACCGTGTGTTTCTTGAAACAACAAATATCTTTTTTTCGTAGCTTCGGCGGGAACAAGCGTGTGCACTCGTTCTCTGGTGACAATTCTGGCCGTTCACAAGCCTCTGACATTTCCCCTATCTTGAATAATAATCATAATGATCGTGCTATTGGTTAAGCGTTTACCGTCTACCTAAGCCCTGGGGCGGATGCAAGCGAATCGGGTTGGACGCGGTCTCCGTTCATTCATTCGATCGTATTTATTGAGCGCTTACTGTGTGCGGGGCACTGGACTAAGCCCTTGGAAGGTACAATTCGGCAACAGATAGAGACCATCCCTGCCCACGGTGGTGTCCCACATGGGACTCACTGTCTTAATCCCCATTTTACAGATGAGAAAGAAGTGAAGTGACTCACCCAAGGTCACACAGCAGACACGTGGC
This sequence comes from Ornithorhynchus anatinus, assembly GCF_004115215.2. Lineage (NCBI taxonomy): Eukaryota > Metazoa > Chordata > Mammalia > Monotremata > Ornithorhynchidae > Ornithorhynchus > Ornithorhynchus anatinus. Next base: position 14,174,879 of record NC_041742.1, on the reverse strand, counting down.
AGTGGGACATTAGAACCCAGGTCCTTCTGACTCCCAGGCCCGTCTTCATTCCGCTAGGCCACACTACTTCTCCTTTGAAGGCGTACCGTCCTCACCAGTAGAATTTGAGGGATTAGGAGAATGACTGAAGGAGTGGTATAAATTAATGGTATTTATTGAGCGCTTAGTTTGTGCAGAGCCCTGTACTAAGCACTTAGGAGAGTACAGTAAAACAGAGCTGGTTGGACGGGTTCTATGCTTCCATGAAGAAACAACATTGCCTCGTGGAAAGAGTCTGGGGTTGGGAGTTGGAGGACCTGGGTTCTAATACCAACTCAGATACGTGTCTGCTGTGTGACCTTGAACAAGTCACTTCACTTCTCTGGGCCTCAGTTACCTCATCTCTAAAATGGGGTTTGAAACTATGAGCCTCATGTGGGACAGGGATTGTGTCCAACCTGATTATCGTGAATCCACCCCGCGCTTAGGACAGTGTCTGGCACACACTGGGCACGTAACGAATACTTTAAAAAATGGGGCTTACAGCCTAGAAGGGGAGTCAGACATGAGAAGAAAAATATCGCCCCATTAGGGAAGCAGCGTGGCTCAGTGGTAAGAGCCTGGGCTTCGGAGTCAGAGGTCATGAGTTCGACTCCCGGCTCTGCCACTTGTCAGCTGTGTGACTGTGGGCAGGTCACTTCACTTCTCTGTGCCTCAGTTACCTCACTTGTAAAATGGAGATTAACTGTGAGCCTCACATGCGACAGCCTGATGACCCTGTATCTCCCCCAGCGCTTAGAACGGTGCCCTGCACATAGTAAGCGCTTAACAAATGCCAACATTTTTTTTTTTTTAACTCGGGAAGAATAGTCTGGTCAGCTGAGCTTTGAACAGATCTATTCCGTTTGTGGATATTATTATGGCTCTCTCCCCCATTTGCACGTCAGCTTCCTGTAGGCAGGGACTGCGTCTGTTACACTTCCCCAGGCGCTTGTACGGTGCCTAGCTTTCAGGGAGTGCTCCATAAATACCTCGGTAACTCTATCCTAAGAGCAAAGGAAAGCCCTGGACCATCGGCGACCTGAAAATGGAGGCTGACTCTCCCCCAGATGGCAGATGAAATGTAACTCCGCACACATTCCTCTCTTCTAACTACATCTTTGGCTACTTGGTGGGTTCCTCATCAAGCTCTGACAGGCAGAACTTTAATAATAATAATTAGGGACCTCTCGCCCACATCCTGCCTCTGGCCCGGAACGCCCCCCCCCTCTTCATATCTCACAGACGATCACTCTCCCCACCTTCAAATCTTTAGCGAAGGCCCGTCTCCTCCAAGAGGCCTTGCCTGACTAAGCCCTCTTTTTCTCTTCTCCCACTCCCTTCTGCGTCGCCCTGACTTGCTCCCTTGATTCATCCCCCCCCCCTCCCAACTCCACAGCACTTAGGTCCGTATCTATAACTTATTTATTCATCTTAATGTCTGCCCCTGCCTCTAGCTCATTCATTCATTCAATAGTATTTATTGAGCGCTTACTATGTGCAGAGCACTGTACTAAGCGCTTGGAATGAACAAGTCGGCAACATTGTGAGCAGGGAAGATGTCTGTTCTACCGGTATATTGTACTCTCCCGGGTGCTCTGCGCGAAGTAAGGCTCAATAAATACCGGGGATCGACTGATTGATGGATCGATTGAGTTAATGATTGCAATCATGGTGTTCCCGAAGCGATCTCTATGTGCCGAGTACTGTACTAAGCGCTGGGTAATGATAATAATGATATGTTAAGCGCTTACTATGTGCGGAGCACTGTTCTAAGCGCTGGGGGACATACAGGGTAATCGGGTCGTCCCACGTGAGGCTCACAGTTAATCCCCATTTTACAAATGAGGTAACTGAGACACAGAAAAGTTAAGTGACTCGCCCACAGTCACACAGCTGCCAGGTGGCAGAGCCGGAAGTCGAACCCATGACCTCTGACTCCGAAGCACAAGCTCTTCCCACTGAGCCACGCTGATAATCAGGTCCGACCCAGTCTCTGTCCCACGTGGGGCTCACAGTCGGAGGTGGAGGGAGAAAAGGTATTGAAAACCATATCTTGATTCTATTTATTGCTATTGTTCTCGTCTGTCCGTCTCCCCCGATTAGACCGTAAGCCCGTCAGAGGGCAGGGACTGTCTCTGTCTGTTACCGATTTGTCCATTCCAAGCGCTTAGTACAGTGCTCTGCACATAGTAGAAGCAGCGTGGCTCAGTGGAAAGAGCACGGGCTTTGGAGTCAGGGCTCATGAGTTCGAATCCCAGCTCTGCCACTTGTCGGCTGTGTGACTGTGGGCGAGTCACTTAACTTCTCTGTGCCTCAGTTCCCTCATCTGTAAAATGGGGATTAAGACCGTGAGCCCCACGTGGGGCAACCTGATTCCCCTATGTCTACCCCAGCGCTTAGAACAGTGCTCGGCACATAGTAAGCGCTTAACAAATACCAACATTATTATTATTAGTAGTAGTAAGCGCTCAGTTAATACGATCGAATGAATAAATGAATTTCTGGACGAGGAAACTGAGGCGCAGAGAAGTTATGTGGCCACGGTCACCCTGCAAGATGGCCTTGTGGAGAGAGCTCGGGCCTGGTGGCCAAGGGACCTCCATCCCAGTTCTGGTTTCTTATTGGGCAGGCGTTAGGTTGATGGAAAATTCAGAGATGGAGCAACGATGCCCGAGGAATGAATTCAAAGCTCAAGAGTTGGTTTGTTCATCATTGATCAATGCTAGAGAAAGATCCTCTCTTAAGTGCAAAGAGAAGCAGCGTGGAACGGTGAATACAGCATAGACCAGGAAATTAGACTTGCGTTCTAATCCCGCCCCTGCCACTCGTCTGCTCCCTGTCCTGGGGCAAGTCACTTCCCTTCGCTGTGCCTCCGTGACCTCATCTGTAAAATGGGATGAAGGCTGTGAGCCCCTTGTCGAACCTGCTTATCTTCTATCTTCCCCAGAGCTTAGTAGAGTGCCCGGCGTATGGTGAGCACTTAATATATCAATAAAATAGTACTAATAGAAGTTTGTCTCTAGATAGGATCTACTCAACACTCTACTGTAATCTCCAGAGCGCACAGGTTTCCAAAAATACAACCGATAAATTGATTGAAATGTCACCTTGGTCCGAGCGCTCGGCCGGGAGCGCTGAAGATGAGGCTCAAGACTCCCCAGTTCAATCCCTTCTTAGCAAGGGATGGGTTTGTTATATCGAAGCACCGTACTGAACATTTGGCCAAGAACACTGGCCCCAAAAGAGAGAATTCCTGCCTTTAACAAGCATCCACTTCCGTGGGAGAGACCCAAACTGTTTGCAAATGGAAGGAGCAGGAAGGAAGAAAGGAAATGGCAGGCGGTAGCTGAAGGAACAGTTGATTGTAAGTTTGCCAGAGGATGTGTGCGTGAATACATTTATGCTTGTCAGTTGAGGCAAGTTTTTGTGTTCTGAATAAGTCAGTCACTTGTATTTATTGAGCGTTCACTGTGTGCAGAGCTCTGTACTAAGAGCTAGGGAGAGTCAAATACAACAATAAACTCACACATTTCCTGCCTACGATGACTTTATAGTCTAGAGTTGATGAGAGGGACATTTATATCAATAGACAAATGACAGATGTGGACATAAGTCCCGTGGGACTGGGAGCAAGTCAGGGCAGAACAGAAGGGAGTGAGAGAGGAGGAAAGAGGGGCTTGATCAGGGAAGGCCTCTTGGAGGAGATGGGCCTTCGACATGGCTTTGAAGGTGGGGAGAGTCATTGTCGGTCGGATTTGGGGAGGCGGGGCGATCCCTCCAGGGGCAGGACGCGGGCGAGATGTCGGCAGCGAGACGGGCGAGATCGAGGCACGGTGAGAAGCTTATTATTGCAGGAGCAAAATGTGTGGGCTGCGTTGTAGTAGGAGAGTAGCGAGGTGAAGTAGAAGGGAGCAAGGTGAATGAGGGCTTTGAAGCCGATGGTGAGGAGTTTTGTCTGATAATGCGGCGGATGGGCGATCGCTGGAGTTTTACGAGGGGTGGGGAGCCATGTCCTGAATGTTTTTATGGAGATAGTGATCCGGGCAGCAGAGTGAAGTATGGACTGGAGTGGGGAGAGACGGGAGGCTGGGAGGTCAGCAGGGAGGCCGACACAGTAATCAAGGCGGGAGTGGATAAGTGATTGCATTAGCGTGGAAGCGGATTGGACGGAGGGGAAAGGGCGGATTTTCGACGTGTGATGTCGGGATGGGTTGTTAAAGAATAGAGCAATCTAGCTTCTCTTTTCCAGGAAAGATTCCTGGTTTTTTCCGAACATCTCGCGTCATGTCAAACCTTCTGCAAATGCAGTGTAACTAGACAGGCTGCGAGCGGGGCCCATTTACTTATTTATTCCTTTAAAGGACCTTTTCGTGCCTACAGATGGCTTCGAACAGCTCATACCCTGCCTAGAGATTGTTAAATGATGCATCGCTATTATTTAAAAATGACTCTCTTTGGCTCATTGAACGCTCTCTTCACTTAATGGCAAACTCGGGTTGATTATTTGCAAAAACTCCATTTTGTTATTTGGCCAATACTTTCCCGCTCCTGAGTAGTTAGCACTCTGCTCTCGGGCACTCTGCAGAATCACACTGGACCGTTTCGCGGGAGGAAAGAGAAAGATCCTAACGTCGACGTGGCTTTGTCTCCCGCTCTGGACTGTCAGCTCTTTGTGGGCAGGGAAAATGTGTCTCTTACATTGTACTCTACCAAGCGCTTAGTACAGCGATTAATTGAGATTTTGACGTTGCTTAGATTTCGCGGCACCTCTTCTACAGGATCGGCCTCGTTGGATCAGGAGGAGGGAAGACCCTCCCCGAGTGAGGCCGAAGCAGGATTGCCATGGAGATGATCCTTTCCCATCCTTCCCATCCCCGGGGTCAATCCACAAGCATAGTGAGCGTAGTCATGGCCCACGATTCAGGTGCCCAGAACCTCGTGGGGTCCTGGACCGCGTCTCCCCGCTTCTCGAGAAACTCCAGCGGTGGCCCGTCCACCGTCGCGTCGACCGTAGACCCCTCACCTTCGGCTTTAAAGCCCTCAGTCACTTTGCCCCCTCCTGCCTCACCTCCCTGCTCCCCTGTTACAACCCAACACTCGCACTCTGCTCCTCTAATGCCAACCTACTCACCGTACCTCGATTTCATCTCTCGCCCACGTCCTGCCTCTGGCCTGGAACGCCCTCCCTCTTCACATCCGACCGACGATCGCTCTCCCCGTCTCGGGAGCCTTAAAGACACATCTCCTCCAAGAGGCCTTCCCTGATGAGGCTCTCGTTCCCTCTACACCCGCTCCCTTCCCAGTCGCCCTTACGCTTAGATTTCTATTCATTCATTTATTCAATAGTATTTATTGAGCGCTTACTATGTGCAGAGCACTGTACTGAGCGCTTGGAATGGACAAATCGGTAACAGAGACAGTCCCTGCCCTTTGACGGGCTTACAGTCTAAGCGGGGGAGACGGACAGACAGGAACAATGGCAATAAAGAGAATCGAGGGGAAGAACATCGCATTAAAACAACAGCAAATAAATAGAATCAAGAATGTCCACCCATTATTCGCCCCTCCCTGGGCTCCACATCACTTACCTACGTATCCAGATTTATTTCACTTAAGGTGGGTGTCCCCCTCTAGACCGTATGTGCGCTGTGGGAAGGGAACGTGTCTTCCAAGTCTGTTGCCTTGTGCTTTCCCGAGCGCTTAGCTCAGTGCTGGGCACACGGCCGATGCTCGGTACACAGGACCGATCTGTTGATTGATAGAAGCGAGCAGGACACAGAAGCTTCGTAGTAGGGCCTTGCCCGATTGGTGATTTGGGATTTGGGATTTGTTCTGGAAGGAAGAAATCATCATTACTTTCAGGGTGGCCTAGGGGAAAGAGGCTGGAAGTCAGGAGGCCTGGGTTCCCCTCGCTGTGCCCCAGTTTCCTCCCCCGTAAAATGCGGTGAAAACAGACTGTAAGTCCTGGATGAAACAGGGATTGTTGACCGTTCCGATCGACTCGTATCTTTTCAGGTACTTAGCACACACAGCCAAAATACAGTCATAAATTTCCCTTGAGCAGGGCCAGAGAACTTCCAGGGTTCCTGTCCTGAGTAACTACACAGGCAGCCATTTTAACCGGCCCCAGTAGCGGGTGGCTGCAATCTCTTTGATGTTTTAAGGTAAGAACTCCCGTTCTCTTTGCGGCCGTAGATTATTCCGCCTCGGGTACTCCGACTTGAAACGGAGAGGGTCAGGGATCTCATCACGTTACAGTTCATGTGTGGGCCCATGAAGAAGAGTGAGATCTACATCGTCAGGCAGGTTCGTTTCTGAAAGGCAAAGTTAGGGTGATGGAGTTGGCCTGACCAAAGCAGGGAAGAAATTCCCATTTACCGGGAAAATCACGGTTCCTTTTCTACCTTAAAGGAAAACCAGCCTTGGGAGATATACCTTAGCCCTGCTTCTTTGCTACCATTTATTACCTGCATGTTCTGGAAAGATTTTTATTAGTAGTAGTAGTAATAATAATATTAATTTTATATCCCTTTGCTTCCCTCGTTCATTCATTTATAAACCCTTACTCTTCATTCATTCATTCATTCATCATTCAATCGTGCCCCTTGTCAGCTGTGTGACTGTGGGCAAGTCACTTCACTTCTCGGTGCCTCAGTTCCCTCATCTGTAAAATGGGGATGAAGACTGGGAGCCTCACGTGGGACAACCTGATCACCCTGTCTCTACCCCAGCGCTTAGAACAGTGCTCTGCACATAGTAAGCGCTTAACAAATACCAACATTATTGTAATTATTTTTTTATGGTGATATTAAGCGATTACTATGTGCCAGGTGCCGTTGTATGAGCTGGTTTAGATACAGGATAATCAGGTTGGATACAGGCCTTGTCGCACGTGGAGCTCACGGTCTCAATCTCCATTTTACGGATGAGGTAACTGAGGCATTGAGAATTAATCGGTCAGTCAATCAATTGTATTTATTGAGCGCTTACTCTGTACAGAGCACTGTACTAAACACTTGGGAGAGTGCAGTAAAACAGAATCAGCAGACACATTCCCTGTCCGCAACGAGCTTAGAGTCTAGAGGGGGAGTCAGACATGATAAATAAATTAAGGGTCTGTACATAAGTACTTGGAGCCGAGGGAGGGGTGGATAGAAGGTACAGATCGATTGCAAAGACAATGCAGGATGGAGGGGAAGAAGGGGAAATGAGGACTTGCAGAGGGAAGGCCTCTCGGAGGACTTGCAGGTACTTTTAAAAAGGCTGAGAGGCGAAGTGACTTAGTCACACACCGGCTAAGAGGTGGAGCCAACATTAGAACCCAGATCCTCTGCCTCCCAGGACAACGCCGTTTCCCCAGGCCGTGCTCCTTCCGGCATTGAGCCCCTGCCGTGAGGTACCTACTGTCTTGCGGTCCTGAAATCCTTAAGGTCGCCCCTCTTACGACTCAATGACCCTGACATTTGCATGAATGAATGCCAAACTCAAAAAGCAAATTAAAAGCTCCTCAGACATCTCCACCCTTTTTGAAAATAATAAAGTCCCACTCCTCGCTAGTTTTCAAGATTCCTACAAGCCTGCTCTGATGATAATAATAATAATTGTGGTATTTATTAATTCGATTTGTCGTGCACTGTTCTAGGGTAGATACATGCTGATCAGGTCGGACCCATTCCCCGTCTCACATGGCGCCCACAGTCTTCATCCCCGTTTTACAGTCGAGGTAACTGAGGCCCAGAGAAGTGAATGACTCGTCCAAGGTCACACAGAAGAGGCGTGGCCGAGCCAGGATCGGAACCCACGTCCTCTGACTCCCAAGCCTGGGCTCTTTCTACTGGACTCTGCTGCTTCCCTAATAATGATCTTTATCGTCGTCATGATAATTAATTATATGTATTGTGCGCTTACCGTGTGCAGAGCACTGTACAAAGCATTTGGGAGAGGACACTAAAACAGGATTGCTTGACACGTTCCCTGCCCACAACGAGCTCACGGTCCGTAGTTGTACGTATTTATTAAGCACTACTGTGTGCCAAGCACACCACTAAGCTAACTCTGTCCATTTGTACTCTCCAGAGTGTTCGGTACAGTGTTCTGCACACAGTAAGCACTCGCTAATTACCTTTTATTGATTGGTTCCTGGGGACACAAGATGATCACGATGGACACAGTCCCTCTCTCAAATGGGGTTCACAGTCTCAGGAGGGAGAACAGGTATTGAATCCCCATCATAGAGTTGAGGAAACTGAGGCACAGAAAAGCCAGGGACTCCACTCTGCTCATCTTCTCCACCCTCGCTCGCACTTCCTTAGGGAGCCCGAGACCCAACCCGCGACTGCGTCAGGAATCTCAGGGCAAAACGGGTCGTCCCTCCAGTTCAGCGCCCCGAGTGTGGGATTCCACCTTCGTGGTGGTATTAATTCATCGTCCTTTGCATCTGGCTTCCCTCGTCATTATCACTGTTCGTTACGAACCGAGCGAGCTGCATCAATTGGCTAATCTTTGAGCAAATTAATGAATTGGGCCTACGTGAAACTCTTTAATGGTGCACAGACAATACTCCTCTACTAGATTCCAATAGCCCACCCTCATTCCTTTTATCATTTCAGAAACCATTTAATTAAGTACTCCGTTCCACAAATCGGGGGGGGGGGGGGGGCGGAAAAAGATAACCTTGCAGTTTCTCCCAGAAGGAAATACGCTTCATGGAAAATTTGGAGAAAAAGCATCTTGCGTCACTGAAGCAGTTATTCCAAAGTCTTTCTCAGTTGAGAAGCAGCGTGGCCTAATGGAAAGATGGGAGGGCCTGGGTTCTGATTCCGGCCCTGCCGTTGTCTGCTGTGTGACTTGGGCGAGCCAATCAACTTCTCTCTGTTTCATTTACCCCTTCTGTAAAATGGGGATTAAAGCTGTGAGCCCCATATAGGACAGGGACTGTGTCCAACCTGATTTTCTTCTCTTCACCCTGGCGTTTAACGTGGCTCAGTGGAAAGAGCCTGGGGTTGGGAGTCAGAGGTCATGAGTTCGACCCCCGGCTCTGCCACTTGTCAGCTGTGTGACTGTGGGCAAGTCGCTTCACTTCTCTGTGCCTCATTTCCCTCATCTGTAAAATGGGGATTAACTGTGAGCCTCACGTGGAACAACCTGACGACCCTGTATCTACCCCGGCGCTTAGAACGCTGCTGTGCACATAGTAAGCGCTTAACAAATACCAACATTATTATTATTATTATTATTATTATTATTATTATTACAGTGCCTGGCGCATAGAAAGCACTTAAATAGCATAAAAAAGAATTGGGGCAAATCATTATTGGGCAGCGGTGGATGGGTGAAGAGATATGGGGTGATAGCGAAAGAATTTACTGGGTGACGTGCCCTGGGTTGAGCGTTTGGATCCACGTCTGGCCTGGAACGCCCTCCCTCCTCATATCCAACTGACGGCGACTCTCCCCTGCTTCCAAGCCTTATCGAAGGCCCATCTCCTCCAAGAAGCCTTCCCCGACCAAGCCCTCCTTTCCTCTTCTCCCACTCCCTTTTGCATCGCCCTGACCTGCTCCCTTTTTTCATCCTCCCAAACCCCCAGCCCCACAGGACTTATGCCCGTATCTGCATTTTATTTCTTTCCATCAATATCTGTGGGCAAGTCACTTCACTTCTCTGTGCCTCAGTTACCTCATCTGTAAAATGGGGATTAAGACCGGGAGCCCCACGTGGGACAACCTGATTCCCCCGTGCACGTAGTTAGCGCTTAACAAATACCAACGTTATTAAAATCCGTCTCCTCCTCTAGACTGGAAGCTCGTCGTGGACGGGGAATGTGTCTGCTGTTGTATTGTGCTCTCCCAATCATTTAGATCAGGGCTCCACACACAGTAAGCGCTCAATAAATACGATTTGTGAGTGAATGAAGTGCTCTAGAAGCTTGAAGCATGTTCTTGCCACTAAGCATCTTCCATTTGGCGTGCAGTGGACGTCCCAGAATCTGTTGCTCTTCAGTATAATCCATCCATCATATAATCATCGGTCGCCTGAAGCAGCCCGGGCAGGGTCCGGGTCTGGGAGTCTGAGGGTCATGGGTTCCATTCCCGGCTCTGCGGCTTGTCTGCTGTGTGGCCCGGGGCAAGTCACTTGTCTTCTCTGGACCTCGGTTACCTCCTCGGTAAAATGGGGATTGAGACCCGAGCCCCACGTGGGACAGGGACGGCCTCCAACTCGATTTGCTTGTACCCACCCCGGCGCTTAGTAGAGTGCCGGACACGTCGTAAGCCTTAACAAAATGCCATAATTATGATCATAGTGAATAATGTTGGTATTTGTTGGGCTCACAGTCTTAATCCCCATTTTACAGATGAGGTAACTGAGGCACCGAGACGTTAAGTGACTTGCCCACTGTCAGCTGATAAGTGGCCGAGCCGGGATTCGAACCGATGACCTCTGACTCCAAAACCCGTGCTCTTTCCACTGAGCCACGCTGCCTCTCGATCCACCCCAGCGCTTAGTAGAATGCCGGACATGTAGTAAGCCTTAACAAAACGCTATAATTATGATCATAATAATGTCGGTATTTGTTAAGGGCTTACTATGTGTAGAGCACTGTTCTAAGCTCTGGGGTAGACACAAGGGAATCAGATTGTCCCACGTGGGGCTCACAGTCTTCATCCCCATTTTACAGATGAGGGAACTGAGGCACCGAGATGTCAAGTGACTTGCCCAAAGTCTCACGGCTGACAAGTGGCTGAGCCGGGATTCGAACCCATGACCTCTGACTCCAAAGCCCGGGCTCCTTCCACTGAGCCACGCTGCTTCCCATTATCCCCTATCCCATTATTATTATCTCTTAGGGATCTTACTAGGTGCAGACCACTGTACTAAGCGCTCGGGAGAGGACAATACGATAGAATTAACGGACGCGTTCCCTACCCGGGCAAGAAGGTGTAGCCGCTGAGACCGAGGAGAGGGGAAGGTTTATAGCTAGTCCCTCTTCCCGGAGACCCTTTGGACGCTCAGTAGGGCAGGGGTCGGCTCTCTACCGAACTCTCCCTCGACCCGAGTCCAGTGCTCTGCACACGGTAGGCAATCAACAAATACTACTAAATAACGACCGCTACAGATGAGAAGCAAGGTGGCCTAGCGTCTGGAGCCCGGGCCTGGGAGTCAGAAAGACCGGAATTCATTCATTCATTCATTCAATAGTATTTGTTGAGCGCTTACTATGTGCAGAGCACTGTACTAAGCGCTTGGGATGGACAGATCGGCAACAGATAGAGACGGTCCCTGCCCTTTGACGGGGGTCACGGTCTAATCGGGGGAGACGGACAGATGAGTCAAGGGGAAGAACATCTCATAAAAACAAACGCAAATAAATAGAATCAGGGTGATGTACATCTCATTAAACAAAATAAATAGGGGGATGAAGATCTAGACAGTCGAGCGGACGAGTACGGTGTCGAGGTGGTGGGACGGGAGAGGGGGAGGAGGAGAGGGAAAGGGGGGAGAAGAGGATTTAGCTGCGGAGAGGTGAACGGGGGGTAGAGGGAGCAGAGGGAAAAGGGGGGAGCTCAGATTGGGAAGGCCTCTTGGAGGAGGGAATTCTAATCCCGTCTCCGCCACTTCTCTGCCGTGCGACCTTGGACAAGTCACTTCACTTCTCTGTGCCTCGGTGACCTCATCTGTATATTGGAAGTTAAGACTGTGAGCCCCAAGTGGTACAGGGACTGGGTCCAACTTTTCTTTCATTCGTTCATTCAGTCGTATTTACTGAGCACCTACTGTGGTGCAGAGCACTGTACTAAACACTTGGGAAGGTACGGTACGATACAACCTGATCTGCTCGTATCTGCCCCAGCACTTAGTACAGTGCCTGGTATGGAATAATAATAAAAGAATGATGGCATTTGTTAAGTGCTTTCTGTGTGCCAAGCACTGTTCTAAGCACTGGGGGAGATACAAGGTTATTAGGTTGTCCCAGGAGGGGCTTACAGTCCTAGAGCCTTACTATTAGTCTCAGAGAAGCAGCGTGGCTCAGTGGAAAGAGCCCGGGCTTGGGAGTCAGAGGTCATGGGTTCGAATCTTGGCTCTGCCACTCATAAGCCGTGTGACTGTGGGCGAGTCACTTCACTTCTCTGTGCCTCAGTGACCTCATCTGTAAAATGGGGATTAACTATGAGCCTCACGTGGCACAACCTGATTACCTCGTATCTCCCCCAGCGCTTAGAACGGCGCTCTGCACATAGTAAGCGCTTAACCAATACCAACATTATTATTATTATTATTATTAACCCCCTTTTTCCAGTTGAGGTAACGGAGGCACAGAGAAGGTAAGTGACTTGCCCACAGTCACACAGCTGACAAGTGGTGGAGCCAGGTTTAGAATCCACGACCTCCGACTCCCAAGCCCGTGCTCTCTCCCCTGAGCCACGCTGGTTTTCTAGTAAGCGCTAAACAAATACCATTATAAAATCCTGATCACTGCCCACTGAATCAATGGCTACTGAAAAGTAATCTTTTCCCATAACTCCAGATTTATAAGGACGCAAACGACTCATTCTAGCAGAAAGGATCCCTGAGTTAATCGTATTTATTGAGCACCACCTCCTGTGTGCAGAAGTGCTCGATGCTTTGGCCCAGGTATCTAAGGAGGATTGTAATTGCTCAATCAATAGCACTGATTGATGAACTAAATAACTAAGGGTTTAGCTGAGGTAGAAGAAATGATTTGTGTCCTCAAGAAGTTCTAGTTTCTAGACTGTGAGCCCACCGTGGGCAGGGGGTGTCTCTATTTGTCGCAGAATTATATTTCCCTAGCGCTTAAAACAGTGCTCTGCACACAGTGAACGCTCGATAAATACGATTTAATGAATGAGTTGATGAGTAGTCTAATGGGGGAAGATACGGGTAAAATAATTTATATCAGAAAAATGGCTATAAAAATGCATAAAAATCAGGTCTGGACCCTACTGAATTGGCACAAAGTTTATCTGTAAATGGTCATGTGTGTGCACAACTGTGTATCTGTTTCAGTTCCATTTTAACTGTTAGGATTCAAAAGCCTAAAACGTCCTGGGTCGAATGAAGGGCTTTAACATCAAGGATCACCAGGAAAATGTCCTCCACCAGGAAGTGGTGATGGAATGATCATCTCCGACTCGGGTTCGATTTGCTGAATATGACATGTTTGTTTATTTGCATTTCTCTCATGGTGAATGATTTCAGTTTATTGATAATCTGTCCCATTCGGAGGTCTTTAAATAATCCCTCCGTCAATTAGAAGCAAAGAGAATGACGGGCCAGTCCGATCCCTCGGCGTCCCCAAGTCAATGAAAATGATTTCTCCTAACTGCGTGTTGTTCGCACTCGGCCGACACAAAGGCAGCTTCCATCGGGCTGAATCGTCAGAGCCCGATTTGGCTGTGGTAACTTCGGAGCCGGCCGATGTTTTCCCTTCTCATTGCTTTCTGCCGCTCGCGGCGTCTCATCTGACCCCGTTTTGCCATTTTCTCTCTCAGCCCATTTGAAAAATTTTTCCCCTTCCATCCAGTCGGTAACTGGCTCCCAGGTCTACACGAATTTTGGCATACGCCATCTAAAAGCATTCCAGGTGCATTATTAATGGGATCAGAGGTCAGCGCTCATGATTTAATATGCCACGGGTGAGGAAGTCCGAAATGGGTACATTTTTCCGAAATGACTTGCGATTCCCAAATGAGGCGGTCGTTTAAATAGCGGACATCCCAAAGGTTTGGAGGTTCGTGTAATTTTTAAGTGAGCCAGCTAATGGTTTTCACGGCGTCGCGTTCTTCTGGGTCTTCAAGGAACTGGCCCACCAAGCGGGAAAGCAGCACGGATTTTGCACCCTCCGCCTGAAGAGCGCTGTACTAGGCCTTTGGAAAGGATGAAACAAATAAGTAGCTCGTCCTCTGCGCGGAAAGAGCTCAAAACTAGCTCCCATCGAAGAACGCTTGCGGCGTTAAATTATCAGTCAACCAGTGGAACTGAGCACTTCTGTGCAAAGCACTGTTCTAATCGCTTGGTGGAGAACGATTCAACAGAGTCGGTGTCAACGGTCAATTAACAGTGGTTTTTATCGAGCGCTTACTGGGTGCAGAGCACTGTGATAATAATAATAATGTTGGTATTTGTTAAGCGCTTACTATGTGCCGAGCACTGTTCTAAGCGCGGGGGTAGATACAGGGTCATCGGGTTGTCCCACGTGAGGCTCACAGTTTTAATCCCCATTTTACAGATGAGGTAACTGAGGCACAGAGAAGTGAAGTGACCCGCCCACAGTCACACAGCTGACAAGTGGCAGGGTCGGGTTTCGAACCCCTGACCTCTGACTCCCAAGCCCGGGCTCTTTCCACTGAGCCACGTTGCTTCTCTAACCGCTTGGGAGAGGACAGTGTAACAGAGTTGGCCGAACTTTCCCTGCCCTCAGCGATCTAACAGTCTAGAGGAGGAGCTTACGGTCTTCTGACAATGATGATAATAATAATAATAGTATTAATAATTGAGGTATACGCCTAGGACTTACTATGTTTCAGGCACTGCACCACACATTGAGGTAGATGAAAGATAATCAGGTCCTCCAAGGGGGTTACAGTCTAAGTCAGAGGGAGAACAGATATTGAATCCCCATTTTGTAGCTGAGGAAACGGAAGTACAGAAAAGTCAAGTGACTTGCCCAAGGTCACCCAGCAGATATTGCCATTGTTCTTGTCTGTCCGTCTCCCCCGATTAGACCGTAAGCCCGTCAAACGGCAGGGACTGTCTCTTATCTGTTGCCGACTTGTTCATTCCAAGCGCTTAGTACAGTGCTGTGCACATAGTAAGCGCTCAATAAATACTGTTGAATTGAATGAAAGATATGGGGTGGAGCTAGGAACAGAATCCAGGTCCTTTCTACTCCCAGACCTGTGGTCTTTCTATTAGCGAAGCAGCTTGGCTCAGTGGAAAGAGCCCCGGCTTGAGAGTCAGGAGTCTTGGGTTTAAATCCCGGCTCTGCCACTTGTCAGCCGTGTGACTGTGGGCAAGTCACTAAACCTCTCTGTGCCTCAGTTCCCCCATCTGGAAAATGGGGATTAAGACTGTGAGCCCCACGTGGGACAACCTGATTCCCTTGCGTCTACCCCGGCGCTTAGAACAGTGCTCGGCACATAGTAAGCGCTTAACAAATACCGACATTATTATTATCATTATTATTAATCCTGGCTCCACCACCTGTCCACTGTGTGACCTTGGGCAAGTCACTTCACTTCTTTATGCCTCAGTTACCCCTTCTCTAAAATGGGGATTAAAACTGTGAGCCCCACGTGGGACAACCTGATTACCCTGTATCTACCCCAGCGCTTAGAACAGTGCTCTGCACATATCTGCCGGTCTCCCCCGATCAGACCGTAAGCCCATCAAACGGCAGGGATCGTCTCTATCTGTTGCCGACTTGTTCGTTCCAAGCGCTTAGTACAGTGCTCTGCACATAGTAAGCGCTCAATAAATACTATTGAATGAATGAATGAATAGTAAGCGCTTAACAAATACCAACATTATTATCAGGACATGCTGCTTCTCAGCATGGAGGAATTATTCCTACCGGTGCCCCGAAGCATACCAAGCCAATGTAATTGTTATTAATAATAAGGATAACAGCACTTGCTAAGGACTTCCGGGGTGATAAGCACTGGAGTGGGTACAAGCACAGGTGGAGTCCCCGTGCAATTTGGGACTCGTAGTCTAAGAGGAAGGGACAACACCCTTTAACACATGAGGAAACTGAGCCCAGAGAGGTTAGCCGACTCGTCCGGGGTCACCCAGCAAGCTAATGGAGAAGCCGGGCCTAGAAGCGGGGCTTTCTCACTCCCGTCGTCCTGCTCTTCCGACTAGGCCGCTCCGCTCTGCGTTCATCTCCTATTTTCCTTTTCCTGGCTCGACTTCATTGCTAAGCTGTTTTGTGTTAAGTGCCCGAATGAAGTCAAGCGGGCCTTTCCCTTTGATTTTTTGCCCAGGAGTCAGTATCCCCTTGTCTTGAAACCCAAGGAGGGTCATCTCGGAGAGAAGGACGAGGCTGAGATCGAGCCCATTTGGGCTCCCAACACTTCCATTGCTCGCCTCACCCAAGGGCAGGCTGTTCTTTTTCAAGGTGCCGTGGTCTGAAGAACTGCGGGGTTCTGGCTTGGTTCGGGAGGCTTTTCAAACGGATTTGGTGGGGCTGGTGCGTCTTAAGAGTTTCCCAGTCAAGTGAGAAGCAAATACCATTCAAAGACATCATTATTATTACTTTTTTTTTAAAAAAAAAAAGAGCATCGGCTCTTTAAAAGGGAAGTTCTATTGCTTAGTTTTGTTTTTTATGACATCCGTTAAGTGCTTATTCGTTGTCGTGTTTATTGAGTGCTTACTGTGTGCAGAGCACTGTACTAAGCATTTGGGAGAGTACAATATAACAACAGACAGAAACATTTGCCGCCCACAACGAGCTTAGGGTCTAGAGGTGGGGAGACAGACATTAATACGAATGAATAAGGTACGGATTTGGACGTAAGTGGTGTGGGGCTGGGAGCGGGGTTGAGCAAAAGGACTGGAATAAGAAGAAAGGCGGGCTTAGTCAGGGAAGGCCTCTTGGAGGAGATGGGCACCAAGTAAGGCTTTGAAGTCGGGGCGGGGGGGGAGAGTGATTGTCGGATTTGAGGCGGCGGGGCGTTCCAGGTCAGAGGCAAGACATGGACAAGGGGGACGCAGCAAAATAGCCGACGTTGAGGCACCGTGAGAAGGTTGGTGATAGAGGAGCGAAATGTGCAGGCTGGTTTGTAGTTGGAGATTAGCGAAGTGACGTAAGAGGGGGCAAGGGACTGGACTGCTTTAAAGCCAATGGTGAGCGGTTTTTGTCCGATGTGACGGTGGAGACATTATTTGAGGAGTGGAGGAGACGTGTCCTGAACGTTTCTGTAGAAAAGCGATCCGGACAGCGGAGTGAAGTACGGACTGAAGAGGGGAGAGACGGGAGGCTGGCGGTCAGCGAGGGGGCGGCTGCGGGCATCCAGGCGGGATGGAACGAGTGACCGTATTAACGTACTAGCGGTTTGGATGGAGGGGCAAGGGAGGATTTGAGCGGTGTGGTGAAAGCCGGACCGATAGGATTTAGTGATGGATTGCCTATGTGGGTTGAAGGAGAGAGAGAGAGGAGTGAAGGATAGCTTACTCTGTGCCGGACACTGTACTTTGTGCTGGGGTAATAGTACTACTACTAATAATAATAATGTTGGTATTTGTTAAGTGCTTACTATGTGCAGAGCACTGTTCTAAGCACTAGGATCAATACAAGGTAACCGGGTTGTCCCACCTGGGGCTCACAGTCTTAATCCCCATTTTACAGATGAGGTAACTGAGGCCCAGAGAAGTAATAATAATAATAATAATAATAATAATGTTGGTATTTGTTAAGCGCTTACTATGTGCAGAGCACCGTTCTAAGCGCTGGGGTAGATGCAGGGGAATCAGGTTGTCCCACGTGGGGCTCACGGTCTTGATCCCCATTTTACAGATGAGGAAACTGAGGCCCAGAGAAGTGAAGCGACTCGCCCACAGTCACACAGCCGACAAGCGGCAGAGCCGGGAGTCGAACTCATGACCTCTGATTCCGAAGCCCAGGCTCTTTCCACTGAGCCACGCTGCTTCCCCACCACTACTAATTGGGGTATTTATTAATAATAATTATGTGATTTATTAACCTCTGTGGGTCAAACACTCTTCTAAGCGCAGGGATAGATCCAAGCTAATGAGGTTGGACACAGTCCCTGCCCCACGTGGGGCTCACAGTCTTAATCCCCATTTTCCAGATGAGGGCACTGAGGCGCAGAGAAGTAAAGTGAGTTGCCCAAGGTCACACAGCAGAGCCGGGACTAGAACCCAGGTCCGTCGGACTCCCGGGTTCATAACCCACCACTAGGCCCGTGCTTCTTCCACACTGTACTGTGCCCCGGGGTAGGTACGTGTTAAGCAGGTTGGACACAAGGCCCTGTCCCTCGTGGGGATCACGGTCTCAATCCCCATTTGACAGATGAGGGAACTGAGGCCCAGAGAAGTGAAGTGACTCGCCCCAGGTTACCCAGCTGACCAGTGGCAGGGTCGGGATTAGAACCCCGGTCCTCCGACTCCCAGCCCCGCGGACCCCGCTCCCCTCTTGGCTTGTTTAGACGGAGTCGCGAGAATTGAGGGAGTTGCCATTTTAGTCTTAGGGGTTTAAGGAAGCCTGACGGCCTGATGTTGAAAACCTCGCAGGCCACAGTAATGATACTGTATATGAATTATTTATCGAAAGCCAAGACTCTGCTAAATTCGGGGTCGAAAGGAAGGAACGGGATCAGACACAGTCCCCTTCTCCCTCGGGGCTTGCGGTCTGAGAGGGAGGGGGAGCAGATAAGCTAGGCCCCATTTTAGGGATGAGGAGAAGGAGACACCGAGAGTATATCGTTGGTGTTCCCTAGGTCACGTAGGGAACATAGGTCTCACTCTAGGCTTCGAGGCTCCCCATCGCCTCGCCCCCTCCACCTCTCCTCCCTTCTCCCTTTCCACCGGCCGCCCCGCGCGCCCCGCTCCTCCGCCGCCCGCCCCCTCGCCGTCCCCCGTCCTCGCCCGTCCCGCCGTCGACCCCCCCGGGCCGCGTCCTCCCGCCGTCCCGGAAGGCCCTCCCTCCTCGCCTCCGCCGAACTCATTCTCTTCCCCTCTTCGAAACCCTACTTAAAACTCACCTCCTCCGAGAGGCCTTCCCAGACTGAGCTCCCCTTTTCCCTCTACTCCCTCTACCCCAGCTAAACCCTCATTTCCCCCCATTTCCCTCTGCTCCTCCCCTTCTCCCTTCCCCTCCCCTCAGCACCGTACTCGTCCGCTCACTGTATATATTTTCATTACCTTATTTATTTTGTTAATGAGATGTACATCGCCTCGATTCTATTTATCTGCTGTTGTTTTAATGAGATGTTCATCCCCTCGATTCTATTTATTGTCCTTGTTCTTGTCTGCCCGTCTCCCCCGATTAGACCGTAAGCCCGTCAAAGGGCAGGGACTGTATCTGTTACCGATTTTCTACATTCCAAGCGCTTAGTACAGTGCTCTGCACTTAGTAAGCGCTCAGTAAATACTATGGAATGAACATAATGTGGGCCAGGGGCAGAGGTGGGACCCCAGATTTTATTAAAGGTGTTTGTTAAACCCTTAACGTGTGCCAGGCCCTATACTAGAAGCTGGGGGAGATTCAAGCTAATAATGATAATAATAATGGTATTTATAATAATTACGGCATTTTTTAAGCGGTTACTTCGTGCCGAGCGCTCTTCTCGGCGCTGGGGTAGTTACAGGGTAATCAGGTTGTCCCACCACCTGGGGCTCACATTTTAAATCCCCATTTTAGAGATGAGGTCACTGAGGCATAAAGAAGTGAAGTGACTTGCCTAAGGTCACACAGCGGACAGGTGGTGGAGCCAGGAGTAATAATAATAATAATAATAATGTCGGTATTTGTTAAGCGCTTACTATGTGCCGAGCACCGTTCTAAGCGCTCGGGTAGACACAGGGGAATCGGGTCGTCCCACGTGGGGCGCACATTTTTAATCCCCATTTTACAGATGAGGGAACTGAGGCATAGAGAAGTGAAGTGACTTGCCTAAGGTCACACAGCGGACAGGTGGTGGAGCCAGGATTAATAATAATAATAATAATAATAATAATGTCGGTATTTGTTAAGCGCTTACTATGTGCCGAGCACTGTTCTAAGCGCTGGGGTAGACCCAGGGGAATCGGGTCGTCCCACGTGGGGCTCGCAGTCTTAATCCCCATTTTACAGATGAGGTAACTGAGGCACAGAGAAGTGAAGTGACTCGCCCACAGTCACACAGCTGACAAGTGGCAGAGCTGGGATTCGAACCCATGACCTCTGACTCCAAAGCCCGTGCCCTTTCCACTGAGCCACGCTGACTCCCAAATCCGTGCTCTTGCCACTAAGCGTTTACTAAGTGCCAAGCACTGTACTGAGCGCTGGGGTGGATAGAAGCAGATGGGGTCGGACACAGTCCCTGTCCCACGTGGGGCTCACAGTCTCACCCCCCTTTGTACAGATGAGGTAACAGAGGCACCGAGAAGTGACGTGACTTGCCCAAGGTCACGCAGCAGACATGTGGCGGAGCCGGGATTAGCACCCAAGCCTTTCTTACTCCCAGGCCCCTGCTCTATCTATTAGAGAAGCAGTGTGGCTCAGGTGGAAAGAGCCCGGGCTTGGAAGTCAGAGGTCGTGGGTTCGACTCCCGGCTCCGCCGCTTGTCGGCTGTGTGACTGTGGGCGAGTCGCTTCGCTTCTCTGTGCCTCAGTTCCCTCATCTGTAAAATGGGGATTAAAACTGTGAGCCCCAAGTGGGACAATCTGATCACCCTGTATCTCCCCCAGCGCTTAGAACAGTGCTCTGCACATAGGAAGCGCTTAACAAATACCAACCTTAGATCCAACCGAAAGAGGCCAGTATTCCCGGTTCTCCGCCAATTACCGTTCCTCTCGGTGCATATTTTCTGAAGGCCGACGGCCTTCACCTTTTCTTCTCCTCGGAAACCGGTTCTATCGTCGTCTTCATCGATTATTAAAAGACCAGAAGCCATTCAGCAGCCCCCCCCCCCCGACCCCCCCCCCTCCAAGAAGCGTCTCGGAAGATCAAGGAACGGATTTCCTAGGCTCAGACCCGTGGCGGAGATGATTAATTTGAAAGATAGAGAAGCAGCGTGGCTCAGTGGAAAGAGCCCGGGCTTTGGAGTCAGAGGTCATGGGTTCGAATCGCAGCTCGGCCACTTGTCAGCTGTGTGGCTGTGGGCAAGTCACTTCACTTCCCGGTGCCTCAGTTCCCTCATCTGTAAAATGGGGATTCAGCCTGTGAGCCCTTAATTAAACGAACTCCCCACTCACCCTTCCGATCGGAGATTCACTGCTTTCGCGTGGGCTGTCGGCCGTAGCCGCGGCTCCCGGAGCGGAGAAAAGACGAAGAGATTATAAAGCTGAAATCCACTGCCTGTCATTCGAAGACGCGGGGCATTGGACCTCTCGGTCGTTGGATCGGTGCTATCTGTTGGGCGCTTTCCGTGTGCAGGGCTGGGGAGAGTACACTGGAGCCGATAGATACTATCCTTGACATCGAGAAGCAGCGTGGCTCAGTGGAAAGAGCACGGGCTTCGGAGTCCGAGGTCACGGGTTCGAATCCCGGCCCCGCCGCTCGTCAGCCGTGCGACTGTGGGCGAGTCACTTCGCTTCTCTGGGCCTCAGTTCCCTCATCGGTCAAATGGGGATCAAGCCTGGGAGCCCCACGTGGGACGACCTGATGACCCTGTCTCCACCCCAGCGCTTAGAACGGTGCTCGGCACATAGTAAGCGCTTCACAGATACCAACGTTATCGTTATTATTATTGCTTACAATCTATCAGGGAAGACAGGAATTAACAGAAATTACAGGTAGGGGAGGAAATAAATGGATTAAGGTGACACGTGCACGACCGTTTTGGCGATGGGGTGAATATCCAAGTCCTTAGCGAGCGTGGACTCGAGACCTTTCATTCATTCAATAGCATTTATTGAGCGCTTACTATGTGCAGAGCACTGTACTAAGCGCTTGGAATGTACAAATCGGTAACAGATAGAGACAGTCCCTGCCCTTTGACGGGCTTACAGTCTAATCGGGGGAGACAGACAGACAAGAACAATAGCATTAAATTGTTCCTAATATTGTAAATTGAGACGGTGAGTCTGAAACGGTGGAAAATGCAGTGGAAGCTCCCTTCTGGGCAGGAAACATGTCCCAGCTTGATTCTCTACCTCCCAAGATCCCAGTAAGTACGATTCGCCAAGCGGGTGCTCAGTAAATGTGTCGATGGTATTTGTTAAGCGCTCAATAGGTTTCAGGCACTGTAATCGGCACCGGGGTAGAGACGAGAAGCAGCGCGGCCTAGTGGATAGAGCCTGGGCCCGGGAGTCGGTAGGACCTGGGTTCTGATCCCGGCTCGGCCAGTTGTCGGCTGTGTCACCTTGGGCAAGTCATTTGACTTTTCTGGGTCTCATTCCCCTTTTCGGGAAAATAGGGATTGAGATTGTGAGAAAGGGACACGTGGGAAAGGGACTGCATCCAGGCTGATCGCCATGAGGCCACCCAAGTGCTCAGCGCGGTGCTTGGCACACAGTAAGAGCTTAATAAATACCATCAGTATTAGTAGTTTTACAAGCTAATCCGGTTGGACATTGTCCACGTCCCACATGGGGTTCACGGTCTTAGTCCCCGTTTTACAGATGAGAAAACTGAGGCATAATAGGGAAGCAGCGGGGCTCAGTGGAAAGAGCCCGGGCTGGGGAGTCAGAGGGCATGAGTTCGAATTCCGGCTCTGCCGCCCGTCAGCGGTGTGACCGTGGGCGAGTCGCTTCACTTCTCCGGGCCTCGGTGACCTCATCTGTAAAATGGGGATTAACCGTGAGCCTCACGTGGGACGACCTGATGACCCCGTATCTACCCCAGCGCTTAGAACGGTGCTGTGCACATAGTAAGCGCTTAACAAATACCAACGTCGTTATTATAATAATAATGATGATGGTGATGGTATTTGTTAAGCTCTCTTCCCTTCCCAGGACTAATAATAATAATATTGGTATTTGTTAAGCGCTTACTTGGTGCCAAGCACCGTTCTAAGCACTAGGATCAATACAGGGTAACCAGGTTGTCCCACCTGGGGCTCACGGTCCTAATCCCCGTTTTACAGATGAGGTGACTGAGGCACAGAGAAGTCGGGATTAGAGCCCACGACCTCTGACCCCCGACCCCGTGCTCCTCCAGAACTGAAGTGACCTGTCCAAGGTCACACGGCAGACAAGCGTCGGAGCCGGTAATCGAATTCAGGACCGGGCTCTTGCGAGCGACTGAAACGTCGGGAGAACTTTGCATTAGAAGTTAAGTAGGCTTGTCGACCACCCCTCGTGATTCCCTCAGACGATGGGGACGCCCCCGCCCCACGACCGCCTCGACCCCCGGACGCAGTATCCTGCTTGAAAAAAGTGCCTCAGAGGAGCAGTGTGGCTCGGCGGATAGACCGCGGGCAACTACCGGGGGTTCTTGAGGTGTGGGGAGACGTGGCCTGATGGTTTTTGTCGCAAAAGTGATCCGGGCAGCAGAGCGAGGTCAGGACCGGAGCCGGGAGAGGCGGGAGGCAGGGAGGTCCACGGGGAGGCTGACGCCATAATCAAGGCGGGATAGAGTTGCCGTGTCAGCCGTCGGGGTGGAGAGAAAAGGACGGATCTTAGCATGTTGCGGAAGTAGGACCGGCGGGATTTGGTGACAGATTGAATAAGCGAGTTGAGAGAGCGAAGAGAGTGAATGTTATTTATCCCGTATTCCCGGTGTTATCTCCCCTCACCCGTCCGTCCTCTCTGGAGACCAGTTCTCCTGGACTTGGAATTCTCCAGTTCTCTCGCCTACTCGGGAGAAGCTGAAAAAGGGAAATTTCACGTGGAAGGGTTTCCTCGCCCCTCTTCCTGGAGCCGAGGTAAATAGAGCCGAAAATGAACTCGCTGGAAAACATCCACGTCGGTCCCTCGGAATGGTGGAGCCGATTCACGCCGAAATCCCGCTGTCCGGCATCCATCGCGATGGAGACGACAGTTGAGGAAGCTCTAACCCACAGTCATCTGGAGTGTGTTAAACACGGCGCTGCCGCGTGGCTCAGTGGAAGGAGCCCGGGCTGCGGAGTCAGCGGTCATGGGTTCGACTCCCGGCTCTGCCGCTTGTCGGCTGTGTGCCTGTGGGCGGGTCGCTTCGCTTCTCTGGGCCTCAGTTCCCTCATCTGGAAAATGGGGATTAAGGATTAACCGCGAGCCTCACGTGGGACGACCCGATGACCCTGTGTCTCCCCCAGCGCTTGGAACGGTGCCCGGCACATAGTAAGCGCTTAACAAATACCAACATTAGTAACTAGGCTGGGAAAGATTAACCCCGCCTTAATGGCTTCTAGCTCTATTCGGAAGCCGTTTGGCCTTTAAGACTTCAGTGTTGGGAACACAGAATCTCGTTTGAAAAATAAATAATTGTTTTGATCTCCCCGGAGTTGACTTGCAGCGAGGCTCTGCTAACATTTGAGCTAGCTACGTTATTCCCAACTCCGTCCCGAGCACCGGGTACGGGGTGGTTTTATTAAAGCGTGCTATGTATTGCTCTTGTTCTTATCTGTCCGCCTCCCCCCGATTAATAATAAGAATGTTGGTATTTGTTAAGCGCTTACTATGTGCAGAGCGCTGTCCTAAGCGCTGGGGTAGACACAGGGGAATCAGGTTGCCCCACCGTGGGGCTCCCAGGCTTAACCCCCGTTTTACAGACGAGGTCACCGAGGCCCGGAGAAGTGAAGTGACTTGCCCACAGTCACTCGGCTGCCAAGTGGCCGAGCCGGCATTCGAACCCATGACCTCTGACTCCAAAGCCCGGGCTCTTTCCCCCGAGCCACGCTGCTTCCGTCAAAGGGCGGGGACCGTCTCTACCTGTTACCGATTTGTCCATTCCAAGCGCTTAGTACAGTGCTCTGCACCTAGTAAGTGCTCAATAAATACTATTGAATGAATATTTAGAATTAGGGGATCTATTAGGCGCTTACTATGTGCCAGCCACTGTACTAAGCGCTGGGGTGGATGGGTCCCACGTGGGGCTCAGAGTCTTAAGGAGGACAGAGAGCACTTGGGAGAGTACAGCACGGCACGGCGTAGAAGCAGCGTGGCTCAGTGGAAAGAGCCCGGGTTTTGGAGTCAGAGGTCATGGGTTCGAATCCCGGCTCGGCCACTTGGCAGCCGTGTGACTGTGGGCAAGTCACTTCACTTCTCTGGGCCTCGGTTCCCTCATCTGTAAAATGGGGATTAAGACTGTGGGCCCCCCCGTGGGACAACCTGATTCCCCTGTGTCTACCCCAGCGCTTAGAACAGCGCTCTGCACATAGTAAGCGCTTAACAAATGCCAACATGATTATTATTGTTATTAGTGGCTAGAGCCCGGGCCTGGGAGGCAGAAGGGCACGGGTTCTAACCGCAGCTCCGCCACTTGTCTGCCCTGTGACCTAAGGCAAGTCACTTCCAAGAGGCCGGGCATGGCAGTCAGAGGTCGTGGGTTCGAATTCCGCCTCTGCCACTTGGCAGCTGTGTGACCGTGGGCCAGTCACTTCACTTCTCTGGGCCTCAGTGACCTCATCTGGAAAATGGGGATGAACTGTGAGCCTCACGTGGGACCACCTGATGACCCTGTATCTCCCCCAGCGCTTCGAACGGTGCTCCGCACATGGTAAGCGCTAAACCAGTACGAACATTATCATCATTATTATTCTCCGGGCCTCCTTTCCCTCATCTGTAACAGGGCGATGGAGACCGTGAGCCCCACGTGGGACAGGGACTCGATTTGCTCGTATCCACCCCAGCGCTTAGCACAGTGTCTGGCACATAGTAAGCGCTAATTCCCATCCTTATTAACGCAAGAGAAGAAGCAGACTCGCTCCCTGTCCGCAATGAGCGAACGGGGAAGGTGAAGTTTGGACATTTGTTCGCACCGCAGCCGATGACAGATTCGAAGGGATGGAAACAGTGCATAATTATACAATTTAGGTTTTCAGGTAATTAAGTGAAAACAAAGTAGTTAAGGAGAGCACCTGAAATAAAACGTGGAATCTATCATCATCCAGAAAATGATGGAGGTGATTTAATGGGCCGGAAACATTTCCAAAAAGCTTCCTTATCAGAGGGTTTTCGGGACGGATTATTGTCAGAGAAGCGTGACTGCAGCGAGAGGAATCCTTTGGTTTGGTGGCAATTAGCGTTCTTTTTGGAGCAAGCATATAATAATGATAACGTTGGTATCTGTTAAGCGCTTACTGTGTGCAGAGCACCGTCCTAAGCGCTGGAGTAGATACAGGGCCATCGGGTCGTCCCACGTGAGGCTCACAGTGAGGCCCCATTTTCCAGATGAGGTAACTGAGGCCCGGAGAAGTGAAGCGACGTGCCCCCAGTCACACAGCCGACAAGGGGCAGAGCCGGGATCCGTACTCGTGACCTCTGACTCCCAAGCCCGGGCTCTTTCCGCGGAGCCACGCTGCTTCTCTATCTCCGAGAGTATGAAAGAGCGGCCTGGTGGAGAGAGCCGGGAGTCAGAGGACCCGGGTGCTAATCCTGGGTCCGCCACCCGTCTGCTGCGTGACCTCGGGCAGTTCACTCCGCTTCTCTCTGCCTCGGTTCCCTCGCCTGCGGAACGGCGGTTCCGTCCCCGTCCCCTCTCCATCTTAGACCTCGAGGCCCACGTGGGACCCGATCATCTCGTATCCACCCCGGCGCTCGGTTCGGCGCTCGACAAACACCGCGATGCTGATCCTTAAGGAGGGACCCTCCGAGGGGAACCAATTTGGGCTGGCGTGAAGATGTCGCCGGTAAAAATGGTTCCTTTGGGTGCCACCGTCCCCTGACAGGTGAGATAACTGCGGCATGGAGAGGTGAAGTGACTTGGCCAAGATCACTCAGCAGACAAGTGGTGGAGCCCGAATTAGAACCCACACACGTAATTTGCTATACGCTGATATTCACGTTTTAGCCACCCAACGCTGATCTGGGGGTAGCATTTCTCCTGAAATCAATCCATCCATCACCCGAAGGTATTTATTGGGCACCTAATAATAATAACGTCGGTATTTGTTAAGCGCTTACTTTGTGCAGGGCACTGTTCCAAGCGCTGGGGTAGATACAGGGTAATCAGGTTGTCGCACGTGAGGCTCACGGTCTTGATCCCCATTGGACAGATGAGGGAACTGAGGCCCAGTGAAGTGACTTGCCCACAGTCCCACAGTTGACAAGTGGAAGAGCCGGGATTCGAACCCATGACCTCTGACTCCCAAGCCCGGGCTCTTTCCACGGAACTAGGCCTAGAACGTTGTACTAAGCGCTTGGAAGAGTCCAAGACAACAGAGTTAGCAGATACATTCCCTGCCCCGAAAGAACTTACGGTCTAGAGGAGAATGCAGACGATAATATTAATTCCTTTATCATATACCTATATATGTACATGTATCATATATTGTTTTAATGAGATGTTCATCCCCTCGATTCTATTGATTGCTATTGTTTTTGTCTGTCCGTCTCCCCCGATTAGACCGTGAGCCCGTCAGTGGGAGGGGACTGTCTCTATCTGTTGCCGAATTGCCCATTCCAAGCGCTTAATACAGTGCCCTGCACATTGTAAGCGCTCAATAAATACTATTGAATGAATGAATGAATGAATGAATAAGGGTGAGAGTTGGGACGCTTTCGTGCGCTCGGACCCGGGGAGGGAAGCCGTGCGTCGTCAGAAAGCGGCCCCCCCCCCCCCCGGGTATTTTTGAACCGCGGCCACGCCGCGTGAGATTCGGCCCCGGGAAACTCCTCCCGTCAGGGAAGATGAATCGCCGGTCCTCGGGAATAGCAGAAAGAAATAGCTATTTTGAAACGCCACGTAAAAACCGTCGCAAATAGATGTGAGGCGGAGCGTCGCTACTCGAAAGGGAGAGAGGACCGTTTTTTTAAAACGTTGTTAGCGGCGTTAAGGATCGTCTTTATAATTCATCGTATGATTTATCGGAATCGCAGCGGGACACTTGCTAATATCACTTGCACCAATTCATTTAGGCATAGTATAGCGAGGAACTGGAGCGGGACGCGTCGATCGCTTCCGTCATTTTGTGTGAAATTTAGAAGTTAACAACAAAATCAAGCAACGTTTAGATCAGCCCGCCATCAGACGGTGTGGTGTGTGTGTGGTTATTTGGTTTTCAGGTGGTAGGCTTTAGGCCCTGGCAATAGAAAAGTAGCTCGACCCAGCGGATAGAGCCCGGGCCCGGGAGTCAGAGGGACCCGGGTTCTAATTCAGACTCCACCACTCGTCTGCTGAGTGATCTTGGACGCGTCACTTCACTTTTCCATGCCTCAGTTATCTCACCTGTAAAATGTAGCTTAAAACTGTGAACCGCGTATGGGACAGGGACTGTGTCCAACGTGATTTGCTTGTGTCCACCCCATCACTCAGTACAGTGTCTGGCACATGATAAGCACTCAACGAATACGACAGTCTTTATCATGATTATTATCCAGAGCTCAGAACGGTGCCTGGCACATAGTGAGCACCTGACGAATACCGTTGTTATTATTATCATCACACCTCCTCCTAGAAGCCTTCCTCGATTAAGCGTGTGTCATCCATGCACATGCATCTGTGACTTTTGGACATTCGATCGTCGCCCCATCCCTAACCCCGAAGCACGTTTGTATATATCTTTAAATTTCACACATATACATGTATATAATGATAATAATGTTGGCATCTGTTAAGCGCTTACTTTGTGCGGAGCACCGTTCTAAGCGCTGGGATAGACACAGGGTCATCAGGTCGTCCCACGTGAGGCTCACAGTTCATCCCCATTTTACAGATGAGGGAACCGAGGCCCAGAGAAGAGAAGCGACTCGCCCACAGTCACACAGCTGACAAGCGGCAGAGCCGGGATTCGAACCCATGACCTCTGACTCCCAAGCCTGGGCTCTTTCCACTGAGTCACGCTGCTTCTAATACATGTAATATATATCCACATCTAATATAATGTATTATATATCTGATATATAATCCATGTACCTATATATGTATATCATAAATGAGTTAATATTAATAATGTTGGTAATTGTTAAGCGCTTACTATGTGCAGAGCACTGTTCTAAGCGCTGGGGTAGACACAAGGGGATCAGGACGTCCCACGTGGGGCTCACAGTCTTAATCCCCATTTTACAGATGAGGAAGCTGAGGCACAGAGCAGTGAAGTGACTTGCCCACAGTCACGCAGCTGACAAGTGGCATATTATTATCGTCCGCATTCCCCTCTAGACCGTAAGCTCTTTCGGGGCAGGGAATGTGTCTGCTAATTCTGTTGTCTTGGACTCTTCCAAGTGCTCAGTACAATGTTCTAGACCTAGTAGGTGTCCAATAAATACCTTTGGTTGATGAATGGATTGATTTCGATAGAAATGCTACCCCAAGACCAATGTTGGGTGGCTAAAACACGAATATCGGAGCACAGAGAGACCCAATTGTCTTTCCGCTCCACTCCACGAATTATCCTGGATGAACCTGGAAATCACGTAGTGTAGGACTGTGGGATCGATCGCTGGTATTTATTGAGTGCTTACTTTTACGCCGAGCACCGTACTAAGCAGTTGGGAGAGTAGGATCCCAGGGAAAGAAGAGGGACACGTTACGCTTCTGCCCAACTTCTCCCTTCCCTCCATCCCCCTCCGGTCCCACCTCTGCCGCCGTTCACGTCCTCCCTCCTCCCCGAGGCTCGGGAAATAAGTAATAGAGGTAGAATTTATGAAGCGCGTCCCCTAGACTGTAAGCCCACTGTGGGCGGGAATTATATATCTGTTCATTGTTCACTTCTCTGTGCCTCAGTGACCTCATCTGCAAAATGGGGATTCGCTGGGAGCCTCCCGTGGGACGACCTGATGACCCTGTAGCTACCCCAGCGCTTAGAGCGGTGCCGGGCACATAGTAAGCGCTTAACGGCTACCGACGTTATTATTATTGTTATATCATCTTCTCACGCGTGTCGCGTGTAGCGCTCTGCCCACAGTCGGCGCTCAGTAAATACGATGGTGTGTGGAGCACTGTGGTCAGTGCTGGGAAGGAATAACCAGGTGGGAATTAGACACGGTCGCCGTCCTTTGGGGGGCCCGGGATCCAAGAGCTTAGGAGGGGAGGAGGGATCGGAGACAGACGCGTCAGGAGCGACGAGAGGTTTTCCGGGGCAACGGCGGTGACACGGAATAGGCTCAGATCCTCGGCGGGAATGGGGTGGATCGGGACCGGCATTCATCCGCGGCCCGGTGCTCACGGAGCGTGCTGGGAGCGGGGAACTTTGGGGGTGGGAGGGGAGACGGAGGTTAAGAGCGTGAGCCGGAGATTGGACGGGAAGCAGCAGAACGGTCTGCGCTCCGAGAAGTGAGAGGGCTCAACGATGGGGCCCGTGGGAGAGGGATTAATAATGATAATAATAACGGTCGTGATGTTTAAGTGCTTACTGTGGCACTGTACTGAGCGGTAGGTAGATACAAGTTCATCCGGTTGGTGTCCCACGTGGGGCTCACGGTCTTCACCCCCATTTTGCAGATGTGAAGCACAGAGAAGTGATCTGCCCACTTATTATATTACGTTGGTATTTGTTACGCGCTCGCTATGTGCAGAGCACTGTTCTGAGCGCCGGGGGAGATACCGGGTCATCGGGCCGTCCCACGTGAGGCTCGCGGTCTTCATCCCCATTTTACAGATGACGCAACTGAGGCCCGGAAGAGTTAAGTGGCTTGCCCACTGTCACACAGCTGACGGGTGGCGGAGCCGGGATTCGGACCCATGACCTCCGGCTCCCATGCCCGGGCTCTTTCCCCCGAGCCACGCTGCCTCTCATGAAGAGCGCCGTCCTAAGCGCCGGAGTAGGAACAAGATAATCAGGTCCCTCATGGGAAAAACAGTCTAAGTAGGACCGAAAACAGATGTTTTCTGGCAGGGCAGGGGCCGTCTCTCTCTGTTACCGATTTGTCCACTCCAAGCGCTCGGTACAGTGCTCTGCACATAGTAAGCGCTCAGTAAATACTATTGAATGGATGAATGAAATGTTGAATCCTCACTTTGCCGGTGAGGAAACCGAGGCACAGAGGAAGCGTAGCGACTTGCCCAAGGACACACGGCAGAGAAGGGGCGACGCCGGGCTTAGATCCTGCTCACGTTTACGTACCCGAGCTCGGCGAGGGCAGGGAATCCCGTCCACCAACTCGACGGTGCTCTCCGAGGCACCCGGTCCGGTGCTCTGCCCAAAGTAAGCGCCCGGTAAATACCAGTCCCTCATTCGGCGCGCCTTTTCCTCGGTGTAACTCTCCGCTCTCCAGTCGCTTCGGCGGCGCACGCGATTTCCCTCCGTCTCCCTCTGCGTCCTCTCCGGATCCCTTGCTCTCTCCGTGTGTGTGTGTACATCAAAAGAGCTCAGAAAACGGGAGCGGGTGTGAGAGGGAGAGAGGGGGAGAAAAAAAAATTGCAAGCCTGCCGCGCCCGCTGGAGAGTAGCGGGAAGAAATATAGGTCATGTGGAAAACGATGGGAAATCGGTTAAGGTGGAGCCGAGAGAGGCGAAACCGGTTCAGAGAAAGGATGAGAAGAAAGGTATCTCATTTATATAAAGAACCGACTTCCCGAGAACCCTTCTACCGCTTCTGCCTTCCGGTCGGGCCGTCTCTTTAGATCCCGAATGCCGGGCTTCTCACATTTTGCGGCGAAACAGTCTCTCGCGTAAGTCGAGTGTAAAGATGCCGGGGGTTTTTTCTTTTCTCCCCCGAAACGTCTAGGCCGCCCGCGACCCCACCTTCTCGGACGCTGACGGGTGAAAGTTGATCCGTTCGCTCGGCCTCTGCCCGTTATTGCCCGACCCCGGGGGAGACTCCTCTTTCCGTCAAATCGGAGAAACGCTGAGGTTTCCCCGGGCGGCCCTCTCGGCGGGATGAAGCCGGGTCGATCGCGGCGGCCGCCGGGGAGGAGCGGCGCGCGGCCCAGTGGATAGAGCACGGCCTGGGAGTCGGAAGGCCCCGGCTTCTAATCATAGTAATGTCGGTATTTGTTAGGCGCTTACTACGTGCAGAGCACTGTTCTAAGCGCCGGGGGAGATACAGCGTCATCGGGTCGTCCCACCTGGGGCTCACAGTCTTCATCCCCATTTGACAGATGAGGGAACCGAGGCCCAGAGAAGTGAAGTGACTCGCCCAAAGTCACCCAGCTGCCAAGTGGCAGAGCCGGGATTCGAACTCATGACCTCTGACTCCCAAGCCCCGGCTCTTTCCGCTGAGCCACGCTGCTTCTCTGATAATAATAATAATATGATAATGTTGGTATTTGTGAAGCGCTTACTATGTGCCGAGCACCGTTCTAAGCGCCGCGGGGGATACAGGGTCATCGGGTCGTCCCACGTGAGGCTCACAGTTCATCCCCATTTGACAGATGAGGGAACTGAGGCCCAGAGAAGTGAAGCGACTTGCCCACAGTCACACAGCTGACGAGTGGCAGTGCCGGGAGTCGAACTCATGAGCTCTGACTCCCAAGCCCTGGCTCTTTTCCACTGAGCCACACTGCTTCTAATAATGTTGGTATTTGTTAAGCGCTTACTATGTGCAGAGCACTGTTCTAAGCGCTGGGGTAGATACAGGGTCATCGGGTCGTCGCACGTGAGGCTCAACAGTTAATCCCCATTTTACAGATGAGGTAACTGAGGCACAGAGAAGCGAAGTGACTCGCCCACAGTCACCCAGCTGCCAAGTGGCAGAGCCGGGATTCGAACTCATGACCTCTGACTCCCAAGCCCGGGCTCTTTCCGCTGAGCCACGCTGCTTCTCTGATAATAATAATAATAATGATAAGGTTGGCATTTGTTAAGCGCTTACCATGTGCCGAGCACTGTTCTAAGCGCTGGGGGAGATACGTGGTCAGCAGGTTGTCCCACGTGAGGCTCAACAGTTAATCCCCATTTTACAGATGAGGGAACTGAGGCACGGAGAAGTGAAGTGACTCGCCCACAGTCACACAGCTGCCAAGTGGCAGAGCGGGGATTCGAACCCATGAACTCTGACTCCCAAGCCCGGGCTCTTTCCACTCAGCCACGCCGCTCTGCCCCAGCGCTTAGCACCGGGACGGGCCCGTCGTGCGCGCTTAACCAATACCATCGTTATTATTATCATTATTTTCTGGCTCCGCCTCTCTCTCGCCCTGTGACCTTGGGCAAGTCGCTTCGGTTCTCTCTACCTCAGTTGCCTCATCTGTAAAATGGGGATTAAGGCTGATTACCTGATGGCCTCCTGTCAACCCCAGCGCTTAGAAGAGGGCTTGGCACATAGTGAGCGCTTAACCAGCACCGTCATTCTTATTCGGTGGTTCTGGTCACCGGCAAGAGGCCAGGTGAATCCACTGGAGATCGAGCCGTCCCCTCTCTCCTCCCTCGCCTTCACAGCCGTGTTTTGAATCCAGTGCCGATTCCCAAATGTCCCCACCTGATTCGGGTTTAGGGGATGGTAGAGGAAACAGGGCCAGAATTCCCAGGCCGTCCCCTCCGTTTCCACCCCTCGGAAAGCTGAGCGAACCGGTCCCGACGATCTTCCCGCCCAAGGCCGCGGCGGCGTATCTGGCGGTCCGTGAGTCCCTCGGGGTGCTTAATCCATCGATGGTATTTATTGAGCGCTTACCGTGTGCCCGGCACCTCCGGGAGAGCAGTGTAGCGGAATCGTCTAGCGGCGGGGAAGCACCGGACTAATCAGTCACATTTATTTAGCGCGTACCGTGGGCAGAGCGCTGTACTAAGCGCTTGGGAGAGTACGACACGGCGATATAACAGACACGTGCTCTGCCCACAAAGAGGGGGAGAGAAGCAGCGTGGCCGAGTGTTGAGAGCACAGGCCTGGGAGTCACAAAGACATGGGTTCTAATCCCAGCTCTGCCCCCTCTCTGCGGTGTGACCTTGGGCAAGTCACTTACCTTCCATGTGCCTCAGTTACCTCATCTGTAAAATGGAGATCATTCATTCAGTAGTATTTATTGAGCGCTTACTATGTGCAGAGCACTGTACTGAGCGCTTGGGATGAACAGGTCGGCAACAGATAGAGACGGTCCCCGCCGTTCGACCGGCTCACGGTCTAATCGGGGGAGACGGACGGACGAGAACGATGGCGATGAATAGAGTCGAGGGGAAGGACATCTCGTGAAAACAATGGCAACTGAATAGAATCGAGATAAGAGCGTGGGACAGAGACAGTGTTGCTCCTGGTGATGTTGTACTTTCCAAGCGCTTAGTACAGTGCCCTGCACACGGAAAGCGCTCGATAAATAGGACTGAATGAATCAATCCATCCCAGTGCTTAGAACAGTGCCTGGCACACAGTAGGTGCATAGCGAGTGCCATTATCGTTCCAGCCCTTAGAACGGGGCTCCAGTGTTTAGAACGGGGCTTGGGACACAGGAAGTGCTTAAGAAATAGCATAATTATTAAAATACAGCAGAGCCATACACATGTTTGCTATGGGGAAGGAGCTTTCGACCCAAGCTGGGCGAGAAAAGGGCATAAAACGGATTGTAATTGGAAGGAGAAGGAGAGATTCAAGTGAGAGAGGGGCAAGATGGTGGGAGGAGGAGTGCTCAAACCGTAGTGCGAGTTAAAGGATATCTTCAAACGTCCGTCACCCCCTTTGGACGGTAAGTTCATGGTGGGCGGCGAGTGTGTCGGTTATTTTGGTATGTTCTACTCTCCCGAGCGCCTAGTTCAATGTTCTGCACATGGTGAGCGCTCACTACGACCGACTGCAGACAGGGAAAGCGCCAAAGCAAGCCGGGATTCCTTAGCCTTCGCGGCGGCTGTGTGCGGTTCCGTATCGTGATTCTCTGAGGCCTTTCTCTTTTCCTTCATAACACGTGGTCTGCGACGCGGAGCGGGTGAGGGAGAAATATAAAATAGATTTAAGATCGCAGGGCGTTAGCGGGAGGGAACATGACTGTCAATTCCCCCTTGACAGTCCCCAGCTGCCACGGTCTAAAATTGCGTCGACGGCCGTATTTTAAGAAGGCGGAATATTGCCCCGGTCTGGTGGCGTGTGGGAGCCCGTATTCCACGTATTTGGTCTTCCCACTCCCTGTCAGAAATGCGGGCGGTTCACGTTCCTCTCTCTGGCGTTTTCGGCATCACTCGGTCAGATTATCTCCTACCTCGTTCAGCGCTCCGAGCGCCGGAGTTTTCAGACATTTCGCCAGAGTGTTTTAGGGCCCGGATCCAAGCTGGAACGTTCGATAGAAATGTTCCAAGTCAATTCGATCTTTCCATCCGCGTGATTTGTCTTAACCCCCCCTACGAACAAAGCCCCCTCTCCCCGCTTAAAAGCCACAGGTAAAAAAAAAAACGCCTGACCGTTGAAGCTCTTAATGCAGCGGGGCGCGGAGGAGATGAATACGCCATATGTAAATGCCTTGTCACCATTGCCAAGATTGCAATTTTAATTTTCTTTATCGGGCGTATTCATCGTCGGTTCGATTTGCGTGAACCTATTTTCATCTGCCGAGTTGGGCCGTAGTTAGATTTCGTTATAGATGGCGGTCTGTGAAGTGTTTGCTATTAAGCCTAATCATTTGTGATTTCTTTTTCTGTCCCCTCGCCTTTGCAAACAATTCCACTGCGATCGCCGTATGGCCCCCCCCCCCCACACTTGAGGCAGGAAGGAGGCGTGCAATAAAGTCCGGGGGAGCAGACGGTATCAGGAGGGTCCGTTCGGGATGTTTTTCAGAGGCCTTGGTGGTTAGAGCACCGGGCCTGGGGGGTCAGAAGGAGCTAGGTTCCGATCCCAGCTTCGCCACGTCTGCTGCGTGTGACGTTCGGCAGGCGATTTCGCTCCTCCGGGCCTCCGTTACCTCGTCGGTAAAATAGGGAGTGGGAGCCTCCTGTGGGACGGGGACCGCGTCCTATCCTCGTAACTACCCCAGCGCCGAGTAGAGTGCCTGGCACATACTAAGGGCTTAAAAACTACTACTATCATCCTAAGGATTTCCAAGGTGGGGAGAGCAGTGGTCCGTCAGATCGGAAGCGGGAGGAGATTCCAGATTGGGAGTGGCGAGCACGAGGTTGGCCAGAGGAGAGACGGGGACGAGGCTACAAACTGATGCCTCCTTCGAGTTGGGAATAAAAGTGAGAGGCGGAACGATGTAGTGAAAACAACATGAGAGCGTCCATAGATATTCATTCATTCAATAGTATTTAATGAGCGCTTACTATGTGCAGAGCACTGTACTGAGCGCTTGGAATGGACAAGTCGGTAACAGATAGAGACGGTCCCCGCCCTCCGACGGGCTCACGGTCTAATCGGGGGAGACGGACGGACAAAAACAATAGCGATAAATAGAATCGAGGGGATGAACATCTCATTAAAACAAGAGCAGATAAATAGGATCAAGGTGATGTACATCTCGTTAACAAAATAAATAGGGTGATGAAAATAGATACGGTCGAGCGGACGAGAACGGTGCCGAGGGGAGGGGAAGGGAGAGGGGGAGGAGAAGAGGGAAAGGGGGGAAAAGAGGGCTTAGCTGAGGAGAGGTGAAGGGAGGGGTAGAGGGGGAGCGGAGGGAGCAGAGGGAAAAGGGGGAGCTCAGTCTGGGAAGGCCTCTCGGAGGAGGTGAGCTTTAAGTAGGGTTTCGAAGAGGGGAAGAGAATGAGTTCGGCGGAGGCGAGGAGGGAGGGCCTTCCGGGACGGCGGGAGGACGCGGCCCGGGGGTCGACGGCGGGACGGGCGAGAACGGGGGACGGCGAGGGGGCGGGCGGCGGAGGAGCGGGGCGTGCGGGGCGGCCGGTGGAAAGGGAGAAGGGAGGAGAGGTAGGAGGGGGCGAGGCGATGGGGAGCCTCGAAGCCTAGAGTGAGATATCCTGGCGCCGATGGGCGGCGCGGCTTCTCCCCGTCCCTCCGACCTTTCCCGATGAGGGAATGTTCCCCGGTCCCCTGGGTCATCGGAGAAAGAGCATTTGTACACTCTAGTCAAATCTAATTGTGCTAAATAGATCGGCTTCCTAATCTACCCTCTGGGGCTAATTGCAACAATGGAGGCCCCCCCCGGTGAGACCTCTCTTTTCCTACCGGAATGCTTTAATTACTATTTTTCAATTCCAAAAGTCACAGTCCCACCGGTAAGAAAAATAAAAATGAACGGGCATTGGCATCTCAGGAGAAGAGCATCAGTTCTCTTCAAAGACAATACATAAATGGCCTGTAAACTTAACGCAGAGTTTAAAAATCCATTATAAAATTCTTCTCTAAGTAATCCCAGTAATAGACTCCCGGAAGGGGGTCTCAATTCGCCTCTCCGGGCCTCAGTTGCCTCATCTGTAAAACGGGCATGAAGACTGTGAGCCCCCCGTGGGACAATCTGATTACCTTGTATACAGCGTCTGGCACAGAGTAAGCGCTTAACGGATGCCATCGTTATTATTATTAAGGGAGAGAAGGAGATAGGAAGAGGATCGTTTCGCCCAAGTATCGGAGGCCGGTGTGCCCAGAAGGGAAGTTAGCATCCTTTTCCTTTTTTTTTTTTTATGTGCCGGGCGCTGTGCCGAACGTTAGCGTGTCTCAGTGGAAGGAGCCCGGGCTTTGGAGTCAGAGGTCGTGGGTTCGAATGCCGGCCCCGCCGCTTGCCAGCTGTGTGACCTTGGGCAAGTCACTTAACTTCTCTGTGCCTCAGCTACCTCATCTGTAAGATGGGGATTGAAACTGTGAGCCCCACGTGGGACAACCTGATCACCTTGTATCCCCCAGCGCTCAGAACAGTGCTTTGCACATAGTAAGCGCTTAACAAATACCACAAAAAAAACCCAAAACAACTCGGACATGGCCCCAGTCCCTCGTGGGGCTCCTTTTCCCCATTTTACAGATTAATTAATTATGGTATTCGTTAAGCGCTTACTACGTGCAGAGCACTGTTCTAAGCGCTGGGGTAGATACAGGGTCATCGCGTCATCCCGCGTGAGACTCCCAGTCTTCATCCCCATTCGACGGATGAGGGAACGGAGGCACAGAGAAGTGAAGTGACTCGCCCACAGTCACCCAGCCGACCAGCGGCGGAGCCGGGATTCGAACCCATGACCTCTGACTCCGAAGCCCTGGCTCTTTCCACTGAGCCACGCTGCTTCCCGGGAGGAAAGTGACAGATGAGGTCACCGAGGCCCGGAGAAGTTAAGCGGCTCGCCCGAGGCCACCCGCGGCAGACGAGTGACGGAGGCGGGACTAGAACCCAGATCCTTCCGACAGCCAGGCGCCGGCTCCAGCCGTCGGGCCACGTCGCTTCTCTTTGATTTCATCTGTATTTTCATCCCGTCTGCCGATCGAAAGGCGGGCCGAGCCCCGGAAGAGATGAAATTATCGATCGTCGACGGCCCCCTGCCGTTGCCGGCTGCGCCTGTGACTCGGTGGCCGAAAAGCCGCCTCGCTCGACCCGCCGACTCATTCCATCTGCGTGACGGCGAGACGTAAATTCCCCCAACGATATTCTGCCGAACCGTGGATCCCGTTAACCTTCTTGAAGTCCGGTCTCTCGGCAGAGTCCCCTCGACTCCCCTGTGAGGGAGTAAT
Source organism: Ornithorhynchus anatinus (assembly GCF_004115215.2). Classification (NCBI taxonomy): domain Eukaryota; kingdom Metazoa; phylum Chordata; class Mammalia; order Monotremata; family Ornithorhynchidae; genus Ornithorhynchus; species Ornithorhynchus anatinus. Next base: position 14,136,639 of record NC_041742.1, on the reverse strand, counting down.
TGCGCGTCTGTGCGCGGGTGTGTGTAAATTGCATATTTTAGACACGACTTCACGCTACTCTTTCATCGTCTGAGCGTACGTGCAGGGATCTAAGAAGGGTCGGGGCGAGTTTAAACGAAGCGATGGGTTTTCTGCGCCAGTAAAGTCGTCGGAATTCCCTCGTCGCCCGCCACGGGATTGCTAAATCTTTTAAGATGGTGTGTTTCCTTCTCATTAATGGACCGGACGGCAAGCACTTGGTCTCATTGCAGGGAAATATCACAAACCCTCATTCTCCCCCCACCAGGCGTGTCCGGCTGAAGCGCCGGCCTAGTCGAAGCGCAGATCGCAAAGGACGGAGAGGCGTCTTTGCGACGTCCCCGCGGGTTTGGGGTTTCTCGTTGTTTTTGGTTTCTGCCGGGGGTCAAAAGCCAAATCCATGGCGGGTGACGTGGAAGGACGATATCTGCGGAAGCACCGTTCTTCCAAATTTCCAGAGCAGCTGCCCTTCAGGGAGGGCCCGCTGGCCTAGATGGATAAGTTGATCTCTCGATCGAGACGTTTTGTCGTTCAGTAGTATTCGGGGGTCAAAACCCAAATCGATGGCGGGTGACGTGGAAGGACGATACCTGAGGAAGCACCGTTCTTCCAAATTTCCAGAGCAGCTGCCCTTCAGGGAGGGCCTGCTTGCCTAGATGGATGAGTTGATCTCTCGATCCAGACTTTGTGTCGTTCATTCAATAGTATTTATTGAGCGCTTACTGCGTGCAGAGCACTGGACTAAGCGCTTGCAACGTACAATTCGGCCACAGAGACCATCCCTGCCCAGTGTCGAGCTGACGGTCTATTTTGAAATTCTGTCTGTTGACTTGATGTAGCTCATCAGACTGGAAACTCCTCGTGGGCAGGCAACACGGATGGCGCACGAGCCGGAGAGTCAGAAGGACCCGGGTTCTAATCCCGGCTCTGGGACATCGGGCCGGTCCCTTCACATCTCTGCGCCTCGGCTACCTCATCTGTAAAATGGGGATTAAGACTGCGAGCCTCGAGTGGGACAACCTGATCGCCTTGTATCTATCCAGCGGGGCTCAGCGGAAAGAGCCCGGGCTTGGGAGTCACAGTTCATGGGTTCGAATCCCGGCTCTGCCACTTGGCAGCTGTGTGACCGTGGGCGGGTCGCTTCACTTCTCTGGGCCTCAGTTCCCCATCTGTAAAATGGGGATGAATACTGCGAGCCTCACGTGGGACAACCTCCCAGCGCTTAGAACGGTGCTCGGCACATAGTAAGTGCTTAACGAATGCCAACGTTATTATTATAACTAAAGAGAATTATAGAGATATGGGCATCAAAGACGTAACAGGCATTAATATAAATAAATAGAATGATAAATGTGTGCACATATATAGAGGTGCTGTGGGACGGGGAGGGAGATGAAGCAAAAGGAATGAGTCGGGGCGACGGGGAGTGGAGAGGGAGCAGAGGAAAAGGGGGGGTTAATCTGGGAAGGCCTCCTGGAGGAGGTGAGCTTTCATTAGGGCTTCGAAGGGGGAATGTGTGCCAGAGAAGCAGCGTGGCTCAGTGGAAAGAGCATGGGCTTGGGAGCCAGAGGTCATGGGTTCGAATCCCAGCTCTGCCACTTGTCAGCTGTGTGGCTGTGGGCAAGTCACTTCACTTCTCTGTGCCTCAGTTACCTCATCTGTAAAATGGGGATGAAGATTGTGAGCCTCATGTGGGACGACCTGATTTCCTTGTATGCCCCAGCGCTTAGAACAGTGCTCTGCACATAGTAAGCGCTTAACAAATACCGACATTATTATTATTATTATTAGTTTGGCGGATTGGAGAAGGGAGGGCGTTCCAGGCCAGAGGTGGAACGTGGGCCAGGAGTCGATAATAATGTTGGTATTTGTTAAGCTCTTACTATGTGCAGAGCACTGTTCTAAGCGCTGGGGGAGATACAGGGTCATCAGGTCGTCCCACGTGAGGCTCACAGTTTATCCCCATTTTACAGATGAGGTAACTGAGGCACAGAGAAGTTGAGTGACTCGCCCACAGTCACCCAGCTGACAAGCGGCAGAGCCGGGAGTCGAACCCATGACCTCTGACTCCGAAGCCCGGGCTCTTTCCGCTGAGCCGCGCTGCTTCCCCAGCAGCAGTTGATGGCGGGATGGGTGACGTATTCCAAATTTAATATATTTATATATATTTACACACATGATGAGAAATATATTCCAAATATATTCTATATTTGTACACCTCCCTTCCTAAGTAGGTTGTAAGCTCCTCTAAGACAGGAAACCTATCCTGGGTTTCTACTGTCATTTCACAAGCACTCGGTACACGGCGTTGCACTCAGGGATCGCTCAGGAACTACCAATAAATACTCATCAATTCCACCTACTCCTATTACTTTTAAATTTAGCCGCCAGGAGACAGTGAGCAGTTCCATAAAATGTGGAAAAAATATGAAAAAAATAATAGGGAATGTATTTGTAAATATTTGGGGCATCAGCTAGAAAACAGTAATTGTAAGCGCTCTAAGACCCCATGTTATGTACCATAATGTTCAGTGCTGTGCACATTATTTGCCAATTGAGAGAATTTATCGAACCAGAGGAATTTCAAATATTTGTCTGTAGAGGAGATTTGGAACCGAGTCCATATGTGTGAACAATCATCCAAGAATTATGTCAACCTTCTCAAAGAGCTACAGTCTCGCAAAATAAATAAAACATCTTCTCCGATGGAGGTTCCCAAGACTAGACGTGATAATAATTACTAATAATAATACTAAATTGGGGATCAGTGGATCCAAGCAGGTCAGTCGAGACACCGTCCCTGTCCCCTGTGGGGCTCACGGTCTCAATCCCCAGTTTACAGAGGAGGAAATTGAGGCACGGAGAAGTCAAGTGGCTTTCCTAAGGTCCCACAGCCGACGAGCGGTGGAACGGGGATCGGAACGCACGACCTTCTGACTCCCAGGCCCGTGCTCCGTTCACTCCGCCGTCTCTTCCTCTGTGGGCATCGATGAGCCTTATAATTTGTAAATCGTGGTGTGCGCGTGAACACAGTTGCACATCCAGGCCCCAACAGCCCCAACATTCGAAGTTCCCGAGTCTTGTCCCGCACCGATCGCTGACGGACACCTCGAACCGAATGGCCCCTGCCGAGATTACATCCAGCTGCTGCGGCCGTATTCTCTTTAAGTGCTTACTACGCGTCGGGCACTGTCCCGAGCGCTGGGGTAGATTCATTCATTCAGGAGTATTTTTTGAGCGCTTACTATGTGCAGAGCACTGTACTAAGCGCTTGGAGTGGACAAATCGGTAACAGATAGAGACGGTCCCTGCCCTTTGACGGGCTTACGGTCTGATCGGGGGAGACGGACAGACGAGAACGATAGCAATAGATGCAAGCTTGTCCGGGTGGACGAGGTCCATGACCCTCACAGGGCTCACAGCCTTCGTCCCAACGTTACAGTTGAGGTAACGGAGGCCCAGAGGAGGAAAGCGCCTTGCCCGAGGTCACACAGCAGGCAAGCGGCGCGTTTGGAATTAGAAACCAGGTCCTTCTGACTCCCGGGCCTGGGCTCTTGCCTCTAGGCCATGCTGCTTCTTTTTATATATGCACCTTTCACGTGTGGTTTATAATGTTTGTTAATAATAATAATAATGTTGGTATTTGTTAAGCGCTTACTATGTGCCAAGCACTGTTTTAAGTCCTGGGGTAGATACTGGGTTATCAGGATGTCCCACGTGAGGCTCCCAGTTAATCCCCATTTTACAGATGAGGGAGCTGAGGCACAGAGAAGTCAAGTGACTTGCCCAAGGTCACACAGCTGCCCAGTGGCAGAGCCGGGATTCGAACCCATGACCTCTGACTCCAAAGCCCGTGCCCTTTCCGCCGAGCCACGCTGCTTCTCCGGCGATAGGTGATTTAGGCCTGCTTAAATTAGCCGTATATATATAAAATATCGGTGAATGTATATAGACACCTAATATATGTGTATATGTGTGTGTATGTGTATATTTCTATTTACAGTTACATATGCGTAATAATAATAATGTTGGCATTTGTTAAGTGCTTACTATGTGCAGAGCACTGTTCTGAGCGCTGGGGGAGATACAGGGTCATCACGTGGGGCTCCCCGTTAATCCCCATTTTACAGATGAGGGAGCTGAGGCCCAGAGAAGCGAAGTGACTCGCCCACAGTCACACAGCTGACAAGGGGCAGAGCCGGGATTCGCACCCATGAACTCTGACTCCCAAGCCTTGGATCTTTCCACTGAGCCACACTGCTTCTTAGGTATGCGTTCATATGTGTTTACCTATCTATAGATATGTACATATATGTGTATGTGTGTGTCAATTAAGCATATAAAACTCATTTAATCTGTTCCAAAACTGTGCAAAGAGATATACACGTTTATACACGCGTGATTTGCAAACGATGGATTCTTTACCTTCCGCTTCAAGACAGTCCCCAGAGGCGTCCAAAACATCCCCTGGCTAAAAGGGAGTCCCAGAACAGCGCCGGCCTGGGAGTAAGAGGACCTGGGTTCTAATCCCGGTTCTGTCGCTCGTCTGCCGTGTGACCTTGGGCAAGCCACTTCCCTTCTCTGGCCTTTAGTTACCTCGTCTGAAAAACAGAGACTTAAGACCACGAGCCCCACGTGGGACAACGTGATCGCCTTTGATCCACCCCAGAACCGAGGTCTGTGCTTGGCACATTGTGAGCTCCTAATAAATACCGTAATTATTGTTATCATTATTAGGCACCGGGTCCTCGGGCGAGTCACTTTGCTTTTCAGGGGCTTAGTTGCCTCCTCTGTGAAATGGGAGTTCAACACCTGCTTAGTCTGTGAGCCCCATGGGTGACAGGGGAACGTGTCTACCGACGTTGCTATTTTGTGCTTTCCCAAGCTAAGTACAGCGCCGGGCGCAGATTGAGCATTTAGCAAATGACACAGTTAATGCTATAAATTGAGTTATTCATTTTATTATCATTAGTAACTATGTCATTATTCAACCCATCATTTACCGAGCACTTCCTGCGTGCAGAGCACCGGACCGAGCACTTGAGCGAGTCAGCTGAAATAGATGGTACGGGGTCTTACGGGGACTGGGTCTGACCTGACTGATCGCTAGGAGTAGTTGTGGCATTTGTTAAGCGCTTACTCTGTGCCAGGCACTGTGCTAAGCGCTGGGCTGGATTCAAGCAAATCAGGTCGGACCCAATCCGCGTCCCAGTGGCTCAGTGGAAAGAGCCCGGGCTTCGGAGTCAGTGGTCATGGGTTCGGCTCCCGGCTCTGCCACTGGTCAGCTGCGTGACTGTGGGCGAGTCGCTTCACTTCTCTGGGCCTCAGTTCCCTCTTCTGTAAAATGGGGATTAACTGTGAGCCTCACACGGGACGACCTGATGACCCTGTATCTCCCCCGGCGCTTAGAACAGTGCTCTGCACATAGTAAGCGCTTAGCAAATGCCAACATTATTAATCCCCGTTATACAGATGAGGTAACAAGCACAGAGAAGTGAAGTAACTTGCCCAAGGCCACGCAGCAGACAGCTGGCAGAGCCGGGATTAGAAAGCAGATCCTTCTGACTCCCAGGACCGTGCTGAATTATTATTATTAGTACACGTTCCCCGTCCACAAGGAGCTTCCAATCTACAGCCCTTCTACTACATTCTCTGGGTACAGTAAGTGCTTATTAAATAGCGTTGACTGACTGGGGATACTAAGACCGGTAGCTCGGAGTCGGGAAATCTTTCAGGCTTCGAGCTCGGATTGGGGGGTCCAAAATGAGGACCGAGGACGGTGGAGGGAGGCGGAGGCTCGGACGCGGGCATTCGCCAACCGTCGGCTACCCTCCCCCGAGTGGGAGGAAACCCTGTCGTCCCTCATACTCGAAGAAGACGGTAATCAATGTCCTTCCCTCAGCGTTTTCCAGGGACATCCAACCTGTTCCATTAGCATCTCCCTTGATCCTCTCTCTCCCCAACATCGTTTCCCATTTTCATCTTTTGTCGGGGAATTCATCCTTTTGCCGGCTCTTGAAAGAGAGCTCTTTTGTCTCTTCTCCTAACGGAGCAGCTTGGGGGAAGTGAAATAATCCGACTTCTGTTCTGGAGTTTACTGCGCGGTAGTGTCCCACGGTAAGCGTTTTCTAATGGTACCGTGAAATCCGCCCCCTGCTTTTCAGCATATTTTGCGAGTGTTGGTCGGTGGATTTCAACACCGCGAGCGGGACTCTTAAACCCTGCAAGTCTCACCGTCGTGCATCCGCCTACCTCACCTTGCACGCTTTCGGCGGGTTTTGGGTATCTCTGTATATTTTTTTGGTTTTCCGGACTGCGGGCGCTGTCACCGGCCGGGATTTAATATGACACTTTTATTTCTCCCCTCGGGTGGAGAGGGGGAGAACCGAGAATATCTCCATTGGTTATTGCACACAAAGCGCTCGATCCTTCTCTGTGACACGCAGTCACAGCTTCCCCGAACGACACTGTGTTTGCTTAACGAGTACGTGTAGGATCGGTGGCGGTGGCCCGGAGAGGATGTGCAAAAATAGCCGCATGTGCTATCTCTGTGGGTTTTGAAGGATCCTAAGCAGTCCCACGGTCTATATATTGGGCTACTTGTTAAGCGCTTACTGTGTGTCCGGCCCCATTCTGAGTGCTGAGGTACGTACCGGTCAATTTGGACACAATCCCTGTCCCACATGGGCTTCGCCATCTAATTCAATCCAGTTCGACTCTCCCTTTTGAGTGGAAGCTTTCCCAAGCGTGGCCCTTTGGGGGTGACTAATAAATACCTCGAGTATCATCAATTAATAGGTATTTATTGAGCGCTTCTTGTAAGAGGGCTTAGGGAAGTACGATAAAAAAGAGTTGGTGGACAGAAACCTGCGCCCCGTGAGCTTTTTTAAAAAAAAAAAAAGTATTTGCTCTGCACTTATGTGTCAGCTAATTAATTATTATTACCGTTATGGTATTTGTTAATCGCTTACTATGTGTCAAGCACTGTTCTAAGCTCTGGGGGAGATACAAGGTCGTCAGATTGTCCCAAGAGGGGCTCACAGTCTTGATCCCCATTTTCCAGATGAGGTAACGGAAGCCCAGAGAAGTGAAGTGACTTGCCCAAGGTCGCCCAGCAGACAGGAGGAGGAGGAGCCGGGATTAGAACCCATGACGTTCTGACTCCCAAGCCCGTGCTCTGTCCGCTACGCGGTGCTGCCTCCCAGTACTGTACTAAACCTTGGGGTAGAAATAAGTTTATATGTTTTTATTTTTATTTATATTTATATGTATATATATATTCTAAGTTGGTCACGGTGCCTGTCCCACATGTTGCTCACAGTCTAAGTGGGGTTCACAGCTCACAGTTTAGAGGGGGAAAAGAATCAATCATATTTTTGGAGTGCTTACTGTGTACAGAGCATGGTGCTGAGCGCTTAGGAGAGCACAACCCAATAATATGAAAGTGACAGAGTGCTGACACGGAGCTCTCCGATTCCCAGGTCCGCGGCATGCTGCTTCTAGACAAATAGAAGCCCCGTGTGTCCTTACTACAGGCAGAGCAAATCAATGGGTCATGAAAAAACTGGAAGTCAAAAGAATGTGCTCAAAGTCGCAAATAAAATGAGGTCTGAGAAGGCGATGCATCTGTAAGGTCAGAACCGGCTCCACACAATGAGCATCTAAGGAGATCAAATAGGAGCCGGAACGGTTCTGAAGAAAATGGAGTGCCGAATGAACCGGATTAAGCGAGAAAGCTGTGCGGCCTTGAATAAAATGACAATGGACTCGGTGAGGAAACGAAAATAATCTAGTCCTTGGTGAAGGGATTTCTAATCCATTCGGAGCCTAATCCAAGTCAGAAAGTTTGAGATCGACAACAGTTTTTAATTTACGAGGATTGGCGTTGGTGTCGTTTCCTCTAGACTGTAATCTCGCAATGGGCAGACAACGTATCTGCTAATTCTGTTGCGTCGTACCCTCCCAAGTGCTTAGTACAGCACATCGTAAGCACTCAGTAAATGCCACTGATTGATTCCAAGTCAGAAAAAGAATTTCACTCCTGCTCTCTCATTTATAGACAGTACCAAATCCTAGGGATTTACAGAACTAAAACTTGGCACGAGGCTTATGTGTGTGTGCTTATAAGCACGTGCTTTAATAACAATAATCGTGGTATTTGTTAAGCACTTGATACGTGCCAGGCGCTGTACGAAACGCTGGGGTGGATTGGATGGTCACAGTCCCTTGTCCCACGTGGGTCTCTCAGTTCTTTCAATCCCCATATTACAGATGAGGTAACTGAGGAACAGAGAAGTGAAGTAACTCGCTCAGGGTCACAGAGCGGACAGGTGGCCGAGATGGGTTTAAAACCCATGATCTTTTGACTCCCAGGATCGTTTTCTATCCACTCTGCCACATCGCTTCTCAATGCTTTATCAAATGCTTCATAAAATGCGCTATAAATCACATCTACTACAGGACCTTCCCTGACAAAGCCCTATTTTCCTCTTCTCCCATTCCCTTCTGCATTGGATTTACCCCCTTTATTCGCCCCTTCCGTCCACCCCACATCACTTAGGTCTCTATCCATAATTTGACTTTTTTATATTAATGTCTGTCTCCCCCACTAGACTGTAAGCTCTATCTGGACCAAGGAACGTGTCTACCAATTCTGTTACACTATCCTCCCCCAAAGGCTTAGTACAGTGCTCGTCACACAGTTAGTGCTCAATATAGGCAACTGACTGAGCTCCGGCGATATTGATACCCTGGATAATTTCCACCACTTCACTGGAAATATTTCTAGAATTATTCGGATCCCGAAACAGGCTCATGAACGTAGGCTTGTAATACCTTTTGATGCCGTCGGCAATCAGTCAGTCAACCGATCCATCGGTCGTATTTATGGAGTGCTTACTGTGTGCAGAACACTGTACTGAGCGCTTGGGAGCCTACAGTACAAAAGAGTTGATAAGGGTGTTCCCTTACAGTCTACGACGGGAGAAAGTCAAATGGATTTCCTGATACACTTTTGTTGCTTCACCAAATAGAAAATGTCCGGTCGCAATAGTCTTAGCAAATATCTTAGCAAACAGCTTCACAGTAGTCTTAGCAAACACCTCAGCAAACAGCTTAACAAATATCTGGTTGGAAACTGAGGCCCAGACGAGTTTAGTCATTTGTCCAGGGTCCCACAGCAGCCCAGCGGCAGAGCCGGAGGGAGAAGTCGGGTCTCCTGACCGCCAGGCCTGTGCTCATCCCATTAAGCCTCGTGACTAGTTGTTACATTCCTGCTGTGGTCATCTCAGACTCAAAATTATCGTCACCGTTCGTGTCTGGAAAAGTAAAACTGTCACTTAATAGCGGTGTGGGTGGATTTAGAGCAAACTTCATTGCGATGCCAGCTCACAGCCCGGGGAGAACCTGGATTTTATGAGCTTCCGACCAGTCGTATATCCGCGGGAGAAACTGAGCGAATGGAGCGGTCATTTTGCAGAAAATGTCAAAAATAGCCCGTCCTCCTTTAGAATTTCTGCTTATCTAATAAGCCGCCAACAACCTCCCCCGGGAAATTGGATAGAGACTGGGTCTTTCCAGGAGGAAGAGACTCATTCTTTTATACATAAATCTCATAAGATACTGCAGAAAGAAGCTTTCCGAGTTTCCATTGCAGGTGCCTTTTGGGCTTAGATGTTTCTAACACCAAATGGTGCTTCGTTCCAACGTAAATATTAGAAATGGTTTCGGAAAGCTTTGATTAGCCTCATTAGCTGAGTGATATAGTCGGAATAATAACTGTTTTCTCCTCTTTTTCAACTTGTACGTATCATACCGTATTTGTTAAGCAACTACCGCGCGCCAGGCGCTTTACTAAGTGCTGGGGTAGATTCGACATTATCAGGTTGGACACAGCCCCCATGGGGCTTACACCTTTCATCCCTATTTTCCATCCGAGGTAACTGCTACACAGAGACGTGTAGCGGCCTGTCCGAGGTCACGCGACAGATACGTGGTAGAGCCGGGATTAGAACTCAGGTCCTCTGACTCCCTGGCCCATGGTCTACCCACGAGGCCGTGCCCCTTCTCTGGGGGGCCGACCTCCTGGTGAAGTTGCCAGAGTCGAACCCATCTATTTGATCGTCCACCCCTCTGCTAGGGTAAGGGTCGTGTTTACCAACTCCGTTTCTCGCTCCCAACCACTCGGTACAGTGGTCTGAAAACTGGGTGTTCAGTAAATGGCGTTGATGGGTTATCTGCTCCGGACAGAGAAGGGGGGGCCTTTAAATCTCTTCGGCGCTACGTCAGGCCTGTCCCCACAGCCCGACGCTGCTCTGGGCGCCCTTGTTCGATCCTCCTTGCCACGGAAGGTATGTCTGGCCGCTCTGTCCCTGGACCTCTCTGCCCTTCGTCTGGCAGAACTGTCCTAAGCGCTGGGTAGAGCCATTAAGGTCGAACACAGTCCCTTTCCCACGTGGGACCGGTAGTCTAAGCAGGAGGGAGATCTAGGCATTGACTTGGTGTTTTACAGTTGAGGAAACTGGGGCACCGAGAAGTCAAGTGACTTGCTCAGGGTCACACAGCAGATCCATGGCAGAGCCGGGTCTGGAACCCAGGTCCTCTGGCTTCCAGGGCCGTGCTCTATCCTCTAGGCCGTGCCGCTTCTCAGGGAGGGTTTAGTCTTCTCTCCGACGCTAGAGCGTTTCCGTGGAGGAGAGCCGACCTGTCTCCCAACAGCCGGCAGAGATGAAGAGCGGCGGAGTCAGCCGATCTGCGTTCTTGGCTTCCCCTTCGTCGATTAGGGCCGCGAATCGGAGAAGTACAGAAGGGATGATCCGTCCTTCCTCACCAACGACCTGTGGATGTTCCCCCGGAGTAAACAGGTGTGCACACAGAATTCCAGCAGTGATAAATGGTTTGATATCAGGGCTTTGCCCATGCGTGACTTATCCCTCCGGTCGGATGGACCCGGGCTTTGGAGAAGTCTGAGAGAGGCCGAGAGGAGCGCATCAGAGGAAATGGGCACAGGGTGCAGACGCAGAAGGGAGCAGACGAGCCCTCCGCTCCTGCAGGCTCAGGGGTGGACGGAGATGACGGCTAGACCTGCCGCACGCCCCCTCAGCGTGGAGGATCGGTGTGGCAGTAAGGAGGGAGGGAGGAAAGGGGAGAAGTGAGGGAGGGGAAAGAAAGTGAGGGATGGAGGAGGAAGAAGTGAGGGAGAGAGAGGAGGTGGGGAAGCATAGAGGAAGGGGAGAGGAAGTGAGCGAAGGAGGGATGGAAGGAGGGGAAGAGGAAGTGGAGGAAAGGGAGAGAAAGTGAGGGAAGGTGGGATGGAGGGCAGGGGAGGGGAATTGAGGGAAGGAGGGATGGAGGTGGGGAGAGGAACGGAGGGAAGGACGGATGGAGGGAGGGGAGGAAGAAGTGAGGGAGAGAGGAGGTAGGGAGGGATAGAAGAAGGGGAGAGGAAGGAGGGATGGAGGGAGGAGAAGAGGAAGTGAGGGAGGAAAGGGAGAGAAAGGGAGGGAAGATGGGATGGAGGGCAGGAGAGAGGAACTGAGGGAAGGAGGGATGGAGGTGGGGAGAGGAAATCAGCTTGGGAAGGGAGAGAAAGGGAGGGAAGGAGGGGGAAAGGAGGTGAGGGAAGGAGGGATGGAGTGGGGAGGGGAAGTCAGCTTGGGAAGGGAGAGAAAGGGAGGGAAGGAGGGGGAAAGGAGGTGAGGGAAGGAGGGATGGAGTGGGGAGAGGAAGTCAGCTTGGGAAGGGAGAGAAAGGGAGGGAAGGAGGAAGAAAGGAAGTGAGGGAAGGAGGGATGGAGTGGGGAAAGAAGTGAGGTAGGGAAGGGAGAGAAACTGAGGGATGGAGGGATGGGAAGAGGAATTGAGGTAGGAAGGGATGGAGGAAGGGGAGAGAAAGCAAGGGAAGGCCCGATGGAGGGAGATCAAGTGAAGGAGGGGAAGAGGGAGTGAGGAAGGGAGACGGAGGGGTCAGGCTGGGAACCGACGCGTCCAGCCGGACTGGTCTCGCCGCGGGGAGGCTGATGACGGGAGGGTCCACTGAGGCAGAGGCAGATGTCGCGGAAGTGCTCTCCGCCCTCCACGGCACAGCCCCCCGTGACCTCCGTCCCCTTGTCGCTTGAGGACATGACAACCTCATCAGATGGCGAAGCCTCCGGTAGGACGGGGCGGAAGGGCGTGCGGCCAGACCGGCGGAAATAGAGAGTGAATGGGCGATGAGGGAGAAAGCTAAGTAGGTAGGCAGCCACACTGAACAGATCTTTGGGATAAGAATAATGAGAAGAATGGCGATAATTACGGTATGAATAATAAGGGTAATTATCATTACTCTAACAATCGTGGAAATTGTTAAGACCTTACTCTGTGCCAAGCACTATATTAAGCTCTGGGGTAAATACAGGTTAATCAAGTTGGATTCAGTCCCACGGGGGGTTCACAGCCTAAGTAAGAGGGAGAACAAGTCTTGCATCCCCGATTTTACGGATGAGGCTCTCATTAGTATTCAGCAATTACTGTGTGTCAAGCACTGTTCTAAATGCCAGGATAGAGACAGTTTAACGAGGTCAGGCACAGTTCCCATTTCCCAGGGGAACAACACTCAAACAATGCTGGAGAACAGGTGTTTACTCATGTTAATGTCTGTCTCCCCATCTAGACGGAAAGCTCGTCGTGGGCAGGGAAGGCGTCCGCCAGCCCTCGTTGTGTTGTGCTCTTCCAAGTGCTTAGTAGGATGCTCTGCGCCCTGAAAGAACTCCCAAAATACCATTGCTGATGATGACAGCGAGGGTTCTAGTAGTTCAATCACAGTTGTGTTCATTGAGCACCCACTCAGTGCAAGGTACTCTATTGTAGTGTGTCGGGAAGCAGCGTGGCTCGGTGGAAAGAGCCCGGGCTTGGGAGCCAGAGGTCGTGAGTTTGAATTCCGACTCCATCACTTGCCAGCTCGGTAACCATGGGCAAGTCACTTCACTTCTCTGGACCTCAGTTCCCTCATCTGTAAAATGGGGATCAAGACCGTGAGCCCCACGTGGGACAACCTGTTAACCTCGTATCTACCCCAGCACTAAAAACAGCGCTCGGCACATTATGAGCGCTTAACGCATACCTTCATTATTATTATTAGGTGCTCGGGAAGTTGGGAATGAAAAAGGGACACTTCCCCTGCCCGTAAGGAGCAGTAGCGCAGCCGAGGGGAAAGAGCACGGGCTTGGGAGTTAGGGGGCCTGGGTTCTAGTCCCAGCTCTGTCATTTCAGTCAGTTGTATTTATGGAGTGCTCACTGTGCGCAGAGCACTGTCCCTAATTGCCTGCTTGTGACCTTGGGCAAGTCACTTCACTTCTCGGTGCCTCAGTGACCTCTTCTGCAAAATGGGGGTGAAGACCGTGAGCCCCATGTGGGACAGGGATGGTGTCCAACCCGATGAGCTAGTACCTACCCCAGCACTTAGTATTCATTCATTCGTCATATTTATTGAGCGCTTACTGGAGCACTGACCCAAGTGCTTGGCACGTACAATTCAGCAGTAAAGAGAGACAACCCCTGCCCGCAGTGGGCTTAGAGTCTAGAACGGGACGGAGACAGACATCAAAACGAATCAACAGGCATCAATAACATCAATTTAAATAGAATTCTAGATCTATACACTTCAAAACAAGTAAGCAGGCATTAGTGTAAATGGAATTATAGATATGTACGTATATGCACGAGTGCTTTGGGGCAGGGAGGGGGGTAGAGCAGAGGGATGGAGTCGGGACAGTGGGGCGGGGGAGCTGAGGACAAGGGAGGCTCAGTCCGGGAAGGCCTCTCGGAGGAGGCGAGCCTGCAGTAGGGCCGTGAAGGGGGGAAGTCTGGAGGATGGGAGGAGGGAGGACGTTCCGGGCCGGGGGTCGACGGCGGGACGGGCGAGAACGAGCCCCAGGGAGAAGGTTCCTGGCACCATCGGACCGGAGTCTGCGCCTTGGGGTGGGGAGGGGAGGTGAGGTAGGAGGGGGCAAGGTGATGGAGACCTTTGAGGCCAATAGTGAGGGGTTTCGGCTCGATACGGAGGTTGATAGGCAATCGCTCGACATCTTTGGAGCGGGGAGTGACATGCCCAGAGCCTTTCAGTAGGGAGAAAATACGAGCAGCAGAGTCAAGTACCGACTGAAGTGGAGAGAGACAGGAGGTTGGGAGGTCAGAAAGGAGGCCGATGCGCTCATCCAGTCGTGATAGGACGAGTCACTGCACCGAGGCGGTAGCGGTTCGGATGGCACTGTAGTCGCCCGCTCGACTGTATCTATCTTCATCACCCTATTTATTTTGTTAATGAGATGTGCGTCACCTTGTTTCTATTGATTTGCTATTGTTTTAATGAGATGCTCTTCCCCTCGATTCTATTTATTGCCACTGTTCTTGTCCGTCTCCCCCGATTAGAGCGTGAGCCCGTCAGAGGGCGGGGACCGTCTCTATCCGTTACCGATTTGTCCATTCCGAGCGCTCAGTACGGTGCTCTGCACATAGTAAGCGCTCAGTAAATACTCCTGAATGAATGAATGGAGAGGAAAGGGCGGAGCTCGGCGCTGTTATAGTACGCTGCCTGGCCCATAGTACGCGCGTAACGAATTCCATAAAAGAGCTGGGAATTTGGGGAATAGGCTCCCGCTCTGGGGAGACTCTAGCCCAGCTCCTTCCTGGCCTCAAACGGTCCCTGTCACTCCTCTTTCCCCTGACTGAATTTGAACGTTGCGGTTTAATAAGGCCGGAGCAGTCGGATTTTTTTAATATACATCACATTTCCGAGTGCCTTTGACAGGCTATCTTCCCAAACCGCCCCAGAGGAGTAATGTTGGAAAAAACCGGGTCCCTGGATGGAAGTATTTAGCACTGCCTTGCGTGGAGAAAATATTTAAATTGTGTTCTAAAAGGGCCGGGACCTACCGACCCCCGGGATGCACCCGGCTCTCTGTACCTCTCAGCCCGCCAAAGGGCAGGGACTGTCTCTGTTACCGATTTGTACGTTCCAAGCGCTCGGTACAGTGCTCGGCACATGGTAAGCGCTCAATAAATCCTATCGAACGATTGAATGAACATCCTGCCTCTGGCCTCGAACGCCCTCCCTCCTCAAAACCCGACAGACGGCGACTCTCCCCCTCCCCTTCAGAGCCTTATTGTAGGCCCACCTCCTCCAAGGGGCCTTCCCTGACTGAGCCCTCCTTTCCGCTTTCGTCACTCGCTTCCGCGTCGCCTTGACTTGCTCCCTTTATTCGTCCCCCCTCCCAGCCCCACACCGCTTGGGTCCCCATCTGCAATTTTATTTATTCCTCTTAATCCCCGTCTCCCCCTCTAGACTGGAAGCACGTTGTGGGCAGGGAATAGGTCTGTTTTTTTGTTGTATTGGGCTCTTCCAAGGGCTTAGTACAGTGCTCTGCACACAGTAAGCGCTCAATGAATACAGTTGACTGTGTCCCAGTGCCCCAGTGGCTTTTTAGCCGAGCCCAGAGTGAAAATGCCCCCTCTGCGACGCCACATGTGAACTGAGAGCAATCTGAAGGACATCTGTCGCGCTAGTCAGATTTGAAGTCCCTCCTGGGCAGTGACCATAATAATAATAATAATAATGTTGGCATTTGTTAAGCGCTTACTATGTGCAGAGCACTGTTCTAAGCGCTGGGGGAGATACAGGGTGATCAGGTCGTCCCACGTGAGGCTCACGGTTAATCTCCATTTTACAGATGAGGTCACTGAGGCACAGAGAAGTGAAGTGACCTGCCCGCAGTCACCCAGCTGACAAGTGGCAGAGTCGGCATTCGAACTCATGAACTCACCCTGCTTCTCTCTCATGACCGTGTATTCATGAGAACAAGAAGAATAATTGTGGTATTTGTTAAGCGGTCTCTCTGTGCCGGGCACTGTACTAAACGCTGGCAGCGTGGCTCAGTGGGACGAGGCCGGGCTCGGGAGCCAGAGGTCATGGGTTCGACTCCCGCCTCTGCCACTCGTCAGCTGTGTGACTGTGGGCGAGTCACTTCGCTTCTCTGCTCCTCAGTTCCCTCATCTGTAAAATGGGGATTAACCGTGAGCCTCATATGGGACGACCTGATTACCCTGTATCTATCCCAGCGCTTAGAACAGTGCTCTGCACATAGTAAGCGCTTACCAAATGCCGACGTTATCGTGCAAAATAAATAGGTTGAATGCAGTCCCTGTCCCTTATAGGGCTCACGCTCTCGATCCCCACTTTATAGATGAGGTGACTGAGGCACGGAGAAGTGAAGTGACGTACTCAAGGTCACACGTCACCCAGGAAAGAGGAAACGCCCTGGAGTCGGGGGATCTGGGTTTTAATCCCAGTTCCCCACTTGCCTCTTGTCTGACCTTGAGTGAATCACTTAGCTTCCCTAACCTCAGTTCTCTCATCTGTAAAATGGGGATCTAATACTCTGTGAGCGCCATGTGGGACGGGGACGGTGCCTGACCTAATTTGATCTCATCTGCCCCAGCGTTTAATGCAGCGTTTGGCACGTAGTAAGCAGAGAAGCAGCGGGGCTCAGTCGAAAGAGCCCGGGCTTGGGTGGCAGAGGTCGTGAGTTCTAACCCCGGCTCCGCCGCTTACCAGCCGTGGGACTTTGTTCGCTTCTCTGTGCCTCAGTTAGCCCATCTGTAAAATGGGGATTAAAACTGAGCCCCACGTGGGACAACCCGATCACCTTGCATCCCCGGCGCTTAGTACAGTGCGTTGCACATAATAAGGGCTTAAGAAATGCCACCATTTATTTAATTTATTTATCCTCTAGATTGTATCCTCATTGCGGGCAGGGAATGTGTCTGTAATGTTGTACTCTCCCAAGCGCTTAGCACAGTGCTCTGCACACCCTAAGGGCTCGATAGATGTCACTGACTGAATACCACAATTAAGTTCTTTTGTACTTTCCCGAAGCAGTAGGACAGTGCTCTCCACACAGTAGATGCTCAGTAAATATGGATGTCATAAGTGCTTGGCGCTTTTTGTTCGGCAAATCTCGGGATTATGTCTCGTTCCACCGTACTCTCCCAAGTACCTAGTACGGTGCTCTGCGCTCGGTGGGAGCTCAGTAAACCCCAGATTCATTGGTGGTGGAGTTGGAAGTTTCCTGGATTCTCAAAGCGGCGTGGCTCGGTGGAAAGACCCCGACCGTGGGAGTCACAGGTCATGGGTTCGAATTCCGGCTCCGCCGCTTGTCAGCCGTGTGACTGCGGGCGAGTCACTTCACTTCTCTGGGCCTCAGTGACCTCATCTATAAAATGGGGATTCACTGTGAGCCTCACGTGGGACGACCTGATTACCCTGTATCTACCCCGGCGCTTAGAACAGTGCTCTGCACGTAGTAAGCGCTTAACCAAGACCCACATCATCATTATTATCATTATCTCCGATTGGAAGATGAGAGAGAATCAGCGTAGCCTGGTGCAAAGAACGCAGGCCTGGGACTGAGGGGACCTGGGTTCTGATCGCTGCTCCTGTTTGCTGTGTGACCTGAGGCAGGACACTTAGCTCCTCTGGGTCTCAGTGACCACATCCGGAACATGGAGATTAAGTCTTTTTCCCCCTTCCTTAGATTGTGAGTCCCACGTGGGATAGGGATCGTGTCCAACCTGATTATGTAGCCTCTACCGGTGTTTAGAACGGTCCTTGACATCTAGTAAGCACTTAATAAATCCCACTGAATAAATGCTATAGTAGAGCGCAGGCCTGGAAGTCATTAGGACCTGGGTTCTAATCCCAGCTCTGTCACTTATCTGCTGTACGACTTGAGACGAGTCGCTTCACTTATCTGGGCCTCAGTGTCCTCATCTGCAAAACGGGGATGAAGACTGTGAGCCCCAAGTGGGAGAGGGACCGTATCCAACTTGATTGGCTTCTTTCTACCCCGGTGCTTAGTACAGTGTGACTGTGGGCAAGTCACTTAACTTCTCTGTGCCCCAGTTACCTAATCTGTAAAATGGGGGATTTAAGGCTGTGAGCCCCACGTGGGACAATCTGATTCCCTCGAGTCTCCCCCAGCGCTTAGAACAGTGCTCTGCACATAGTAAGCGCTTAACAAATACCGACATTATTATTACAGTGCCCGGCACATACTAAGCGCTTAACAAATACCGTGAAAAAGAAAACTCGGGGTCGTTTGAGTGAAAGAAGCTAAGTGCCGTTGTCGAGGTATTTGTCAGTCGCCTAAGTCAGCGCTGGATCTCCGTCCTTTTATCTTTTACTCTACTCCTCATCCGGGCAGACTCCCTCCCAGAGGTGCCTCCGAGGTTGACCGTTCGTCTTCGTCTTTGGGCCGAGATCCGTTGCCCCATTTTCTCCTGAAGTACATCACTTCACTCGACGGTTTCCTAAATTAAGCAGCACGGATTCAGCTAATTAATGATGGCAGAGGAAGCAGAGGGACACGGAGAGGAAACGCGATATTTTATTCGGGGCCCCGGATCCGAGAATCGCGAATCAGCTGAGGGGAGGTCAGGGAAGCTCGTTTCTCTTTCCGGTCCCCCGGTGCCAAGTGTCAGAGCACCTGAGGGGTCGGCTCAGCTCTACCCGGATTGTAAATTTCAGGAAGGCGCGGATGGGAACTTCTCTCTCTATTTCACTCTGCCGCGGGCCGCCTTACGTCGTGAACAGAGCGCGGACCTGGGAGTCAGATGGTCATTCACTCATTCAGTAGTATTTATTGAGCGCTTACTATGTGCAGAGCACTGTACTAAGCGCTCGGAATGGACACATCGGTAACAGATCGTGGTCATGGGTGCCAATCCTGGCTCCACCACTTGTCTGCTGGGTGACCTTGGGGAGGTCACCTCACTTCTCTGAACCTGAGTTAGCGCATCTGTAAAACGGGCATCGGAACCGTGAGCCCCACGTGGGACAGGGAATGTGTCCAACCCGATTTGCGTGTATCCACCCCGGCACCTAATACAGTGCCTGGCACACGGTAAGCACTTAACAAATATTCATTATAATATGGAGAAGCAGCGTGGCTCAGTGGAAAGAGCACGGGTTTGGGAGGCAGAGGTCGGGGGTTCGAATCCCGGCTCCGGCCCTTGTCAGCTGTGTGACTGTGGGCAAGTCACTTCACTTCCCTGTGCCTCAGTTCCCTCCTCTTCCCTCCTCTGTAAAATGGGATTGACCGTGAGCCTCACGAGGGGCGACCTGATGACCCCGTATTTACCCCAGCGCTTTGAACAGCGCTCTGCACATAGTAAGCGCTTAACAAATACCAACAAATACCAACATTTTATCATTATTATTACAGTGCTCCACCCACAGCATATTTTCAGGCTCCTTGAGTACAGGGATCCTGTCTACCCAACTCTTTCCACAGTGATGACGATGATGGTGTTTAAGCGCTTAGTATGTGTCAAGTACCGTTTTAAGCAACTGGGTAGATGCAAGCTAATCAGGTTGGCCACAGCCCCGCATGGAGCTGTCAGTCATAATCCCCATTTTACCGATGATGAGGGAACTGAGGCACAGAGGAAGTGAAATGACTTGCCCAAGGCTACACAGCATATGAGTGGCAGAGTTGAGACAATAATAATAATAAAGTTGGTACTTGTTAAGCGCTTACTATGTGCAGAGCACCGTTCTAAGCGCTGGGGGAGATACAAGGTAATCAGGTTGCCCCACGTGAGGCTCACCGTTAATCCCCGTTTTACAGATGAGGTAACTGAGGCACAGAGAAGTGAAGTGACTCGCCCGCAGTCACACAGCTGACAAGGGGCAGAGCCGGCATTCGAACCCATGACCTCTGACTCCAGAGCCCGTGCTGTTTCCGCTGAGCCACGCTGCTTCTCTTGGGATGAGAACCCGGGTTCTTCTGACTCCCAGGCCTACCTCCTACCCACTAGGCCCCGTATCAATCCTCTGCACGGAATATATCCTCAGTCGATAAGTGGCTAGGGCGGCGTTAAAAGCTCTTTATCAGCTTCCTCTTGGGTAAAATGGGGTTTAAATCCTCCTCCCTCCTACTTAGTGAGTGAACCTCGTGTGGGACAGGTATTGTCTCTAACCTGTATCGACCTCAGTACTTAGTACAATGTCCGGCGCACAGTAAGAGCTGAACAAATACTATTCGAAAGAAAGCATTAAAAAAAACAAAAACGCATTTTTCTCCCATCTGTTTATATCACCATATGCGGCCTCACTCCTTCGCTCCCACTTGCCTCTCCTCGCAGCCTCCCCTCTTTCTCTCTCTCCTCCCTGGGGTCTTTATTTCGCTTCCTTTTCACGTGAAGCTGCCTGCCGAGGATTTCTGAAGCTCTACTTTTTGAGTCCCTGTTCCCCTCTGTCCCTCCCACCCTTCTGCAAGCAGCGTGGCTCAGTGGAAAGAGCCTGGGCTTCGGAGTCGGAGGTCACGGGTTCGACTCCCGGCTCTGCCACCTGTCAGCTCTGTGACCGTGGGCGAGTCACTTCACTTCTCTGGGCCTCAGTTACCTCAACTGTAAAATGGGGATTAACCGTGAGCCTCACGTGGGACAACCTGATGACCCTGTATGTCACCCAGCGCTTCGAACAGTGCTCTGCACATGGTAAGCGCTTAACAAATACCAACATTATTTCCCCTCTTCCCGATCGTCTTCCTTTGCTTGTGAGGATGCCTGGAGACCATTCATTCATTCAATAGGATTTATTGAGCGCTTACTATGTGCAGAGCACTGTACTAAGCGCTTGGAATGTACAAATCGCTAACAGATAGAGACAGTCCCTGCCCTTGGGGACGGGCTCACGGTCTAATCGGGGAAGACGGACAGACGAGAACAGTGGCGATAAATAGAATCGAGGGGAAGAACATCTCATTAAAACAATAGCAAATAAATAGAAATCAAGGTGATGTACATCTCTTTAACAAAATAAATAGGGTAATGAAGATATATGAAGATTTCCACACTGTAGGTCCAGGTAGAACAAAGATATATAAGTGGTAATATCAAGAGCATAGAAAAGAAATAGATGAATAAATAGTGGGAATATAATTAGGGTAAGTAGATTGCTATATACTTGCTCTGACAACTGAACTAGTATATCAGTTGTATATTTTCAATATAATAGTAATAGCATTTGTTAAGCACTTAATAATAATAATAATAATGTTGACCACAGTATTTTCTAGTCAGGGACCTGGGTTCTGATCGCGGCTCCGCCGCTTAGCTGCTGGGTGACCGTAGGCAAGACCCTCGCCCTCTCTGGGCCTCATGTGACACATCTGTAAAATGGGAATTCAGTACACGTTCTCCATCCACCCTAGAATGAATCCCATGAGGGGTAAGAACTGTTTCCGACCTGATTGTCTTGTGTCTGTCTCGGAGCTTAGCGCTAAGTAAGGGTTCATTACATAATACTAGTGATAATTGAGACTGAAGTGCTTACAACCACTACTACTACTAATAATAATGGTATCTGTTAAGTGCTTACTGTGTGCCAAGCACTGTTCTAAGCACGGGGGCGGATAAAAGATAATCAGATTGTCTCACGTGGAGATCACAGTCTTCATCCCCGTTTTTCAGTTGAGGTAACTGAAGCACAGAGAAGGTAAGCGACTTGCCGAAGGTCACACAGCAGACAAGGGACGGAGCTGCGATCTGAACCCGGGTCCTCTGACTCCCAAGCCCGGGCTCTTTCCACTAAGCCGAGCGCTGTTCTAATCGTTGGGGTAGCTATAAGGTAATTAGACTAGCTCATATGTAAAATGGGGATGAAGACAATGAGCCCCATGTGGAAAGTGAAATGGGTCAAACCCGACTATTTTCTATCTACCCTAGGGCTTATTAGAGTACCTGGCACTTAGTAAGTGCTTAACAAATACCATAAAAGAAAAATTTGCTGACACACGATAAATTGCACTTGGGCGATTCCAAACGTCTCTCCGTCGCATCTCTCTAATAGGGAGTTGGGGAAGAAAGAAAAAAAATGTTAAACATAATGGAGTTTCTGCTGATTGTCTCTAAGACTTGAGGGGAAATGTCACTCTTCCGCTTTTGGACCGGTGATTTTCGCTGACGGAGCAGACCTCTTGGCCAGAGAGGCCTGGTTCGTGCCAGCTCCGAATCCAGGAAGGCCTAAGGAATTCAAAATCCAACAGCGCGTTCGGATCGTCGGTCCCCGGACAGAGAGGCGGGCTGTGGGGACGCTGTGAGAAGAGGTAGCGTTTTCAGCTCCAGGTCATGACGTTAAAAACACCGCCCGTGTCGGGACTCTTTTTTTCCGGCGGTGTTTATCAAGCGCTCACTCCTCGTCAGACGCTGTTAATTAGGTTGGGCACGGTCCCTGTCCCCACAGTCGGCGTAGGAGGGAGGACACGGATTTCATCCCCATTTTACAGCAGAGGAAATCAGTCCATCATTCAGAGGTATATATTGAGCGCTTACTATGTGTTTTAAGAGCTGAGGAGAATCCAGTAGAATAGAGGACGTACGATCCTTGCCCTCGGGGATTTCCTCACCTGCAAGCTGGAGATTCAATCCCTGTTCTCCCTACCACTTATCAATCCGTCATTTGTATTTAATGAGCGCTTACTATGTGCAGAGAAGCAGCGTGGCTCGGTGGAAAGAGCACGGGCTTGGGGGTCAGAGGTCATGGGTTGTCAGCTGTGTGACTGTGGGCGAGTCTCTTCACTTCTCTGTGCCTCAGTTACCTCATCTGAAAATGGGGATGGACTGTGAGCCTCACGTGGGACAACCTCATTACCCTCTATCCACCCCAGCGCTTACAACAGTGTTCTGCACATAGTAAGCGCTTAATAAATGCCAACATTATTATTATTACAGGGTAATCAGGTTGTCCCACGTGAGGCTCACAGTTAATCCCCATTTTACAGATGAGGTAACTGAGGCACAGAGAAGTTAAGTGACTGACGCGCTTGGGTGAGTATTCATTCATTCAATTGTATTTATTGAGCGCTTACTGTGTGCGGAGCACTGTACTAACCGCTTGGAAAGGACATTTCCAAATGGAAACAATCCCTACCCAACAACAGGCTCACCATCTAAAACTATGTGAGCCCTGCGTGTGACCTCATTATCTTGTATCTACTCCACCATTCAGCACAGTGGCTGAAACATAGTAAGTACTTAACGAATACAGTAACAGCAACAATAATTATTATAAAGCCCTCATTTCCCCCGTTCACCCCATTAAGGCTTAACAGTAATAATAACTATTCTTATTTTTATTAGTAGTTATTATTATCATTAAGCCTTTAGCCCAGTGCTAGGCCCAATGTAAGTGCTTGGAAATGTGGTCGATTACCTTGGGAGCTCTCATTTTATAAAAACAAAGCAAAACAGGAAGAGGAAAATTTTGGAAATGCTTTTGAGTACAGTTGAGGTCCATTAAAAATTGATGTCAAAATTTTCCAAGTTAGACTCTGCTCTCATAGGAAATTTTCTTCAGCGAGGAGTCAGCCCTCTATACTCTGAGCTTCCTACTACTCCTGTACTCTCCCAATCGCTTAGTACGGTGCCTCGCGGCCTAGGCGCTCAATGAAACTACGGATCGATTCAGAATCCGGGCAGCTGTAGCTTGATGCGGTGGATTTTTTGGATCGACCCGCTGCCCCTTCAACCCGACTTCTTCAGTTTCAGGTTCCGGGTCCCCAGTCTCTCCGCGTCGGACCCTCCGATGCCAAAATGATTTTTTCCATCACCCCCTCGGGCACGCGGTGAAAATGGATGAGTTTCCGAGGGCGGGATGGGCAGAATCAGTACCGACACCGGCTGAAAAATGACAAGGCGTTATCGAAAGTGACACTCGGCTGATGCTTTCTCTATGGTGTCCTGATTACATTATTCATTGAACTTATGCTACTGAAGAATCTTATCATCATTATCCAAACCTTCGTCCTTACCCTGCTTCCTTCAGACACGGGGAGGCGTAAATATGTATCTCTTTCCTCCTTAGAACCTTCAGACTGGTTAATGGAATGATTATTTATTTGCTCTCGGCCTAGATCGCTACCCGTGGATTGCACACAGAGAACGTAGCTGGCCTGATATCACCGGGTTTTTTTTCAGGTTCCAGCGTGTAAAGTTCTTGTTTGTGTCAGCACCGATACTCCTGCCGTTGTTCTTGAGTTTAATGAGCTCTTGTTTGCCTAACCTCCTATAACGGATAATGATATCATTACCAATCTCGGGGCTTCAGAAATCCATATCTGACAGAGGAGGCTCTAATGAGGCTACTTAGTTCTTCACGGCAGTGGTTTGGTGAGAACCACTCCCCATAGCAACCCCTCCCATCCGAGCAGTGTCGTCTCCCGGTTAGGGCACGGGCCTCGGAGTCAGGAGGACCTGGGTTCTGATCCCGGGCTCCGCCACTTGTCAGCTGCGTCACCTCGGATACATCACTTCACTTCTCCGTGCCTCTGCGACCTCATCTGTAAAACCGGGGATTACGACTTGAGAGCTCCACGCGGGATAGGGATTGTGTCCGTCCCAATTTGCTTCTATCCACCCAGTGCTTGGCATGAGAGGCAGCGTGGCTCAGTGAAAGGAGCGTGGGCTTCGGAATCAGAGGTCATGGGTTCGACTCCCGGCTCTGCCACTTGTCAGCTGGGTGACCGTGGGCGAGTCGCTTCGCTTCTCTGTGCCTCAGTTGCCTCGTCTGTAAAATGGGGGTTAACGGTGAGCCTCACGTGGGACGACCTGCTGACCCTGTATCTGCCCCAGCTCTTAGAACACTGTTCTGCACATAGTAAGCGCTTAACAAATACCAACATTATTATTATTAGTGCTTAACCAATATAATTATTACTATTATTATATCATCCTCCAACCACACCTCCTGCCACTTGACCTCCCACCCAAACCCTCTCCCCCTCCCCTCCTGCCTCACCTCCCGAAGGCATTCAGTTTTTTGTGGACTTAAAAGAAAGTACTCATTTTGTAATTGTGTCTGCCCCCCCCCCCGTGTGATTCATAGTGCCAGAAAATACAATTACGGAGAAATTTGAAGTGGATCGGAATCGGAAAGAGACCGGGAAAGGGGTAGTTAGTATGAGAAAGCTTTCGCTATTGCTAGATTGATCGTAAACTGGATCACATTAGATGAAAATGAGCGGTTTTCTTGAAAGTTCTTCTCCTCCTGTGCGATTCGCAGATGGCTTCAGTCAGTCAGCCGATCATTCGTGTCTATTGAGCGCTTACTGGGTCCGGTGCGCTGTACTAAACCATTGGGAGAATACAATATAACAGTAAACAGACACATTCCCCGACCGCAGCGAGCTTACCGTCTAGAGAAGCAGCGCGGCTCAGTGGAAAGAGCCCGGGCTTGGGAGTCGGAGGTCATGAGTTCGAATCCCGGCTCTGCCGCTTGTCAGCTGTGTGACGGAGAGCGAGTCGCTTCGCTTCTCTGTGCCTCAGTGACCTCACCTGGAACATGGGGATTAACTGTGAGCCTCACGTGGGACAACCCGATTACCCTGTATCTACCCCGGCGCTTAGAACGGTGCTCGGTACATAGCAAGCGCTTAACAGATGCCAACATTATTATTATTATTAGAGGGGGAGGCGGCAAATAAATAAATCACAGACACGGACGTAAATCGTGGGTCGTCGACCTGACGTTTCTGCCGAGCACTGTGCCGAGTGCTGGAGTAGCTACAGGGTAATCGGATCACACACTGTCCCTACCCCACACAGGGGCTCACGACCTATCAATCAATCGTATTTATTGAGAGCTTAATGTATGTAGAACATTGTACTAAGCACTTGGGAGAGTACAACGCATCGGAGTCGAGAGACACGTTCCCCGTCATCGACGAGCCAACGGTCTAGAGAACGAGGGAGAGCAGATATTTTATCCCCATCTTACAGAGGAGGACACTGAGACCCAGAGAGGTTAGGCGACTTGTCCGAGGTCACACAGCAGGCCAGTGGCGGCGAGGGGACTGGAAACCGGGACTCCTTGGTTCTAGGGCCTTGGCTTCTCTCCCCCAGGCTTTGGTGCCTTCTCAGCGCGCTGTCTGACTGTCAGCATCTTTCCCCATTCAGAACAGTTTTAATGAACAAATACAATGAAATATTGATTGGTTTGGGCCGAAGCACCATCCGCATTTCTCTGGATCCTCCGCAATTCAATAAGAGGGCCAACCCAAATGAAAAGAAAATGAAATCTATATTTTTTAACCGCCAAAGCTAAAATAATTGAAAGAAATTAAACCTGGAGAAGATATTCCTCCAAACCGCGACCCGTTAGTCTCCCGGCCACCGTGACACACGCGCTCTGCGCTACCGCCGAGTACGCGGTATTCGCCGAGCACGTACCGTCCTTGACATCGTTTTTATTTCTGGCCCTTATAAAAAACGTCGGGGGTGAACCGTTCTTATTCCTTGGACTTGGATTTTACTTGGAGACAACAGGATATTTGCCAGAACATCGTAGGCTGCCCTTTTAGAGCCAACTATCCATCCCGCCATCCATCCACTCATCCGCCACCCCCATTATTACTGTTATCGTATATTTTATAGAATTCGTTAAGCACTTACTATGTTCCAGACACCGTAGCAGCACTGGGTTTTAATCGCGGCTCTGCTACTGGTCCGCTGTGAGACCTTGGGCGAGTCGCTTTACTTCTCTGGGCCTCAGTCACCACATCTATAAAATGGGGATTGAGACTGTGAGCCCCAAGAGGGACAGGGATTGTGTCCAGCCCAATTTGCCCGTATCCACTCCAGCGCTTAGTACAGTGAGTGGCACATAGTAAGCACTTAAATACCACAATTACCATTATTATATAAACTAATCAGACTGGACCCTCGAGACTGTAGGCAACCTCGTTGTGGGCAGGGAATGTGTCTGTTGATTGTTCTACTATACTCTCCCAAGTGTTTAGTACAGTGCTCTGCACACAATAAGCACCCAGTACATAACCACTGAATGAAAGAACGACCCTGGCCCCGTCTCACGCGGGCCTCACCGACTTTATTCCCCCTTTCCGGAAGAGGTACGTGAGTCCCAGAGAAGTGAAGTGACTCGCGCAAGGTCACCCAGCAGACGAGGGGAGGAGCCTGGCGTAGAACCCAGGCCCTTCCGAATCCCAGGTCCGTGCTTTAACCGCTAGGCCGTGCTGCCTCTTGAATTCAAGTCCATGTGGTCAGAAGATTTCCTACTTAGGCTCTCTCCCTGTCCTTTTTCCTCCCCACCTTTTGTAATGGACCTTCCCCCCCTTCCTCTGAACTCAGCCGTCCTCCCAGCTGCTCTGGAGAAGAGGAGGAGGAGAAGATTCATTTAATGGGGCACATTAGAGGGGAGATGGGAGGACAGTGTATTGTCCTCTGAAAAGGCCCCGCGCGGGATCGGCGCTCCCCCCCCGAAACGTCTTTTGATTCCCGTTATAGCCGCAGCTGCTGCCTCGGTGAATCTGGAGCCCGGGCGGCGTGAAGAGCAACGGGCGACCTCGGGCCACGGTCCAAAACCACCACACCGTTCCGCCACTCCCTCCCGGCCTCGGATGATGTCACCGTTGCCGTCTTTAGTGGAGCTGTCGTATCGCCGTCTTGCTCCAAGTACGCCCGGAGATTTTTGCTCTCCGGGTCCTCCCCGTTGGCTCTGTGTCACAGGCATCCCGGGTCCCGGGGTTCGATATGATACGGTCGGGGAACGCGTGCCCGATTCTGTCGTGTTGCACTTGCTCATTACGGTGCTCTGCACCCGGTAAGTGCTCAATAAATGCCACGGATTCATTGATTAGGCTCGCACCTCTCCCGCCCGCTTGGCGAGCGTTCGGCCGTCAGCAAAACGGACGATAAAAATAACAACATCGTTATGCGATATTCTCTGTGCTGGCTGATTCTCAATCTACCACTCATCTTTGTGCTCGAGACCCTCTTAGGAGACTGTGCAGAGAGACTGTAAGCTCTCAAGGGGCAGGAAATATGTCGCTTATTGTTTTATTGTCCTCTCCCAAGTGCTTAGTACGCTCAGTGAGCGCTCAGTAAATGCGATTGAACGAATGCAAGAGGTGATGATGAGGATGCTGGTATTGGTTATGCGCTTATTAGGTAACAAACGCTGCTCTGAGCGCAGGGATAGCTACCAGGTACTCAGGATGGACACAGTCCACAACCAAAAGCCCCATTTTACAGGGGAGGGAACTGAGTCCCAGAGAAGTGAAGTGACTTGACTAAGATCACGCAGCAGACAAGTGACAGAGCCGAGATTAGAACACAGGTCCTTCCGACTCCCGGGGCTGTGCTCTTTCTACTAGGCCATGCTGCTCCTGGGTGCTGCCTACTTTCCATAGATCTTTAAGATCCAGTGAGCCTTCCTAATAATTATAATAATAACTGTGGTATTTGGTAATTACTTAATATGTGCCAAGTACTGTACTGAGCGCTGGGGTGGATGCAAGCAAATCGGGTTGGACCCATGAGGGGACAGTGCCGTGTGAGGCTCACGGTCTCAATCCCCATTTTCAAGATGAGGGAACTGAGGCCTGGAGAAGTGAAGTGACAAGCCCAAGGTCACACAACGGACAAGTGGCAGAGCTGGGATTAGAACCCACGACCTTCTGACTCCCAGGCCACTTTTCAAACACTTAACAAATACCACAATTAATATTATAATAATCATTATTATTATTGTGTTTTTAAATCTCTCTCTCTCTCTATATATATATCTATATTCATATAGTCACAGTATTTCTTTCATGCTGTCCGTGTAGAGGGCTGTACTAAGCGCTTAGGAAAATACACGCTGGGAAGCAGCGTGGCTCAGTGGAAAGAGCCTGGGCTTCAGAGTCAGAGGTCATGGGTTCGACTCCCAGCTCTGCCACTTGTCAGCTGTGTGACTGTGGGCGAGTCACTTCACTTCTCTGTGCGTCTAGTACCTCCTCTGTAAAATGGGGATTAACTGTGAGCCTCACGTTGGACGACCTGATTACCCTTATCGACCCCAGCGCTTAGAACAGTGCTCTGCCCGTAGTAAGCGCTTAACAAATACCAACATTATTATTATTATTACAACAGAGTTGGTAGACGTAAATCTTACCCACAAAGAGCTTCCGGTCTACAGCGGGAGACGGTCATTAAAATAAATTATAAAGAAGGGAAATAGTAGAATATAAGGACATACCCTGTATCTATCCCAGCGCTTAGAACAGTGCCCGGCACATAGTAAGCGCTTAGTACCGACATTATTATTATTATTAAGTGCTGTGAGGCTGGGCTGAGTATCCAAGTGCTAATATAGGTTCGGCTGTTTGTGGCAATTAGCCAGCAGACTTGCCCTTTCAATATTCCTATTAAGCCTGAATTTGGCTTCACTAAATATTGCCCACTTTTCCCTCACTGCCCTAGCCAAGTGAGATTTTTTTTTAAACCAAGCCTGGCTTCCGTCTCTTTAGCAGTGTCCTTCAGATTCCGGGGAAGAAGACTCCGACAGCCAGCCAGCACTTGCTAAATCCTGGAGGTGGTGAGATGATGATAAGGAAAGCCAGTGTCTTGGAAGTTCCAACTCGGGGCCACTGTGCAGAGCTGACCGGCTGGTGTTGCTGGTTTCCGTAAAATTCCCTAAGGGAAGAGTTATCAGTGGAAGAGAGATTTCCGGAGGACAGGAGGGTAGAAAGCAAGAGGAAGGGGAACGGAGGTAGGGAAGGAGTCAGGGAGGGACTAGTATGTGCGAGATGATTGTATTTATTGAGCACTTACTATCTGCAGAGCACTTGGGAGAGTCAGATATAACAATCCAACAGACGCATTCCCTTCCCACAACGGGCTTAGAGTTAAGCGGGAGAGACGACGTTCATATAAAGAAATAAATGACAGATATGAACGTAAGCGCCGCGGGGCCGGGAGGAGGGATGAATAATGGGAGCGAGTCAAGGCGACGGCAGAAGGGAGCGGGAGAAGAGGAAAGGAGGGCTTAGTCGGGGAAGGCCTCGTGGAGGAGATGGGCCTTCGATACGGTTTAGCCGCGGGGGAGAGAGTCATTTTCTGGAGGATATGAGGAGGGAGGGCGTTCCAGGCCGGAGGCAGGATGTGGGCCAGAGGTCGGAGGCGAGATGGATGAAACCGAGATACGGTGAGAAGAGTAGTATGAGAGGAGGACTGCACTAAGCTCCGGAGTAGATTGGAGGAAATCAGGCCCCTCGTGGGGCTCACAGTCTAAATAGGAGGGAGAACAAGTCCCGATTCCCCATTTTGCAGATGAGGGAACCGAGACCCCGGAAGTCTCTTAGGCCCGATTAGACCGTAAGCCCGTCAAAGGGCAGGGACCGTCTCTATCCGTTACCCATGTGTACATTCCGATCGCTTAGAACAGTGCTCTGCACATAGTAAGCGCTCAATAAATACTGTCGAATGAAGTCAGGTGACTTGGCCAAGGTCACAAAGCAGACAGGAGGCAGAGCCGGGATGGAAACTCAGGTCCTCTGACTCTCAGGCGTGGTCTCTTTCCACTAGGCCAGGCCGCTTCACGGGAGGAGGTGACAGGTTGGACAGGCCGGGGAGGAGGGAAGGAACGGGACAGGAAGGAAAAGAGAGGTGGAAAAGAAAGGGAGATTGTAGTGCTCCCGGGAGCCCTACCACCCGCGTGGCGGAGAGGAAAATTGTCATGTGGAACCGCAATCCCTCGCACCTTTCCGCGCATTCCGTCCGCGAGATAGAGCCCGGTTGCTATTGCTAGATCAATTCCATCGATTCAGACTTCAAGATCCTGTCGTCCTCTATAGATTTCCTTTCACCCTGTGCATCTGGTGTTGAATTCATCCAGAATCGTTTCAGCGGAATGCATCCGGGAACGATACTAGAGCTCGATACGGGCGGGGAGCGTGTCAGTTAATTCCTCCGGATTGTGCTCTCCCAAGCGCTCGGTACAGTGTTCCGCACCCAGGAAGCACTTTTCCTGGATTGGATTCAGCACCTGGGAAAGAACAATTCCATGGAACTGAAAGACGAGGTCCCTGCCCTCGAGGCGTTCGCGACCCGGTTGTGGGCAACGCCCCGTTGTGCGTTCTTCGGTCCCTGGAGCTCTGCCCGATCATTTTAGTAGAACGCTACTTTCAGGTTTGTTCTGAGATGAGGCCCGTTTTTAGCACGGATTCCTCCTTTAAGCCGGTTTCCATAGAAATCCCCCGCCGCTCTGTGACATGTCGAAAGAAGTGACGCAGAGAGCTTCATTGCAGTTCGGTTTCAACTAATCCGAATAATCCTCTCAGCGCCTCGCGGCTAAATGACCCCAATTCCTTCCGGAGGGCGACAGGCTTGGCTCTCCGACCGGGCCCCGCACCTTTCCGAAGGAGGAGGCGCCCGCGATAGGATGTCTGACCCCTGTCTCCGGTGGCTTGCGAGTCATCGTGGTAATAATAATAATAACGTTGGTATTTGTTAAGCGCTTCCTATGTGCAGAGCACTGTTCTAAGCGCTGGAGTAGATACAGAGTAATCAGGTTGTCCCACGTGAGGCTCGCGGTCTTCATCCCCATTTTCCAGATGAGGTCACCGAGGCAGCGGGAAGCGAAGTGACTTGCCCACGGTCACACAGCTGACAAGTGGCAGAGCCAGGAGTCGAACCCAGGTCCTCCGACTCCCGAGCCCGGGCTCTTTCCACTGAGCCACGCTGCTCCTCATTTCAGTAGAAGCGTGACCGTGGTATTGATGAAGCTTCACTCTGCGCTCAGCGCTGTGCCTAGCACCCGGCTGGTGAGAGATCATCCAGCGGAACCCATTCCCAGTCAGTCGAGCAACCGTATTTATCCAACGCCTGCCTTGAGCGGAGCGCCGGCCTAAGCGCTTGGCAGCGCGTCACGATGTAATAAAGTTGGTAGACGCGTTCCCTGCCCACGGTGAGCTTACGGTCTTGCGGGGGAGACAGACGTTAATCGCGCCGCTGGTGAGACAGAGCTGCCAAGAACCTTGGGTCCTCTCTGGGCCTCAGTTTCCTCATCTGTCAAATGGGGATCGGATACCTATTCTACCTCCGTCCTAGACCGTGCGTCCCACATGTAAAAGAGACTTGGCTCCTCTAGTACCAATCTACTTCAGCGTGGCTCAGTGGAAAGAGCCCGGGCTTGGGTATCAGAGGTCGTGGGTTCTAATCCCAGCTCTGCCACTCATCAGCTGTGTGACTTTGGGCAAGTCACTTCACTTCTCTGGGCCTCAGTTCCCTCATCTGTAAAATGGGGATGAAGACTGGGAGCCTCACGTGGGACGACCTGATGGCCCCGTATCTCCCCCGGCACTTAGAACGGTGCTCTGCACATAGTAGGCGCTTAACCAGTACCAACATTATTATTATCTAAATAAATAAGAGCTGTGGATATAAGGGCTTTGGGGCTGAGGGAGGGGGGGGAATAAAGGGAGCAAATCAGGGCGATGCAGAAGGGAGTAGAAGAGGAGGAAAGGAGGACTTGAGCAAGGAAGGCCTCTTGGAGGAGGTGTGCCTTCAGTAAGGCTTTGATGGGCCGGAGAGTCCTTATCTGTCGGATACGAAGAGAGAGGGCGGGACGAGGGTGAGAGGACGGCGGCGAGATAGACGAGGTCGAGGTAATAATAATAATAATAATTTTGGTATTTGTTAAGCGCTTACTGTATGCCAAGCACCGTTCTAAGCGCTGGGTAGATGCGAGGTAATCGTTAAGGAAGCAGCGTGGCTCGGTGGAAAGAGCCCGGGCTTGGGAGTCAGAGGTCATGAGTTCGACTCCCGGCTCTGCCACTTGTCAACCGGGTGACTGTGGGCGAGTCTCTTCGCTTCTCTGTGCCTCTGTTAGGTCATCTGTAAAATGGGGATGAACTGGGAGCCTCACGTGGGCCGACCTGATTACCCTGTATCTCCCCCGGCGCTTAGAACAGCGCTCTGCACGTAGTAAGCGCTTAACGAATACCAACATTAATATGTCATCCCACGAGGGGCTCAGAGTCTTAATCCCCATTTTACAGATGAGGGAACTGAGGCCCAGAGAAGTGAAGTGACTTGCTCAAAGTCACACAGCTGATAAGTGGCAGAGCTGGGATTAGAACCCACAGCCTCTGATACCCAAGCCCGGGCTCTTTGCACTGAGCCACGCTGAAGTAGATTGGTACTAGAGGATCGATTCTTTTTATTGCCATCGTTCTCGTCTGTCCGTCTCCCCCGATTAGACGCGAGCCCGTCAGAGGGCAGGGACCGTCTCTATCTGTTACCGATTTGTCCATTCCAAGCGCTTAGTACGGTGCTCTGCACATAGTAAGCGCTCAGTAAATACTACTGAATGAATGAATGGAGGAGCCAAGTCTCTTTTACACCTGGGACACACCGTCTAGCACGCAGGTAGAATAGGTATCCCATCCCCATTTGACAGATGAGGAAACTGAGGCCCAGAGAGGACCCCAGGTTCTTTCCGCTCGGCAGCTCTGGCTCACCTGCGGCTTGCGGTGAAGAGCTCGGGAGTACGGATTTGATGGCTTCTCGTTTTCCCCCTTCTCCCGCCCCCTTCCCTCGGCGCTGGGAGACACGCTCGCACGCTCCACTTGAAGGAATTTGATTTGATCCCAGAGTCTCGGCCATATCCAGGGTTGGGCTTGTGGCCCCGGGCTTCCTGAGGCCCGGCCGCCGCGGGTCTAGACGGTTAGAGGTATGAACGATAAACGTGTTGAAGCCACGTGGCCTTAGGAGATAGAGTCCAGGATCGGGAGTCAGAAGGACCTGGGTTCTCATCCCAGCTCCGCCACTTGTCTGCTGTGTGACCTTGGACAAGTCCCTTCGCTTCTCTGGACCCAGGTTACCTCCTGTGTAAAATGGGGGCTCCGAGAATGAGTCCTAAGTGGGACCGGGACCGTGTTCGACCCTGTTAGTTTATATCAACCCCAGTACTTAGCACGGTGCCTAGCACATAGTCAGTGCTTAACAAGTAATAAGAATCGTGATGATGGTATTTGTTAAGCGCTCAGTATGTGCGCAGCACTGTTCTAAGCGTGGGGGAGGGATGCAAGGTGATTAGGTTGTCCCACGTTCATTCATTCATTCAGTAGTATTTATTGAGCGCTTACTATGTGCGGAGCACTGTACTGGGCGCTTGGAATGTGCAAGTCGGCAACAGATAGAGACAGTCCCCGCCCTCCGACGGGCTCGCGGTCTAATCGGGGGAGACGGACGGACAAAAACAATAGCGATAAATAGAATCGAGGGGATGAACATCTCATTAAAACAAGAGCAGATAAATAGGATCAAGGTGATGTACGTCTCGTCAACAAAATGAATAGGGTGATGAAAATAGATACAGGGGCTCACCGTCTCAATCCCCATTTTCCAGGGGAGGGAACCGAGGCACACAGTAGTTAAGTGACCTGCCCCAAGTCACACCGCTGACAAGCGGCGGAGCCGGGATTAGAACCGATGACCTCTGTCTCCCAAGCCCGGGCTCTTGCCACCGAGCCACCCTGCTTCTCTGCCACAATCGTCATGATTATTAAAATCCTCCCGCCGGCTCTATTATTCAAATACAGCCTCCTGTTGACCGTGAGCTCGTCGTGGGCGGGGAAGGTGTCCGTTGTGGTTGTATCCCCTCCCGAGCGCTTAATGCGGTGCTCAGCACGCATTAAGCGCCCCATAAATATCATGGACTGATCGAGTCGTTCGATCTCGTTATCCCATCTATAGCCCATCTATAATGATATCTATATTATTAACGTTACAATTATTAACGTTAGCGTCATCCTCCATCCCCCGGGGTCAGTTGGCAGTGCTGGCCGAGTGGCGTCCTCCCACAGGGCCTTTCTGCGAGGACAGCGCCCCGATAGATCAGGCTGAGGCCTAAAACCCCGCGTGGCTCAGCTCCGGCAAACCCAACTCCAAACAGGTTACGTGGTAACTCAGGTACCACGGGGAAGCAGCGTGGCTCGGTGGAAAGAGCCCGGGCTTGGGACTCAGAGGTCATGGGTTCGACTCCCGGCTCTGCCACTCGTCCGCTGGGTGACGGCGGGCGAGTCACTTCGCTTCTCTGTGTCTCGGTTACCTCGTCTGTGAAATGGGGATTAACCGGGAGCCTCCCGTGGGACGACCCGATCGCCCTGTATCTCCCCCAGCGCTTAGAACGGTGCGCGGCACATAGTGAGCGCTTAACAGATGCCAACATTGTCATTATTACTAGATAACGGTGCCTAGAAATGGGGCTGACGACCCTTTCCGAGCCAACAGGGCGTCTGCGAGGGAAAGGGAGAAATGGGGAAAATGAATCCAAGTGCAGCAGGCTGGCGGGGTTCGGGAAGAAAGTCTCCGGCGCTTAGAACGGGGCTTGGCCCGGAGGAGGCGCTTAACAAATGCCATCATTATTATTAAACTTCCGATTCTCCAAAGGGCGCCGCATATTAACCAGAAGGCGACCCGATTCCGTATGTCTTTAAGGAAGTTGTGGAATCCGCCTTCAAGTGTGGATTTTTCTGCTGTGGACTTCTATGTAGAGCTTCTCTTATATTATTCATCCTAGACTCTGTGTGACCCTGGGCAAGTCACTTCGCTTCTGTGGACCTCAGTTTTCTCATGTGTAAAATGGGGATTAAGATCGGGAGCCCCCTGTGTGACAAGCAACTGTGTCCCGCCTGATTAATTTGAATCTACTCCAGCGCTTAGAACAGTGCTTGGCAGATATTAGTAAGTGCTTAACAAGTAGCGTCAATATTATTATTAGATTCCGTCAGACGTCTAGCACGCGAGCTAGATCCGTCGGGTTTCTCCTTGTTGGTGATGACCAGTAATTCGTCGCAGCCGAGTAGACTAATCCCGTCTCAGGTTTGCAGAGTGCGGTTCCTATCGGAGCTATCAGAAAACAGTTCTTAGCGTTTGCCCGTCAGTTCGTAACTACCTCGGCCCTTCGCATACGTCTCTCTCCTGTGAAAAATGGATCCCGTCTCCTTTCTTTGAATAGTCTGGATTTTCTTTTGAGAGCACAAGCTCGTTGACCCAACCTCGGGCGTAGGTTATGTGTGCCGGTCACCGTGGAAGCGGACCGGGTCATTCACCGAGGCGCTCGCAGCCGTTGCCCTCTGGATTCTCCAACCAATGTTTCCGAATTTGTTCCCGGAGTTTCTTTAGTAAAATGTTCCCGAGGAGTTCTGTTCCCCCTCCCGGATACTCCCTTCCCAACTCATCCGCCTCTAACTGCTAAAATTCTTTTCCTTTGGTCGAACCAGCGTTTAAGATTGCTCCCCCCACCCCCATCCCGAGGCTGCAGGGCATCTTCCGAACCCCTGCCCGATTTTCTTTCTCCTTTCCTCGTGTTACCTCGAAGGGATTTTCTGATTGCCTTTCAGACATCGCTCCCTCTCTGTGGCAGATGGCTTCCGTCATCACAGTTTCGTTCCGGCGTTCCCCCGGCCAAGCGGGAAAATGGGAATCGTATCGCGGGAAGGCCGGCCGCGTCGGGAACGGGGAACGGACTCCGTTAATTGTCCGCCCGCGCGTTGGGGGGGGGGTGACGTATTTGAAACAGACGGTGCGTGTCCTGTGAGGGATTACCGTGGGGTTCCTCATCGAGTCGCGAGAATCGTGTCGGGGAGAGGTGGTCTGCCTGCGATTATTCTCCGTTTGAGAACGAAGCCTGCCGCTCGATGCTAAACTCTTGACCTTCCGTTAACGTGTTCCCCCCTTTTCTTTATTGCAGCCGACGGATGCACTGATTGGTCTGTGGATATCAAGAAATATCAAGTTTTGGTGGGAGAGCCCGTTCGAATCAAATGCGCGTTATTTTATGGATATATCAGAGCCAATTACTCCCTGGCCCAAAGCGCTGGACTTAGTTTGATGTGGTATAAAAGTTCCGGACCCGGAGACTTTGAAGAGCCCATTGCATTCGACGGAACAAGGATGAGCAAAGAAGAGGATTCTATTTGGTTTCGGCCAACGCTAGTTCAGGATAGCGGGCTTTACGCCTGTGTCATCAGGTATCCGTTTTCTTCTATTATCGCTCAGTCGGTGAAATCCATCCGTACGCTGGTCCCGATCTCACGTTCTCTCCCTTTCCGCTGACGATAAGGTCGGGATATCGGTCTTAGACGGGGATGCTTTTGAAAATGGGGCGATGGGAATTTATCATGGGTTCGTGGCCGTGCGTTCGAATCTCAGCTCTGCCACTTGTCAGCTGTGTGGCTGTGGGCAAGTCACTTAACTTCTCTGGGCCTCAGTGACCCCATCTGTAAAATGGGGATGAAGATTGTGAGCCCCACGTGGGACAACCTGATTACCTCGTCTGCCCCAGCGCTTAGAACGGTGCTCTGCACATAGTAAGCGCTTAACCAATACCAACTTTATTACTATTGGAAAGCCACCCTTCCAGGCTCTGGAAAGAAGAGAAGCAGCATGGCCTAATGGGTAGGGCGCGGGCCCGGGAGTCAGGAGGAACTGAGTTCTAATCCCGGTTGCACCACTTGCCTGCTGCGTGACCTCGGACGAGTCGCTTCGCATCTCCGGGCCTCAGTCCCCTCGTCTGTAAAATGAGGATTAAGAGTGTGAGCCCCCTGTGGGACGGGGATTGGGTCCGACCCAGTTAAGTTGTCTCTACCCCAGGGCTTAGAACAGTGCTGGGCGCATAGCAAGCACTTAACAAGTACCATTATTATCGTTTTTATTATTATTAACGAGAGACCTTCCGAATTCCTATTTGCGTCGCCATATTGTGGGTGAACGTGATGGGAAATAGAAAGGAGGGGAGGTAACACGACAGGTGCCTAGGTCACAGGGAAGCCCGGTGGGTCGCAACCTCCGGTGGTCTCTGGCCTCGACGCCCATCCTCGAGTTTAGGGGATTTGGGTGGACCCCGAGTGCCCCCCGGGGGGGGGGGGGGGGACCGTGGGTATCCACCCCACCCCCGGAGCCGTACGGGGTCTCGGGTGTTTGATCGGAACCGGCAGGCCCATCCCGATCCGGTGCAGCATGGCAAAGGAGCGGGCGTATGCGACGGCATATGAGATCCTCGCGGGGGCGTTGGCGGGAGCGTGGCAGCCAGTCTTTGGTATTTATTGAGCGCTTCCTTTGTGCAGAGCTCCGTACTAAGCTCTCTGGAGAGGAAAACAATATAACCGGCACATTTCCTGCTCACAACGAGCCTGCCGTCTAGAGGGGGAGACGGACCATAATGTAAATAAATAATTTCGGGTAAGGACATGAGTGCCGTTGGATACAGTCCCTGTCCCACATGGAGCTCACAGTCTGAGTGCCCATTTTAAATGAGGTAACTGAACCCCAGAGCAGTGAAGTGACTCGCCCAAGGCCAGGGAGCAGACAAGTGACGGAGCCGGGATTAGACCCCAGGTCCTTCGGACTCCCAAGCCCGAGGTCTGTCCGCTAGGCCAAGCCGCTTCCTTCTTCAGAGCATAATCGGCAGTGACGATTGGTGTGGGAGAATGAAAACGTCCCCGAGGGGATGCGAGTCCCAAAGACTTGTTCCGGTGAAATCTTCGGGGAGCGTTTAAGGGGAACACCGGGATGCGGGCTGAAGATTTCTCGAACGTCGCCCTGGGCTTCTCTGTAATTTTCCTACCACAGCAGTAGCAGAGAATACGCGGCGCACGCACGCGGCCCGAGGGTATCGGTCGGATTCGAATTTCTCGTCGGCCTCGTTGCTGGAAAACCAGTTGCCGGGATTTCGCACACACGCGTTGGGTCCACGTTCCCTGTTTTCTACCTCGTGGCCCATCTTGGCCGAGATGAGAACCGAACTGGAGAAACTAAAGCTTAATTCGATATGGAGTTTTTGCTGCGATGGAGGATGTCCCCGTTAAGTCACATCTAATTATCCGACTTTCGAATCGGATGACTTAGGCTATATTTTCTGGGTTTTCCACATGATCCTGATGTCACAATTGAGTTAGAGGTGGCATTGTCAATAGGACTAGTGAGAAGAATAACAGAAAAATCTTGGGGACCCGATATTTGCCATCGACCACGGTCAGCGGTCGTTATTCGGCACCGTCTCCGGGCCCGACCTTGTACCGGGCAGTCAAGAAACACTATTCTTTGAGCGCCTTTCATATGTAGATCACCATAGTAAGCGCGTGGCAGAAGACAGTGGAATTATAAGACATGATCTCGATCCTCCAGGAGATACAGCCTAGCACATATTCGCGACTGTTTCGTTCCTGTGGCCGTTGAAATTCAAATCAACCCTCGTTCTTTTTCATTTCTTTCTTCTGTCTTTCCCGGGCTCACATATTTAATTTTGGCCATCCTCTAGTGTCTCCTAGACTCGTAGTACAGTGCTCTGCACACAGTAAGCGCTCGATATGTGCCCTGGACACCTCACACCTCTCTCCATCCGTCTGATATGAGCGCGTCGGTAAACCATTTTGGAATTTCGAATCCGTTACCATCTTGGGCCGTGTTTCCCATCTTTCGAGACGATGAACTTTCCCCTTCAGCGGGGTGAGCAGTGACTCATCTGTGCGATCGACTCTTGAGGAGTAATAGGCCTCTCTCTCAGGCAGACGATGACTTTATGCATGTAATTAAGCTCCTTGATGATTAATGGTGGCCTAATGATCGGGAGTATCTGTAGCCCGCTACCTCTGGACTCTCTTTCCTCCCAGATAGGTTCTGAGGGTTCAGTTTCTCTGGACATTTTCTCCCCCAAATTGATTCTTTTTTCTCTCAGTTTCTGGACTTGGAAGAGGAAGTGAAGGGCTGCAAGGGACAGAACCATTCTCCTCTTCTTATTTCTCACTCGCATTTTGACCAGTGGCCAGGATTCTCATAAAGCCTCGTTTTCTTCCGAAAGCCAAATGGCTCACTCAGAGATCTCTCACAACACACGGCGTGGGGACACGACTCTTCAGTAGATAAAGTTTCCGTGCCACGTAATAATACCAGTAATGATAATGACAATAACTGTGGTATTTTTAAACGCTTAATAATAATAATGTTGGTATTCGTTAAGCGCTTACTATGTGCCGAGCACCGTTCTGAGCGCTGGGGTAGACACAGGGGAATCAGATTGTCCCACGTGGGGCTCACAGTCGTAATCCCCATTTTACAGATGAGGTAACTGAGGCACAGAGAAGTGAAGTGACTTGCCCACAGTCACACAGCTGACAGGTGGCAGAGCCGGGATTCGAACCCATGACCTCTGACTCCAGAGCCCGTGCTCTTTCCACTGAGCCACGCTGCTTCTCACAGCTTACTCTGTGCTAAGTACCCTACTAAGCTCTGGGGTCGATACGAGCTATCCCTGCCCCGCAAGGGGCTCACAATCTTAACCCCCATTTTACGGATGAGGGAAGGGAGGCCCAGAGAAGAGAAGTGACTTGCCCCAAATCGCACAGCAGACAAGAAGCAGAGCCGGGATTAGCACCCAGGTCCTTCTGACTCCCAGGCCCGGGCTCTATTCACTAGGCCAACCTAAAAAGGCCAGTACTTACCATGCACAATTTGGCACGTCAAATTTGGCACGGCTTTTTTCCCGATTCGCGATCAATCAGTGGTATTTACTGAGCGCTTGCTGTGGGCACAGCACTGTATCGAGCGCCTGGGAGAGTAGAGTGCAGTGGGTAGACGTGCTTCTTGCCTACCGGGATCTTACGAGGTACCTTCTCCCTTCAAAGTATCCATCAATCCGTCGGTGCTATTTATCGAGCGCTTCGTGTGTGCAAGCCAAAGTACCGAGTGCTTGGGAGAGTAGACACGTTTCCTGCCCACCGAGAGTTTGCAGTCTAGAGAATTAATAGGCCCTCCCTATTTACAGAAGTGCAGTTCGGTACAGATTATCATCGGCCCGTTCGTGTCTCCTGAGTGAAATTTAGGGGCACCATAAAGGGTTATGAAATCCTCTCTTTTAATCTAGTTTCATTCATTTATCTTAGCCCAAGGCCAGTAGCGAGAGACGTTTCCATCATTTGAAAGAAAGCCTTGATTTTAGCGGGATTACAGTCCGCGAGATCGGCTCCCCGCAGGTAATCGGTCAAGTGGGAAACGGAACAGAACAGTGGATCGCACGGGGAGCCGACAGGCAGATATCAGACCGGGCGGGTGGGATTAATATTTTGTAATAGTGTTGTTTAAGCGCCTGCCACGTCCCAGGTACTGCTCTAAGCGCTGAGGGAGATACGAGGTAATCAGATTGTCCCACGTGAGGCTCACGGTCTTAATCCCCATTTAACAGATGAGGGAACTGAGGCCCGGAGAAGTGAAGTGACTTGCCCAAGGTCACACGGCAGACGGGTGGCGGAGCCGGGATGGGAACCCAGGCCATTCCGATTCCCAGGTCCGTGCCCTATCCGCTGGGCCGCGCCGCTCCTTTTCCGGAATCGTCTGGTAGTCCGTATCACGGGCTGTCACCGAGGGATGGACATCGATTCCTTGAGGATTATAAACGACTCCCCAGTTTCCCGTGAAGCTTTGGCGGCCACTGGTCTAACTCTTTTTCTTTTTCAGTGGCACGTGTTTGAGCGATTTGGAACTATCTAGCGATGCTGATCGTGAGGGCCTAGCCCGAGCCTCGGCCTTAATCAGGGACAGGAAATCCATCTGGGTCCAATAAATAGTGAAGGGGGGTTTTGAGCCGACCCAGATCTGTTCATTTTCCTGAGACTCCCCCATCCTCGGAGGGAAACCCTGAGGATTTCATGGCATGGCTGTCAGAGGGCTTGGGATGTGATCCCGGCTCCGTCGCTTGCTTGCCGGGTGACCTTGAGAAAGTCCCCTAACTTCCCTGTGCCTCAGTTTCCTCAACTGTAAAAGGGGGATTCAATCCTCCTCCCTCCTACTTAGGCTGTAGGCCCATGTGGGACAGTGACGGTGTCCAAACCGATAATCTGGTATCTACCCCAGCGCTTAGGACAGTGCTTGAAACACAGTAAGCACTTAACAGATACCGTTAAAAAATAAATAATGCATGGAAGAAGGTTGTGATGGTTGCCGGAGGCATCGTGCCTCTCGATCTGGCGGAGCCGGGAGCCACTGCGATCCCACGTACTCATTTTCACCCGGTTCCCTCCAGATTTCTGAAATTTCTATCGGGGTGAACGGATTTTGGTCGGGTCTTATTTTCACCTTTTCCGACTTGTGTGAGAAATGCACGCGGTCGCCGGGTTGTAGACGTCTCCGAGGCGCCATCGGATGAGAAGGACTTATCTGATCTCTCTAGCCGTGGTCAGGTCAGCGTGAAGATGAATCCCGAGTCACGCTCGCAAGCTAGATGCGAAGGCCGAGTGAATTCAGAACCGGCTCACGGAAGCCGATTTGAAACTCAGGAAAGGAGGAGGGGCTGCTCAGTTCATTCGCTTTGAGGAGCGAGCGATTGTTGTGGGCAGGGAATGTGTCTGTTTATATCGTACTCTCCCAAGCGCTTAGTACAGGGTTTGCACACGGTAAGCGCTCAATAAATACGAACGCGTGAGTGGAATTACTGAGCGCTCACTGTGTGCAGAGGATCGTACCGAGGCTTCGGTGATGAACCGTGCATCCGGATTATAGACTCCGACTCTAGACCGAGAAAGGGAGGGAAGCCGATGCCTTGGGAGAAACCGAAGGAGTCTCCCGGGAAAGAAATGGCCCCCTTTCCTCCTCGTAATAGTTTCTGGGTCGTTAGCTCCCTGGCGTTGGCGACTCGCCGTAGCTTGTGCCACCGGGTACCTGAGCGATTACCGTGTGAACGCTGGCCACCGTATCTTTGGGCTGCAGCTGAACGATGAAGCCAGCTCCTCCTAGCTGCTTTTCTCAGCTATGGATTTCCCATATACGGCTTCCGTGCTGGGCGGAGGGGAGGTTCAGAGGCAATTATGGCGGTGATCATGAGGAGCAATTTAGCTGTCGGTCCACTCCCCGCAGGGGAAAGATTCGTGCGGCGAAGCTCGACCCAACCGGAGGGAAGTTTCTACCTCGGCCTTTGGACGAATATCCCAACTCCGGGGTCGTGTCCCGAGCGCTCGATAGGATGCCGGGTGAGGCGTTCAGCAAATACTCTCCGAGGATCAGATGCGGTGACTAAGGCGAAGCGCTCAACGTCAAGGGAGTTCCACTTTTCATCCCCAGGTTTGAATCCCACCTGGACTAATTGACTCACTACCAACTAAGCACAGAGAAGCAGCGTGATGTAGGGATGGAAAGGACTCTGAAGGTCATAGGTTCTAATCCTGCCCCCGCCCCTTGTCTGCTGTGTGACCTTGGCAAGGTCACTTCACTTCTCTGGGCCTCGGTCACCTCCTCTGTACAGTGGGGATTGAAACAGTTGAGCCCCATGTGGGAGAGGGAGTGTGTCCCACCCGATTTTCTTGTATCCACCCCAGCGCTTAGTGCGGGGCCTGGCTCCTAGTGAGTACTTAACAAATACCATAATTGGTATTATTATTGGAGTAAAATCAGAGCATTTATTGAGCACTCACGCTTGGTACAGTTCTCCAGGGCTCTGCACACAGTAAGCACTCAGTAGGAATTAGCGTTGCCGAGTCGGAGAGCGTAGGCCTGGGAGTTAGAGGACTCCCATTCCAACCCTGGCGCTGCTGTTTATCTGCTACTTGAGCTTGGACGTATCATTTAGCGTCTCCGTGCCTCAGTGAACCCAGCTGTAAAATGGGGATTGAGCCCTACGCGGGACGGGAACCGCGTCCGACCCGATAACCTTGAATCTACCCCGGCGCTGAGTTCAGTGCCCGGCACACAGTAAGAAAAAACATAGATACCATGGATCGATCGGCAACGCGCTGTGCTGAGCGCGTGTGAAGGACCGAACCAATGAGTGACCTGTTCCCCGCCCGCAAGGAACTCACACTCTAATAGGGAAGGCACCCAAAGAGGTATTCACGGAATAGTCAGGATGAATGATCGAAGATAATAATAATAATAATAATAATGTTGGTATTTGTTAAGCGCTGACTATGTGCAGAGCACTGTTCTCAGCGCTGGGATAGACACAGGGGAATAATAATAATGTTGGTATTTGTTAAGCGCTGACTATGTGCAGAGCACTGTTCTAATTGCTGGGGGAGACACAGGGGGATCAGGTTGTCCCACGTGGGGCTCACAGTCTTCATCCCCATTTTACAGATGAGGGAACTGAGGCCCAGGGAAGTTAAGTGACTTGCCCACAGTCACACAGCTGACGAGCGGCAGAGCTGGGTTTCGAACTCATGACCCCTGGCTCCAAGGCCCGTGCTCTTTCCACGGAGCCACGCTGCTTCTAAATTCTTCTCAAAGAATTCTCCTCAATTCTTCTCAAAATTCTTCTCAGTGCTTCTCAAAGGTGCAGTTGAAGAAGTAAATATATAAATGCGTACTCGTGGAGGAAGTAAAAATAAGCTTGAAAAGGCTAGAACAATCCTAGAATAGACTGTGAGCTCGTTGGGGGCAGGTATGTGTCTGTCTGTTGTTACATCCTATTCTCCCAAGCGCTTAG
Organism: Ornithorhynchus anatinus; assembly: GCF_004115215.2. NCBI lineage: Eukaryota > Metazoa > Chordata > Mammalia > Monotremata > Ornithorhynchidae > Ornithorhynchus > Ornithorhynchus anatinus. Next base: position 14,092,332 of record NC_041742.1, on the reverse strand, counting down.
TGCGGTGCTTTGCACACAGTAAGCGCTCAGTAGATAGGATTAAATGAATGAATGAAAAGACCCAAGTCAACTGAATCTAGAGACATTTAATCCATCCTGGCCCTGTTCCTTGTTCTCGGGCCCACGAATGCGATCAGAGTAGAAGGATAGTTGGAAATCTAAACCGACAGGGTGTTCGTTCGAATTACGTTCACGGGGAGGATGAGGTCGGCGTCCCGGAGAATCATATTTTTGCATCCGGAGCTGAAATACTCGAGACTTTCCCCTTTTGCGACCGCTTCTGGGACTAAGGCATCATCTGCTCATTAATAATAATGTTGGGATTTAATAATAATGTCGGTATTTGTTAAGCGCTTACTCTGTGCAGAGCACTGTTCTAAGCGCTGGGGGAGATACAGGGGAATCGGGTCGTCCCACGTGAGGCTCCCAGTTAATCCCCATTTTACAGATGAGTGAACCGAGGCCCAGAGAAGTGAAGCGACTCGCCCACGGTCACACAGCTGACAAGTGGCAGAGCCGGGAGTCGAACTCATGACCTCTGACTCCGAAGCCCAGGCTCTGTTCCACTGAGCCACGCTGCTTCCCGATTCTTCAGGCGCCTCTGCCGTCTTGCAGTAGATCCATCAGTGGTATTTACCGAGCGCTTACTGTGTGCGGAACGCTGTACTAAGCTCTTGGGGGAGGACGACGACAGAGAGATGGTAGATCCCCTGCCCACAAGCTTAGGAGCCAGAGTGGGAGACAGACGTGACTGTAAATCAGTCAATCAGTGGTATCTATTGACCGTTTACTGTGTCCCGAGAACTGTACTGAGCGCTCAAGAGAATACGGCCTAACAGAGGCGGTGGTCACATCTCCTGCCCGCGTGCTCGCAGTCTAAGGGGGAAACAGATGTGAATCGTGTTTGGAGGGAGGCCTTTTCGGGGGACAGCTCAGCCTTGAATAAAGTTAGGCAGGCCCAGGGATCGGGCCTAGTTCTGGGTGAGAGAGTGGGGATGTTTCGCTGCCACGTGGCTCAGTGGAAAGAGCTCGGGCTTGGGAGTCAGAGGTCATGAGTTCGAATCCCGGCTCTGTGTGACTGTGGACAAGTCACTTCACTTCCATGTGCCTCAGTTCCCTCATCTGGAAAATGGGGATTAACTGCGAGCCTCACGTGGGACGACCTGGTGACCCTGTGTCTCCCCCAGCGCTTAGAACAGTGCTCTGCACATAGTAAGCGCTTAACAAATACCAACGATATTATTATTACCCATCACCTCCACCACACACGCCACCCTATCGCTCGAGCCGCAGCCGGAGCGGTATCTGTCCCCTCTCGGTCTTCGGTGCCTGAGAAATGCCCACCCAAATGGCAGGGAGCCAGACGTCATACCTGCCTCTCATGGAGAAGCGGCGTGGCTTAGTGGAAAGAGCATAGGCTGGGGAATCAGAGGTCGTGGGTTCTAATCCTGGCTCCGCCACTTATCAGCTGTGTGACTTTCGGCAAGTCACTTAACTTCCCTTCGCCTCAGTCACCTCATCTGGAAAATGGAGAATGAGACGGTGAGCCCCAGGTGGGACAACCTGATTATCTTGTATCTTAGAACCAGTGCTTAGAACAGTGCTTGGCACGTAGTAAGCGCTTAATAAATGCCATCATCATTATTATTATTTCACTGTTGAGAAGCAACATGGTGTAGTGGCTCGAGCCCGGGCCTAGGAGTCAGAAGGTCACGAGTCCTAATCCCGGCTCTGCCACTTGTCTGCTTCGTGATTTAGTGCAAGTCACTTCACTTCTCTGGACCTCAGTTACCTCATCTGTAAAATGGGCATTGAAACTGTGATCCACACGTGGGACAGGGATTGTGTCCAACCCGATTTGGTTGCATCCACCCCAGCATTCAGTACAGTGCTTGACGCGTAGTGACCTCTTAAATACCACACCTCTCTTTATCTCTTGGGCACAGGGTTCACGTGTTCAGAAAATGGTCACCGGGTCCCCGACACCCACTGACAGCAGCTCGTCTTCTAATCATCTCTCAGAGCGCCCGTTCTACAGAAATGTCGTTGAATAAAGAGATGGCTCTTGACAAAATGGGTCTCAAGTCGAGGTGATCGGCTTGATCGCCAGTATCCCGTCGGAGGGTTTCATTCCGTTGTATTTATCGAACGCTTACTGCGTGCGGAGCACTTTACCTAACGCTTGGGAAAGTACGAGAAAGCGATGGAGACAGCCCTTCCCCACGTTGAGCTCACGGTCTAGAGAGGGGGAGACGGATATCGTTACAGTTAAAGAGACATCGATATAAATAAATGAAATGATGTAGATAAATAAGTGCTGTGGGGCGGGACGGGGTAAGAGTAAAGGGAGCGAGTCGGGGTGACGCAGAAGGGGAGTGGGAGATGAGGAAAAGGGGGGCTTTAGTCTGGGAAGGCCTCTGGGAGGAGATGTGCATTTGTTTCTTCCGACCTGAATATGATAATAATAATAATGTTGGTATTTGTTAAGTGCGTACTATGTGCAGAGCACCATTTTAAGCGCTGGGGTAGATACAGGTTAATCGGGTTGTCCCACGTGAGGCTCACAGTTAATCCCCATTTTATAGATGTGGTAACTGAGGCACAGAGAAGCGAAGTGACTTGCCCACACTTCACTGAATATCTGAAGCATTTTTCCTCTCAGTAATACTAAGAAGGAAGGAAACGGCTTCTCCGTCATCTCAAGACGGCCCTTTTGGAGGCCACAGAATTCCACTCTCTCCTGCTCGATTCCGAACCTCGTTGGTTCTTCGTTTTCCTTAATCTTGTGTAGGCAGGGATAAGTGAATGTGACTCGTCGGTGTCTGGGTTGGCGATCTCTCCCCAGGACTCCTCTGAGTCGGTACTTTGATTCAGATCCACCCACCCCACCTCTGCTGGGAGGGGCCCGACCGGATGTGAATTTTTTATCGCAGAAGGCAAGGCTCCGCCCCAGGAGCGTCCACTTCCTGTAACTTTGTGTAGGATGGGGTCATGGACTAGGTCCTGTCATTTCCCAACACGACAGCATCGTGCTGGGCTCAAGGTCCACCTTGTTCGGTCCAGCGGACGTCAGAGACGAGGAAGAAGGCAGACCGAGCGGGAAGTTGACGCCTGCTCGGGAGTCCCACTGGAAGTTCATCATGAGCGGAGAAAGGCTCTACCAGCCCTTTTATATCGTATTCTCCATTCATTCATTCATGGTCGTAATTATTGAGCACTTACTGTGTGCAGAGCATTGTACTAAGTGCTTGGGAAAGTATAATAACGTATAAAATAAAATCATCCAAATGATTAATAAAGTAAGAATAAAATGTATAGCAATAAACCATGACATTGCCTGCGCACAACGAATTTACAGTCTGGAGGGGGAGGCAAACATCGATATAAAATGACACGTATGTCCATAAGTGCTGTGGGGCGGAGAGGGAGGAAGAGCAAAGGGAGCAAGTCAGGGTGACAGAGAAGGGAGTAGGAGATGAGGAAAAGCGGCGCTTAATCCGGGAAGGCCTTTTGGAGGAGATGTGCCTTCAGTAAGGCTTTGGGGGCTGGGGGAGAGTAATTATCTGTCGGATTTGAGGACGGAGGGCGTTCCGGGCCAAGGCAGGACTTGGGCTGGGCGTCGGCGGCGAGATGAAGGTCCATTGAGACGGTTAGCGCCGGAGGAGTGAAGCGTGCTCGTTGGATCGGAGAAGGAGAGAAGTGAGGTGAGGAAGGAGGGGGCAAGGTAATGGACTTCTAAAGCCAATGGTGAGGAGTTTTTGTTTGCTATGGAGGTGGATGGGAATCCACTGGTAATTTTTGAGGAGCGGGCTGACGTATCCTGAATGTATTTGTAGAAAAATGATCCGGACATCAGAGTGAAGTGTGGACTCGAGTGGGAAGAGACAGGAGGCTGGGAGGTCAGCAAGGAGGCTGATGCAGTAATCCAGGCGGGATACATTTAGTACAGTACTCCGCACACTGTAAGTGCTCAGTAAATGCCACTGATCGCTTGATTAGATAGGATCGATGAATTCCAACGCAAAGAAGGGATGCGTTCCTTGCCCGCGAGAAGCCGACACTCTAATAGCAGTAGCGGTGAAGTGGGTCTCAGGGAGTTTTTGTGTTCTGGATCGAGAGTTTCAAGCACCGGAGTCGTCTTCCATCTCTTGCTGTGGTTCATTTTAATCAGACGGATTAATAGGACAGCTACCCTCCGGTGACGGGCGGTTCACGGGAGACTCGACCTCTTTCGGTTCTCTGATGTCCCCTCTGGGGGAAATATTATTTTTGTTTGTCGAAACGGCACTTAGTACCTCATCTAAATTTAGAGCCAAAGACCTTTAACTCGGGACAGCAGACACATGCCACCACCTCGGCTGTTTCGTCCTGAATATTAATCGATGTTCTGAAAGTCAAGCCGTGACATTTCGTACGATGTCAGATTCTTCCCTGAGGCTTCCGGAAAACTCCATCGTTTCCGAAGCGGCTTCGATAGGTCATTAAAGCGTGCCACGGAAACTCGGTCTGCTTCGACCGGTAACGAGACCCCCCTTTCCTTGGGGAAGATTATTGGATTTACTTCCTGACAAGATGAAGGCGTGTCCGATACTCTCCTCTCTTTGGCCATTCTTGCCCCAGAATCGTGATAACGATTATGGTATTCGTTAAGCCCTTACAGTGTGCCAAGCACTGTACTAAACGCAGAATGTTATTTCTGCAGGGCCCGGGAGTGTTCTTAGCCATCGGTGATTAGATATTTCTGGTAGGTGGCTCTAGAAATTGAATTTACCACCTCTGGAGTGATCCGGTTCTCTCGGCCCCAGGGAATAATAGCAGTAATAATACCACTAATAATCACTGTGGTGTTTGTTAAACACTTACTCCGCGCCAGGCACTCACTAAGCGCTGGGGTGGATACACGCGAATCGGGTTGGACACAGTCCCCGTCCCGCGTAGGGCTCACCGTCTTAATCCCCGTTTTCCAGATGAGGTAAGTGAGGCCCAGAAAAGGAAAGTGACTTGCCCAAGGTCACACAGCAGACAAGGGGCAGAGCCGGAATTAGATCCTTCTGAATCCCAGGCCCGGGCGCTCAACATTACACCACACTGTTTCCCTAGAGGAGGTCGGATGCTAGAAGGCCTCCAGTTTAAGTCCATTCGGGTGTGATCTGGTCTGGCTTGGCCACTCGGGCATAGACTACAGGCTCGTCTCTAGATGGTAAACTCACCGTGGGCAGGAAATGTGTACGTTTATTATCATACTGTACTCTCCCGAGCACTCAATACAGTGCTCTGCACGTAGTAAATGCTCATTAAGTACGATTAAATGAATGAATTTATTCAGGGTCGTGGAATGTTCCGCCTTTGGTTCCCCCTAAGCCCATGCTTACCCTCTTCTTCTGCTTTTAGCAATAATAATAATGATGATGATATCTGTTAAGCACTTACTATGTTCCAGGCACTGTAGTAAGCACCAGGATGTATACACACAAATCGGGTTGGACACATTCCCTGTCCCACGTGGGGCTCACCGTCTCAATCCCCATTTTCCAGATGAGGTGACTGAGGCACAAAGTGAAGTGACTTGTCCAAGGTCTCATAGACAGGTAGCGGAGTTGGGTTGTCTCTGTCCTGTCTAATCTTGCCTGGTGGAGCCCCGCCTCATCGGGGTAACGGAATCCAGAGGCAGAGAGTCTGCTCTGTGTCCCCGTTGGAGAGCCCTGTCTGGGTGCGCAGTTTTCCGGTGCAGTCTGGGCAGGAAGGTCAGGCTTTTCCCGTCATTCCAGCACCCCGATCGTCCGTGTTTCCTCTGTGCATTTCCAGAGCCCTGTCTTTTGCAAACGGGCACCACTGATGGGGTGCTTCAAGGATTCTGGCGTGGGAGGCTTAAAGACAGCGCTTGGTACAGCAGAACAGATCAACTGGCGCATTAATTCATTGAGTAGTATTTATTGAGCGCTTACTATGTGCAGAGCACTGTACTAAGCGCGTGGAATGTACAATTGGGCAAGAGATAGAGAAAATCTCTGCCCGTTGACAGGCTTACACTCTAATACAGGGAGACAGACAAAAACAGTAGCAATAAATAGAATCAAGGGGATGTACATCTCATTAAAACAATAGCAATAAATAGAATCAAGGGGATGTACCTCTCATTAACAAAATAGAGTAATAAAAATAATAATTATTACCATCATTAATAATGATGGTATTTGTTAAGTGCTTCGTGTGTCCCAAGCACTGTTCTAAGCCCTGGGGTAGATCCAAGCTGATCAGGTTGGGGAAAGCCCCTGCCCCACATGGGGCTAACAGTTTTAATCCCCATATTACAGATGACGTCCCGGAGGCACAGAAAAGCGAAGTGATTTGGCCAAGGTCACGGGGTAGACGAGTGGCGGAGCCAGGGTTGGAACCAAGTCCTTCGGATTCCCAGGCTGTTCTCTATCCACTAGGCCACACTGCTTCTCTTGTAGTATTGTAGGCCTGTAGTGGAGCCCGGCCTACTCTCTAGCTCCGAGGCTTGAGCCTCCGATGGCGGGTGTCGAGTTGGTCAGAGCGGTCCCGGCAACTGTATATACCTTCATCGCCCTATTTATTTTGCTAATGAGATGTACATCCCCTCGATTCTATTTATTTGCTGTTGTTTTAATGAGATGTTCATCCCCTCGATTCTATTTATTGCTATTGTTTTTGTCTGTCTGTCTCCCCCGATTAGACCGTGAGCCCGTCAGTGGGCAGGGACTGTCCCTATCTGTTACCGATTTGTCCATTCCAAGCGCTTAGTACAGTGCTCTGCACATAGTAAGTGCTCAATAAATACTGTTGAATGAATGAAAGTATTGTAGGCCTGTAGTAGAGCCCGGCCTACCCTCTAGCTCCGAGGCTTGAGCCTCCGATGGCGGGTGTCGAGTTGGTCAGAGCGATCCCGAGAACACCTCACAGGGAACGCTTAACGTAGCATTAAGTCGAGATCATAAACAGTGGGGTCCCGCCATCCAGGCAGAGCCGAAGCGCAGGTGATCAACACATCGAAGTGCAGGGCCCCGAATCCAGCCGTTGGAAGAGGTCGGTCGAATCAACATGCAGGATCCCCGTCCGCAGGAAACCCTTTATTTTTTATAGTATCTGTTAAGCGCTTACTCTGCGCCGGGCACTGTATCAAGGATTGAGGTAGATATGAGCTAATCAGGTCGGATACAGTCTCTGTCCCACATCAGGCTAGCAGTCTTACTCCCCATTTTACAGCTGAGGTAACCAAAGCAGAGATAACTTTTTTGTTTTTTTAGTGTTTTTCCAATCATATGAAGCACCTATGATGTCAGGGGCTGTACTAAGTGCTGGCGTAGAGCATACGAGCTACAAGCTAATCAGGCCGGAAACAATCCCTGTCCTCCGTCAGGCTAACAGTCTTACTCCCCGCCTTGCAGATGAAGTAACGGACGCAGAGAGAATTTGTTTGATTTTGGTTTTAATTTCTTTATTTAATAGTACTTGTTAAGCACTTATTATGTCGGGCTCTGTACTAAGCCCTGGGGTAGATAATAATAATTATGTTGGTATTTGTTGAGCGCCTACTATGAGCCAAGCACTGTTCTAAGCACTGGGGTAGATACAAGGTAATCAGGTTGTCCCATGTGGGGTTCACAGTCTTCATCCCCATTTTCCACATGAGGTAACTGAGACACAGAGAAGTTAAGTGACTGGCCCAAGGTCACACAGCACACAGTTGGAGGAACCGGGATTAGAACCCATGACCTCTGACTCCCAAAACCCGTACTCTTTCCACTAAGCCACGCTGCTTCTCACTAAGCCGCACTGCTTCTCGACGGGGTTCATGATGGGGTTGGATATAACCCACGTCCCACGTGGGGCTCAGAGTCTTGAGCCCCATTTTACAGATGAGGGAAGTGAGGCCTAGTGAAGTGACTAGCCCAAGGTCGCATGGTATATAAGTGGCAGGGGCAGAATTAGAACCCAGTTCCTTCTGACTCCCAGGCCCGGGCGCTCTGCAGTAGGACGTCCAGCACTTGGGGGGGAAGAATATAAGCGAATCCGTAGACACGTTCCCGACCCACGAGGATCTTAGAGGCGAGAGTCGAGCGTCCCGGGCCGCCACGTCTTTCTGTCCGTCCCCCGATCTCGCCGCCTTTTTCTCAAATCTCTTCGGAGTTATGGGTTTGTATTTCCTTGTTGGCGATGGCATTAATGCGCTGAATCAATCTCTCTCTCACTTGAGGGTTTTAAAGATGCACTCGTCTTTGGACAGCTGCTTTCCCAGTCACTTCAGGGTAGTGTCTGTTGCTTTCTCATGCTTCTTCTTGACAGCGTGCTTAATGCCTTATGTTCTAACCCGTATGGTTCTCCTCATTTTCCACATTTAGTCCACAGTCGTGGCTCTTCATCGCCTTCCCCTGCATCTGCCGTGCTCTCGCTCTCCGTTCCCTTCTCTTGGAAAATCCGGTACCCGATGATGGGCGGCAGTTTGTCGGGGAAGCGCGTGAACTTATCAGTGCGAGTCGAGACGGAGATCGCGATGGAGAGAGGAGCCCAGAGGGGATCGGGGGCCCTTCTCTTGGGATAATATCCTCCTCTAATAATGATCATAATAATAATTATGGTACTTGGTAAGCGTCTACTGTGAGCCAAACACCGTTCTAAGCGTTAGGGTAGCTTGAAGCAGCGTAGCTCAGTGGAAAGAGCCCGGGCTTGGGAGTCAGAGGTCATGGGTTCGAATCCCCGGCTCTGCCACTTGCCAGCTGGGTGACTTTGGGCAAGTCACTTAACTTCTCTGTGCCTCAGTTACCTCATCTGTAAAATGGGGATTGGTTGTGAGCCCCACGTGCGACAACCCGATCACCTTGTATTCCCCAGCGCTTAGAACAGTGCTCTGCACCTGGTAAGCGCTTAACCAATACCAAGATTATTATGCAAGTTAATGAGGTTGGTCACTGTCCCTGTCGCACGTGGGGCTCACACTCTTAATCCCCATTTTACATTTTACAGAGAAGTGACTTGCCCAAGGTCATATAGCGGACGTGTGGCGGAGACGGGATTAGAACCCGGGTCTTCCAGGCCTGCGCTCTATCCACTGAGCCCCGTTGCTCCTCCTCTAGACTGTAAGTTGGTTGTGGGCGGGGAGCGTTCTGCCGAGTCTGTCCTGTTGTTCCATCCCAAGTGCTTAGGACACTGCTCGCCACCCACCAAGCGCTCAATAAATTCCACTGATGATGACGACAGAGGGCTTTCAAGAGACAAAAAGAAGGTTTCTGTTCAAACCCAGCCGGATGAATTCTCCCCGGATGTCAAACGACCCATTACCACAGTCGGCGGAAAAAGCTTCACCGTCCCCGGCCTCCTGCCAAGATCAATCCGTAAATCAATTGTGTTCATTGACCGCGTACTGAATGCAGGGCAGAGATTCACCATCATATTCCAACTCCTCGTTCAGAAACACTCTCCCAAAGATAACACGGCAGTTTGGGAACGCGAATCACGGCAGCCTGCAGCGGTTAGGGGCATTTCCTGTTACCTTTCCAGGTGTTCTGGAACGGATCTTAATTTATAAGACGTAGGTCTCCGGGAAAACGTAGCTCACGAAACAGCCGTATTTTCAAGAGACCCGGGCCCGCCCCATCGTGGCGTCTTCTTGTTTTTAGCTGCAGAAGGGAGGGCAGTTAGCAGCATTTTGGAAAGCCAGGCCCCTTAAAGTGATGCTGGCCTCGGCAACCAAGAAGCAGCGAGGCCCGGTGGATAGAACACGGGCCTGGGGGTCTGAAGGATCCGGGTTCTAATTCCAGCTCCGCCACCTATCTGCCGTGTGACCGCGGGCAAGTCGCTTCCCTTCCCTGGGCCTCAGTTCTCTCAGCTGCAAAATGGGGATGAAGACCCTGAGCCCCAAGTGGGACATGGACTTTGTCCAACTCGCTTAGCTTGTATTCACCCCAGCGCTTAGTGCAGTGCCTGGCACATAGTAAGTCCTTAACAGATACCTTTGACACAGCAACAACAAAAACATGCATGAGCATTCCTAAAAAGGGCATCTGGCGAGCCCCTCACTACCCTTACCAAGGGATCAGGAAGGAAAACTGCAGCAAAACCATGTCTCCACACAGAATGGGCCTGTTATAGTAATATTGGTATTTGTTAAGCGCTTACTATGTGCCGAGCACTGTTCTAAGCGCTGGGGTAGATACAGGGTAATCAGGTTGTCCCACGTGAGGCTCGCAGTCTTAATCCCCATTTTACAGATGAGGTCACTGAGGCACCGAGAAGTTAAGTGACTTGCCCAAAGTCACACAGCGGCCAGGTGGTGGAGCCGGGGTTAGAACCCGTGACCTCTGACGCCGAAACCCGTGCTCTTTCCACTGAGTCACGCTGCTTCTCTACTGTTCTGTGGTTATATTGTCCTCTCCCAAGCGCTTAGCACAGTACTCTTGCACACGGTAAGCGCTCGGTAAATCCGAGTGACTGGCCGACTGATCCTTGCTGATGGATAAAGAGGGGTTGGACAGTGAGGCAGGTGGATGCATTGGATCCTAAATTCCCTCCCCCTTCACATCCCGCCAGACCCCACCCCACCTCTGCCCATGTGGAAGCCCTCCTGAACTCACGCCTCCTCCGGGAGCCCTTCCGCCATTAATTTCTCTTCCCCCAGGCTACATCCCTGCCTATTAGCATTCCCCCCGTGGCCCTTCTGAACCCCCAACCCACCCAGAGAGGCAACGTGGTCTAGTCGCGGGGAAGCAGCGTGGCTCAGTGGAACGAGCCTGGGCTTCGGAGTCAGAGGTCATGGGTTCGACTCCCGGATCTGCTACTTGTCAGCTGTGTGACTGTGGACGAGTCACTTAACTTCCCTGTGCCTCAGAGAAGTAAAATCTGTGAAATGGGGATTAACTGTGAGCCTCACATGGGATGACCTGATGACCCTGTATCTCCCCCAGCACTTAGAACAGTGCTCTGCACATAGTAAGCGCTTAACAAATACCAGCCTGTCTCCCCCCGATCAGACCGTAAGCCCGTCAGACGGCAGGGACTGTCTCCATCTGTTGCCGACTTGTTCATTCCAAGCACATAGTAAGCGCTCAATAAATACTATTGAATGAATGAATGAATGAATGAATGAATGAATGAATGATCAGTAGTAGTAGTAGTACAGAGCCTGGGCCTGGGAGTCCGCAGGACCAGGGTTCCAATCCCAGTTCCGCCAGTCTGCTGTGGGACCTCGGTCAAGTGACTTGGCTTCTCTGTGCTTCATTTACCTCATCTGTAAAACGGGGATTAAGACCGTGAGCTCCGTGTGGGACGGGGACTGTGTCCGACCTGATTGCCTTGTATCTTGCTTAGAAGAGTGCTTGACACATAGTAAGCGCTCAACAAATACCACAACCGTTATTATTTAAGCACTAACTCTTATCCACATGCACTTCTTCCACCCACCTGTAAGTTATTTCAGCGTGTCTTCCCCACGGAGGTAAACTCCTCGGGAGGAGGGATCATCTCTCCTGACTTTCTTGAACTCCTCCTGACTGCCAGCACAGTTTCTTACCCTTCTCTTGGAATAAACGCACTGCAACTGGTCGATGGACCGACCGATTGAAGAAGGCAGAGGAGAAAAATCGGCATGCGATATCCGAAGCAGCGCGTCGTTTCGAGAGTGAAACGGAAGTTAGGATCGTCCCCATCGCCGCACGTCACGATCACTCTCCCGGAAGAAAAGTCGGAGTGTCTTCCAGTCGGCTCTTGTATCCAGCAAGGATTTTCCTTCCCGTAGGAGTGATGAAACGATTAATCCCGATGACTCAGACGACACCTTAATTGGAGATGGGTCTCAAACTCCGAGAAGGCCTTTCCGACGCGGAACGATGTGCCGGGAATCCACGATCGGCGATTCGCGTCAGATATTCACTCCTCCGCCACTTTCATCGGACACGTCACGGCGGGGGCACAACTGTTGACTATCACGTCCGTCGATTTTCACGCTTCAGATTACGAGATGAATGAAGACCGGAGATAATCTGTGACCTGAGTGAACCGGATAGCGCGATCCGTTATTCAGACATTAGCACATTTTCAGGATGTAGATGCGGTTTCATAAAATGATGTCTCGTGAGACATACGGCCGCCTGCGTTAGAACTAGAATAGGCATCTGATTGGCACGTTGAGGCAATAGAGTACGAAAATGCATCTTTAGAACCATTAGCTAATTACTCAGAGAATTAGCCCGGGTTTTGGAGATCTCTCAACTTTCTCAGACCGTTAGGTCCAGCAACTAGCAGAGAGAGGGTGGGTTAGCGGTCAAAAAACACTTGGTTTCTTGATTCGTTTTCCGAGAATTGCTAGATGACTTCACTGCAGCCCTGTGAGACGGTCTTGGTAATCAATTCCCCGATTCAGATCTGATTATCCTGCGTCTAGCACAGTGCTTGGTGCGGAGCAAGCTCTTAACAGATCTCGAAATTATCATTACTATTATCAGTCAATCAATGGTATTCATTGATCGCTTACTCTGTGCGGAGCACTGTAATAAGAGTATGATATAGCGGAGTTGGTGGACACGATCGCTGCCCACCACGAGCTTAAAGTTTACAGTCTAGAGCCTTATTTTTCTTTTTATTAGATGATATTTTCCATATTCTAATTTCCATCTGTCCCTGCACTGTGTCAGAGTTCAGAGGTCAAGCATCTGAGTCTTGGAATTCCTGTGCCTCCCCGACCTCGCACCCTCTCGACTGCGAGCTCGTCAGGGGCAGGGAACTGGTCTCCCAACTCTTCTGTTGTCCCCTCCCAAGCACTTAGTACTCGGCACACAGTAAGCGCTCAGTAAGTACGATGGAGCGACAAGGCTCTCGTCCCTACAGCCAAGTGTCCTGACACTGAAACGAGGAGCATTCATTCATTCAGTAGTATTTATTGAGCACTTACTATGTGCAGAGCACTGTACCAAGCGCTTGGAATGGACAAATCAGTAACAGATAGAGACAGTCCCTGCCCTTTGATGAGCTTACAGTCTAATCGGGGGAGACAGACAAGAACAATGGCAATAAATAGGGTCAAGGGGAAGAACATCTCATTTAAACAATTGCAAATCCTCAGCCGCCGCTCTTAGCCCCTCTCGTAACCACTGGTTGTAGTGGTGGTTACATTTATTGAGCGTCACCCGGGGGCGGTGCACTGTAGTGAGCGCCTGGGAAAGTACGACGGAAGCACTGGGCCAAGCTGAGAAGCAGCGTGGCCAAGTGGATAGAGCATGGGCCTGGGAGTCAAGAGGAACCGGGTCCTAATCCCTGTTCCATCACTCGTCTGCTGTGTGACCTGGGGCCACTCACTTGACGTCTCTCCACCTCGTTTACCTCATCTGTGTAATGGGGATGAAGACCGGTGGGACAGGGACTGTATCCAACCTGATTATGTTGTATCTACCCCAGTGCTTAGGACCGTGCCCGCCACACAGTAAGCACTTGAGAAATACCACAGTTATTCTTATTATTCATTCATTCATTCATTCAATAGTATTTATTGAGCGCTTACTTTGTGCAGAGCACTGTACTAAGCACTTGGAATGTACAAATCGGCAGCAGATAGAGATTGATGGGCTTACAGGCTAACTGGGGGAGACAGACAAAGACAGTAGCAGTAGATGGAATCAAGGGGAGGGACATCTCATTAAAACAATAACAATAAATAGAATCAAGGGGATGTACATCTCATTAACAAAATAAATAGGGTAATGAAAATATATACAAATGAGCGGACGATCACAGTGCTGAGGGGTGGGGACGGGAGAGGGGGAGGGGCAGAGGGAAAGGGGGGGAAAAGGGGCTTATCTGAGGGGAGGTGAAGGGGGGGTAGAGAGGCAGCAGAGGGAGCAGAGGGAAAAGAGGAAACTCAGTCTGGGAAGGCCTCTTGGAGGAGGTGAGCTCTAAGTAGGGCTGGTGAGCTCTCAGTAGGGCTCAGTAGTATTTACTCTCAGTAATTACTGTCAGTAGTATTAGTGATGACATTTACAGAGCATCATCCAGGGGCAGTGCCCTATACTAGGTACTTAGGAAAGCACGACAAAATCAAGAGGGCGGCCACGTCACTCGGCTGGCTGCCGTTTCGGGGCCCGCAAGCCATCATTTCCCCACAAGTTTCGGCGAGGCGCCGTCGTCTTCCTTGTTCCGGACTCCGGAAGGCCTGCCCGTCTCACTCCCTATCACATCCTCCGACCGGTTCGTCTCCAGACCGACTTCCCCTCGGCTCTCCGCACCGAGTCGTCGACCCTCCCGGCCGCGGGCTAGCCGTCATCCTCGAGCTTTTCCTCGGAGGGCGAAAGAGTGAGCAGTCGGATGCGACAGAAGCGAGGTCGGTCCTCTTCCCCTCCTCCATCCTCCTGAAACGTTCCGCCGAACATCCGCTCCCTTCCCCGGTCGATTCCCAGAGCCGGCCGTCACTCGGCCGTGCAAGTCGCAGGCTAGGCTCGGGGAATGAGCTGTGAATGTCAGGGCGGGGATGATTTCATTACGGGTGGCATATGTATCATATTAATCTCCAGTTTTAGAACACAGCTCTGGTTTGGAAAATTGTCTCCGCAGAATTTTAAAACCAAGGAGAAGCCGTCTTTTAACGCCAGTCGTTTAGTCCGGGGAGAAACGTCGGTTTAGTGATTCCACGGGAACTAACGCTCCGACTTGGAAGAGGTCGAGTGCGGTTGAAGGAAGATAAATTTTTAAATTGTTAATTTTAAATTTTTTCGAACGATAAATTACCTCCCTGGCATTACATCTCTGTAGATTTATTTTGGATCTTTCTGCCTTGCTTGCTCCTCTCAACACTATTGGGTGGAGAGATCGCGGTCCAAACCTTGGCTTTAGAAAACACCCAGGTCTGGCCTAGAACTGGCGAGGAATTGCATGGAAAGGAAAGGGCAAAGACCAAAAAAAAAAAGAGAGAATGAGAGAGAGAAATGAGCCACTGAACAAAGGTGCTGTGTTGGTCGACATTTCCCAGAAGCCATCGGCGCATTCTGAGAAGGGTTTGCCCCAGGAAAGTACGATAGAAACATGAGGAAAGTTCCCAGCCACGAATTTAGAACACTAATGGGGTAGATAGACTTGAAAATATTTATAAATATTAATTGGGATTTTTTTTGAATGGCATTTACTAAGCACTTACTGTGTGCCAGGCATGGTCCTAAGTGCTGGGGTAGATAAAGAGTAATCAGGTTGGACGTAGTCCGTGCCCCACTGGGGTTCACAGTATTAATCCCCATTTTACAGATAAGGTAACTGAGGCACAAAGAGAAGTTAAGTGACTCACCCGAGGTCAAACAGCAGACAAGTGGCACAAGCAGGAATAGAACCCAGATCCTCTGACTTCCAGATCTGCTCTCCTGTGCTCTACCCGATAGGCCAAATTGGCCATACCACATAACAATCATTCATTCATTCATAAGTGCTGAGGATGGGTTTATTATTATTAATAATAATAATGATATTTTTATTCTGGTATTTGTTAAATGCTTATTGTGTGTCAGTCACTGTACTAAGTGCCAGGGTAGATAGAAACAATGAGGTCGGACACGGTCCCTGTCCCACGTGGGCTCTCGATCTCAATCCCCATCTTACAGGTGAGGGAACTGAGGCACAGAGAAGCAGAGCGACTTGCCCAACATCACACAGCTGGCGAGTGGCGGGGCCGAGATTAGAACCCTTGATCTCCTGACTCCTAGGCCTACGGTCTATGCACTACACCATGAATAAATGTAAAAGTGCTAGAGGTGGCCGATGGGTCGATGTGTCTCGGGAGTTGGCAGTTGTACAGCAAGGGGAGACTTGTTATCGAAGTGGGGATTTGAAGGCGGGCAGGGCTTTGGTCTTTTTCATGGAAATAACCCTCCCCGTACCCTTCGCCAGAGTCTGTCATTGATATTTATCGAGCGATCACTCTGTGCAAAAGCACCGTCCTGAGCGTCGATGGAAGGTGGTGAGTGAGGGGATGGGGGCGGGAGAGTCGAGAGCCGAGTGCAGGTAGAAGGTGAGAACGGGAGGAGTGAAGCGAGCTAAGTAAAGAGCGGTAGGTGAAGAGAGAAGCTGGGTAAGATGAGGAGAGTCTTCCGAGACGCTTGAATCCGATCGTGAAGGGCACTTTGAGGAGCTTAATCAGTAACTGGAGTGATTAGACCGTAAGCCCGTCAAAGGGCAGGGACTGTCTCTATCTGTTATCTCTTGGATTTGTCCATTCCAAGCGCTTAGTACAGTGCTCTGCACATAGTAAGCGCTCAATAAATACGAATGAATGAATGAATGAATGAATGAATGAATGAATGAATGAATGAATGAATGAATGAGGAGACTCTTCCCAGACACGTGAAACCGACTGTGAAGGGGAATTTGAGGAGCTTAACCAGTAACTGGAGTGATTAGACTGTAAACCCGTCAAAGGGCAGGGACTCTCTCTATCTGATACCGATTTGTACATTCCAAGCGCTTAGTACGGTGCTCTGCACGTAGTAAGCGCTCAATAAATACTATTGAATGAATGAATGAATGAGGAGAGTCTTCCGAGACACGTGAAACCGATTGTGAAGGGGAATTGGAGGAGTTCAACTAGTAACTGGAGTCATTAGACTGTAAACCCATCAAAGGGCAGGGACTGTCTCTATCTGATACCCATTTGTACATTCCAAGCGCTTAATACAGTGCTCTGCACACAGGAAGCGCTCAATAAATGCTATTGAATGAATGAATGAATGAGAAGAGTCTTCCGAGACAGGTGAAACCGACTGTGAAGGGGAATTTGAGGAGCTTAACCAGTAACTGGAGTCATTAGACTGTAAGCCCGTCAAAGGGCAGGGACTCTCTCTATCTGTTACCGATTTGTACATTCCAAGCGCTTAGTACGGTGCTCTGCACATAGTAAGCGCTCAATAAATACTATTGAAGGAATGAATGAAAGGTGAGAGTAGTAGGCCTCCAACACTGGCAATTCGCAAATGTGGTAGAGGTCGTGGGCTTTGTAGGCCATTTTTTTCTGGTATTCGTTAAGCTCTCTCTCATACGTCAAACACTGCTGTAAGAGGGGCAGGGATTGTCTCTATCTGTTGCCGAACTGTACATTCCAAGCGCTTAGTACAGTGCTCTGCACATAGGAAGCGCTCAATGAATACTATTCGATGAATGAATGACTGGGGTAGATCGAATTGTACGTTCCAAGCGCTTAGTACAGTGCTCTGCACGTAGTAAGCGCTCAATAAATACCATTGAATGAATAAATGACTGGGGTAGATAAAAGTGAATAGGATGGACGCAGTCCCTGTTCCACAAGGGGCTCACAGTCTAAGTAAGAGGGAGAAAGGGGAAAACCGAGTCTCCGAGAAGTGAGTGAGGTGACTAACCCAGGGATAAACGGCAAGCACTTGGCAGAGGCGGATTTAGAACCCAGTTCCTTTGACTCCCAGGCCCTCGCTCTTTCCGCTAGGCCCCGCCGCTTCTCTCAGCCTTAGCTTCGAACCCGGCTCCAACCTCTTTACGTCCGACTCCTCAGCCACAACTCTCGGTCTCGTGTAATGTCGACGAGCCGTCGACGGCCAGCCGTTCGGGAACCGAGTTCAGCCGGGGTGACTGGGGTTTCTGTAGAGCTTCGTGACGGAGTCTGATCCACTTGCCCTCTCTCCCTCTTCTTCGAGGATGCCCTGGGTGCGGGAGGTGCCATATCGATTTTTATTGTCATCTCTGTCCAGCGGAAGGCAGCCGGGCAGCTGACCAATTTCACGAAGCATACGCTTCTGTGCTCTTCTATCCCTGCCCTCTTTTCATCACTAGATCTTAAGGCCCTCGAGAGCAGGGATTATCTTTCCTTACTCTTTTGGGCTCTTCCGAGTGCTTAGTTCAGTCCTCCTCTCGCAGAAAGTGCTACTACTGCTAATAATAAAAAGAATAATAGTGGAATTTAAGCCCTTACTGTGTGCCAAGGACTGAACTAAGCCCTGGGGCAGTTCTGTGATACTCTGGTATCAAATAGATATATGATACATATATCTGAGGCAGATATATATGATATGGGGAAGCAGCGTGACTCAATGGAAAGAGCCTGGGCTTGGGAGTCAGGGGTCATGGGTTCGACTCCCGGCTCTGCCACTTAGCTGTGTGACTGTGGGCAAGTCACTTAACTTCTCTGTGCCTCAGTGACCTCATCTGTAAAATGGAGATTAACCGTGAGCCTCACGTGGGACGACCTGATTACCCTGTATCTACCCCAGTGCTTAGAACAGTGCTCTGCACATAGTAAGCGCTTAACAAATACCAACATTATTATACTCAGATGAGACACCGTCCCCATCCCACAGAGGAGCTCACAGCCTAGGAGGGAAGCAGGGATTGAATCCCCATTTTCCAGACGAAGCAACTGAGTCACAGAGAAGAGTTAAGCGACTTGCCCGGAGTCACACAGCATTTAAGTGGCAGAGCCCGGATTAGTCCTCAAGCCCTATGACTTCCAGGTCTGTGTTTTTTCCTCTAGGCCAACGTGCTGAATAATAGTTTTTTCTTCACAAACTGGGAAAAGTGAAGGGATCAGATAGGCTGAGAGAAAAAAAAACCAGGCCGTTAGCCTGGAGAGAAACTCTAGGTGATTCTTTTCCCAAAAGACTCACCTATATATTTTGAACCCAAAGTGCAAGTAAGCTAAAAGGCAGCCCTGGCATAAATTCAGAAGGTAATTACCATTTTCCCAAATTTGGTACCTTTTGGAAATGTCACTTCTATTAGGTCTAATCATTAGGTTCCACGATCACAACGAAATTAGTAATCACTGTGATATTTGTGAAGGGCTCACTATATGCCAAGCACTGCACTAGGAACCGGGGTACATACAAGATCATCAAGTCGGTCCCACCCGGGACTTCACGTCTAAGTGGATGGGAGAGCAGGTGTTGAATTCCCATTTTACAGATGAGGAAACGGAGGCCCCCGAGAAGTGAAATGACTCATCCAAGGTCACGCGGCAGGGGACCGGCCTAGCCGGAATGAAAGCCACGTGCTCTTGCCGCTGGGCCACGTTGCTTCCCAGAAAAAATTTAAATGGCCACCACGTCCAGGGATAATTTTGTTCAGGCAAAAGCCGCCTGGCAAAACCGGCGGGCAGCAAACGTCGATGGTCATCATCGGCGGTATTTATGGAGCGCTTGCTCTGCTCAGAGGGCTTCTGGTGGGCAGGGACTGTGGCTGTTATATTGTTATACTGTACTCCCCTAAGCGCTCATCACAGTGCTCTGTACATGGTAAGTGCTCATTAAATACAATTGACTGACTTGGGCGCTTGGGAAAGCACAATACACCAGAGTTGGCATATAGGTTCCCTGCCCACACCGAGTTTACAGGGAGCGGCGTAGCAGCGTGGATAGACCATGGCCTGGGAGTCAGAAGGTCGTGGGTTCTAATTCCGGCTCCTCCACTTGTCTACTGTGAGACCTTGGGCAAGTCACTTCACTTTTCTGGGCCTCAGCCATCTCGTCTGTAAAATGGGGATTCAAACGGTGAGCCCCGTGCGGGAGAGGGACTGCGTCCAATCCGATTTGCTCCTATTCATCCCAGAGCTCAGTACGTTTCCTGCCACATAGGAAGCACTTAGGAACTACCATAATCATTATTATTATTATTACCGTCTAATAGGGGACACAGACATCAATACAGTTAAATCGATCATTAAATCTAAAGATGAGGACGTGTGTGCCGAGGGACTCTGGGTGGGTCAAACAGCAAATGCACTTGGGGGAGCCTCCTACATCCCTCCGGGGTTGACTCGAACCTCGGCCCCTTGGGAGGAACGCTCGGTGACGCATCCCGACCTAGAAACAGTCCATCCTTTTCCCCGTCGGTCCGAGCCAACGCCCCGAGGTCTCGGCAGTGATGGTTTCCACCCGGGGAGCCCGAGCCGGGAGAACACAAGCCATTGACTCTTTCCTACAATGGGAGGCTTTCATGGCTAATTGGTATGCAGACGACGTCAGTGATTTTCTTCCTCCACTTCAGTCTCGCTCGGACACGTCCGAGTTCTCGGAATGCGTTCCCTTCCCACCCCGTCAATGGATGACTTTCTAGCGGTGCCCGTTGGATAAAGAAGGGAGAGTCGGGAGGACTCGGCATCGGGCTCCGTGGGTGGGTTTTTTTTTTCCGTTCGCCGGAGCGTCGCCGTTTGGGGGGGCGGAAGGTGGGATGGTGTCGTGTCGTCGAACCCAGGACCGCCGGGTTTGTAACGTCGTCCTCGGGGGTCAAGGGGCGCAACTCGATCTCTGAGGAACGTGACCTTTTGACCTTCCTCCTCGTGCCCGCCTCGAAGAGATAGTCTGGCGCAGGGGGCGGTGAATTTCGGCGGTCCGGCAGAATGGATCCCGGGGTCTGTCCTCTCATCGCCTTGTTCAGATGACCACAGATTGGGACTTTTTTTCATTATTGGAATGCTATTATTCAGTGGACTGTGCCCTGAAAATGTGGGGGTTTTTGTTTCATTTAAAGAGACCGATATTGTGCAGAAGTCCTCAGGGAGCCAAGAATCTTTTTCCCTAATTCCCTTCGTGCCTGTTTTCCCTTTTTTTTCCTCTCACGGCTTTAGCAAAATTAGAGAATACTGAAGTGTGCCCTCAGACAGTTTGAATTTTTAAAGTACCAAATGAACGGTGCTCTTTAGAAACTCATGAGCCTGATGTCGTCACCGCCGTCCGAAAGCTAGGAAAGATAACTGTCACGCGTCCGGTCGTCCAGTCTCACGGTCCTTTTGAAGGTGTTTAAGTTTCAGGACATGTGCCCCCGCACCCATTCAGAATCTTCGGTCACCATTTGGCAGAGGAAGAAAAAGTTGTAATTCGGGGGGCCTCGTTCTAGCGAAAGGGACTTCTTAAGAAACCGTGTGGTTGATCCCAGATTCTGAGCTGGGACGGAAGAAATAGCATTAGCCTGGATGAGCAGTCTTAGCCATGTGTTTAATCTTTTGGATTCATGCCTGGCTGTGGAGTGTGAATTTTAGATCTGTGACCACATTCATCGGAGAGTAGCCGCTCCTCCATCGTTTCTGTCCCCTCAAGGATAGTCAGAAGGCCACGGAGGACTCTAATCCCGGCTAGCACCGCTTCTCTGTTGTCGGACCTTGGGCAAATCGCTTCCCTTCTCTGTGCCTCACTTCCCTCATCTGTAAAATGGGGATGGAGGTCTTGAGCCCCGTGTGGGACAGGGACCGCGTCCAACCCGATTGGCTTGTATCCACCCCAGTGCTTAGAACAGTGCCTGTCACACAGTAAGCCCTTAACAAATTCCACAGTTACTATTACTGTTATTATCCTTTTAAAGAATGGGGGAGAGTAATCAACGTGACTGTCATCACGGGGCTAAAAAGATCCAGCGTACAACAACACGTACGGGATCTCAGGCTCGGGCTATGAACGGTAAAGCTGACCCTGCCTCGGAGTTCACAGCGGAGCACTACCAATCAGTCAGTCGTACCGATTGAGTGCTTACCGTGTGCAGAGCACTGCCCAAGCGCTTGGGAGAGCGGAACGTAAGGGAGTCGGTAGACACGTTCTCCGCCCGCAACGGGCTTACCGTCTTCAGGACGCTCTGTTATTGCTCTGGCGCTTTCTACTCTGGTTGTGTATGTATCGAGTTTGTCTGTCAGAGCTTCCTTAATAATCAGCGTAGTATGGAAGCACTTAGTCTGTGCCTTTTAAGTACTGGGGGAGAAACTTAATCTGATTCTCTTGCCCACGGTCTGTGACCTTGAGTCATTTGACATTCGCCCCAAACCCACAACACTTAGGTACGTATCTTGAAGTTATATATTAAAAATTCTTTATTTATAGTAACGTGTGTCTCCCCCTCGATATGGGCAAGGAATGCGTCTACCCACTCTGTCGTATTGTCCTCTCCCAAGAGCTTAGTACAGTGCTCTGCACATAATAATAATAACGTTGGTATTTGTTAAGCGCTTACTATGTGCAGAGCACTGTTCTAAGCGCTGGGGTAGATACAGGGTCATCAGGTTGTCCCACGTGAGGCTCACGGTTAATCCCCATTTTACAGATGAGGTCCCTGAGGCCCAGAGAAGTGAAGTGACTCGCCCACCGTCACACATCTGACAAGTGGCAGAGCCGGGAGTCGAACCCATGACCCCTGACTCTGAAGCCCAGGCTCTTTCCACTGAGCCACGCTGCTTCCCTAATAATAGTAGTAACAGTAAGAATTGCGGTATTTGTTAAGCGCTTACTATTCACCCCTCCTTGAGCCCCACAGCACTTATATCCAAATCTGTATTTTACTTATTTATATTCATGCCAGTCTCTCTAGACTGGGAGGTTGTTATGGACAAGGAATGTGTCTACCAACTCTTCTGCATTCTCCCAAGCGCTTAGTGCAGGGCTCTGCCCAGAGTAAGCACTCGATAAATACCATTCATTTGTTGATTGATGGATTGATGGATACAAGCTAATAGAGTTGGACCTGTCCCACAGGGGGCTCCCAGTCTTAATTCCCATTTTACAGAGGAGGGAACCGAGGCCCAGAGAAGGGAAGCGACTTGGCCGAGGTCACACGGCAGGCAAGTGTTCAATAAATACCACTGACCGATCGACACGACCAAATCAATCGCATTTCTTGAGAGTTTACTGTGTACGGAGCACTTTGTACGGAGCACTTTACTACATGCTTGGGAGAGAACAGTATCATGATAAATGGACCTGTTCCCTGCCCACAACGAGTTTACAGTCTAGAGGGGAAGACCACCATGAATATTAACAAATAAATTACAGATATGGACCTAAGTGCTGTGGGGCTGGGTGGGGGGGATAAATACTGAGTCACAGGAGTTTGGTTTGGGACAGAAAAACCAGTAATAGTCCATTCAGGCTAAAACGTATCGTCACCTCCTCAGTTCCAGGCTCCCGCCTGATAGCTGAATCTGGGTATCTTCTTCTGGAACGCGGGACCGGGCTGCTTGGAGAAACTCCCTGGCGATCCTCCAATTATCCCTTGATCTAGTACTTGAAAAGCGGCATCGTGGGCCATCAGTAAATGTGGAGATCGAATCTCCCTTAGTGGGCGATTTTATTTTCCCCATCCAGGAAAATAAAAATATTCCTCTTGAAATCCCGGAAGCTCTCCCCTGGTGTATAAACAAAGAAGAGAACGAATTCAGCCGCATGAGAAATGGAGCTAATACCCGTAAAATGAAGTCTCGACCTGATCAGGAAACGTTGGTAGAGAACAGCAGAAGGAAACTCTGGAAAGCAGCCACTGGCCCTCCCCCACAGTGTATTCGGATACTTCGCTCCCAAACCCTTCCATCTAGCAAGTAATTTGCTTCGACTAGAGAGATTCCCCCCCATGGCCCTCATTTAATTTCCCCAGGTCTCTTTTCTTCTTCTGAAAAATCCATTTCCAGCCCCGTGAGTGTATTGGAGCTAGATTGGTCCCTAAAGCCCGAGAAACCAATGACACTGACAGACTTCCTGAATCAGCTTGATTTCCTTGGTGCCCTTTCCTCCAGGACACGAGAGGCCTCTGGTGTTTCCCCACTGCGAAGCTCCTATATTGAAATGCACTTTACTCCCAGGCAAGAATTTATTAGAGTCAAGTGTCCGGATCTCGTTCCGGGCAGGGAATGTGTCATCTCATTCTGTTGTGTTGTCCTCTCCCAAGAGCTTAGTCCAGTGCTCTGCCCATGATAATAATAATTATGGTATTTGTTAAGCGCTTACTATGTGCCAAGCCCTGTTCTAAGCCCTGGGGTAGATACAAGATAATCAGATTGGTCACGGTCCCTGTCCCGCTTGGGGCTCACGGTCTCAGTCCTCATTTTCCAGATGAGATCAGTGAGGCCCATCCAAGTGAAGCCGCTTGCCCCCGGCACTTAGTACAGTGCTCTGCACACGATGAGCGCCCAAATAAGTCCGACTGAATGAAGATGATTAGACTGTAAGCCCGTCGAAGGGCAGGGACTGTCTCTATCTGTTACCGATTTGTACATTCCAAGCGCTTAGTACAGTGGTCGGCACATAGTAAGCGCTCAATAAATACTATTGTATGAATGAAGGGGCAGAGCTGGGATTAGAACCCACTACCTTCATCTCCCAAGCCCGTGCTCTTGCCATTAGGTCATGCTGCTTCTCACCTAGTAAGTGCTCGATGAATACAATCGATTTTTCAATCATCCTCACCCTCCTCTTCAGCCGCATGGCCCTGATGGAGAGAGAGCTGGCCTGGGGAGTCAGAGGGACCTGGTTTCTAATCCCGGCTCTGCCACTTGTCCGTTAAATAATAATGTTGGTATTTGTTAAGCGCTTACTATGTGCAGAGCACTGTTCTAAGCGCTGGGGTAGACACAGGGGAATCAGGTTGTCCCACGTGGGGCTCACAGTCTTAATCCCCATTTGACAGATGAGGTAACTGAGGCACAGAGAAGTTAAGTGACTCGCCCACAGTCACACAGCTGACAAGTGGCAGTCCCGGGATTCGAACCCATGATCTCTGACTCCAAAACCCGTGTTCTTTCCACTCAGCCACACTGCTTCTCTAAATGACCCTGAGCAAGTCATGTTCCTTCTCCGTGCTTCAGTTCCCTCATCTGTAAAACTGGGATTCAAACTGGGAGCCCCATGTGGAACATGGGCTGTGTCCAACCTGATTATCATGAACCAACCACAGTGTTTAGTAGAGTACCCAAAGCGTAGGAAGCATTTAACAAATACCATGAAAAAAACTTCATATAATACTCTGTCCACAGTAGGTGTAAAACGAATGCCATGGATTGCCGCAAAACACGCTTTCCTATTAAACTGGCCGGACACCAGACGGCTCTGCAGCTCGGGCTAAGTAGTGCGAAACATAATGGAAAGAATTACTGCAGTGCATCTTCTTACCGATGTGATTTTTCTTTTAATCTTCATAAAAGAAGTGTGGATTTTTAGGCTTAAATGGACCGACGATCTAAAGCGCTCGTATTTTCGACCCCGAGCATTCTCCCGCAGAGTAGAATCGCCGGGGCGGTTTGAAGAAACGAGATTTCACGCCTTAATCCAGCCTGGGCGGAGATCGGGAGGCTTTCTCGGAATCTCCCACCGAACTAACGCAGGGGGCGAAGAGGAATGCAGTTGGTTTTTTATGGTCTTTCTTAAGCACTTACTATGTGTCAGTCAGTCAGTTGAATTTATTGAGCTCTCACTGTTTGCAGAGCACTGTACGAAACTCTTGGGACAGTGCAGTACAATAATAAATGGTCACATTCCATGTCCGCAGTGTGTTGATGGTCCAGAAGTGGAGACAGACATTAATATAAATAATAACGGACAGATATGTACATGAGTGCTGTGGGGCTGGGAGGGGGGATGAATAAAGGGAGCAAGTTAAGATGACGCAGAGTGGTGTTGAAGAAAAGGAATAAAGGGATTGCTCAGGCAAGGCCTCTTGGAGGAGATGTGCCTTCAATAAGCACCGGGATAGGTACAAGTTGTTTTATTTTTTTAAATCAATCTCTCGCTGTACTTCCTTCTCAAACCTATCTCTTTTTTCTTGCTCTACATCTGTTGTTGGGGCATAAACCTGAAGTATTGTCATTCTGAATGGTTTTCCTCTGAACCTAATGGCTATCAGTCGGTCATTGGCAGGATTATATCCAATAACTGTCTTAGCCGTTTTCTTCGTTACAATTACCCCGTGGCCATTTCTTCTTTTTTCAGCGTGGGCAGAGTAGTGTTTGATGTGCTCATTCGATTGGAAATTCCCAATACCAGTCTGTTATCTTATCTTACGTTATCTTATTATATCGCCTTGTCCGTTCATCCTTTACACCAAATACCTACCGAGAGAAGCCGGATCTGATGAAGTAAAGATTGGAGTAAGGGATGTAAACAGCCTTCGTTTTGCTGAACCTTCAACCCTACTAGCAGAGAGTGAAGACTTGAAAGGCTCAATATTAAAAGTTAAGCAACGGAGCAGTAAGATGGGCCTACATTTGACTGTCGAGAAAATAAAGATCACGACAACCGGAAGTTTTAGCACATTCGTAGTGGATGGAGAGAAGATTGACATAGTTGACCCTTTTTTCTCTCCTGGGGTCGATAATCAATACTTAAGGAATTAGATGCCAGGAAATACGCCCAAGATTAATGTTGATCTTGCTATGAAGATCCCGGAAAAAGTCACGAAATGTGCCGATGTAACAACTGCCATAAAAATACAAAGTGTCAAGTCTGCGGTGTTTCCGACGACAATGTATGGATCCCAAAGCCCGACAGTGAAGAATCAGAATGGAAAGAACATCGATTCTTTAGAAATGTGGTGTTGGAGAAGGCTTTTGCGAATACCGTGGACCGCCCGAAAAACAAACAAATGGATTTTGGGGCAAATTAAACCATAGCGGTCTTTGGAAGGCCAAATGACTTGACTTAGACGAGCATATTTTGGATACATCATCAGGAGGACTAATTCTCTGGAGAAGACAATGATGCTAGGAAAATTCCAGGGATAATGTGGAAGAGTCAGCACCTAAACTGAAGGGACCCTTGTTTCCTGAATAAAGAAGCGTGGGCCTCAACAGGCCCAAGGGCTCTTCCCCACTTCTTCCGACGCTACTTCCTTTTAGGCTCCGAGCCTGTGGCTTTCGGGCTCCGGCCAAAACGGAAACATTTCTCCCGGGACAACGGAGCTTGCAACACCCCCGTTGCTTCCTGATGCTGGCTCGTCTCAGTCGACCTTTTCCCAATTTCCTTCTGAATCATCCTAATTCGGCATCTCTCTGTGGCTTGAAGGAAGGTGGCTCTTCCCTTCTTGAATTTCTAGTTTGCTCAGGCACGCTGGGATCACGGCCCAAACAAACACCGCTTCATTTAAGAGGCAGAATGTCTGCTGGTGTCTTCACCCTCCGAGAGCCATTCTTTTTAATTAATCATGCGACGAATCAGAAAAAAACAAGGATTCAAGAGAATAGACATGGGCTTATCTTTGAGGGAAACATGGCAAATCCGTCTGCGTTTAGATGACTCGGACAGATCTGGGAATGGTCTCATTTCTTCTTTTCCCACTCCCTTCTCCGTCATCCTGATTAGCTCCCTTTATTCACCCTTCCTTGAGCCCCACAGCACTTAAATCCAAATCTGTATTTTACTTATTTATATTCATGTCAGTCTCTCCAGACTGGGAGGTTGTTATGGACAAGGAATGTGTCTTCCAACTCTGTTGCATTCTCCCAAGCGCTTAGTACAGGGCTCTGCCCAGAGTAAGCACTCAATAAATACCATTGATTTGTTCATTGATGGATTGTTTGATAGCAGTCGGGAGGAGCACCCGGCAGATCGGACCGTTCCTCTCCAGTTTGGAATCTGAGGTTGGGATAATAGTAATAATAGTGTTTAAGCACTTACTATGTACCAAGTACTGTTCTAAGCACTAGGTTCAAGGTAATCAAGTTGGACACAGTCACCGTCCCACATAGGACTCACAGTTTTAATCCCCATTTTACAGATGAGGTAAGTTAGGCTCAGAGAAGTGAAGCCATTTGTCCAGGGTCTCGCAGCGGACTTGTGGGAGCGAGGGAATTCGAATCCTCATCCTAAATGTGTCACCCAAATGCGTTCATTCAGTCCGTCGGTGATGTTTATTGAGCGCTAACCCTGTGCAGGACTGTCCCGAGTGTTGACGCATGCCATGTGGGTAAAACTGTTGCCTCACTTGTCCTTTCCCTTTGGACTTGAATCTCTCATTAAGGATATTACTGTGGTTATTGAATTCCAAGAAGGAACCCGACTCTTTAGAAACGATGAAGCTGAACATTTATAGGTGAGATAGAATCCTGAGAAAAGGGAAGAATCAATCAATATCTTGTGCTGACTGTGTCCAGATCACTGTACTAAGCATTTGGGAGAGTACAGTTCAGTAGAGCTGGTAGACACGCTCCCTGCTCACAAGCATCTTATCGTCCGGAGGAATGTCGGGTCTTCAAACCTAGCCGTAATTTGGGCAGCTTTATGAATTGCCCGCAGACCTTTTCTGCTCTCCTTCACGTGGCCGTCAGAGTATCCTTGGGTGGTGTTCGGTGGCATTTATTGAGCGCCTACTCTGTGCAAAGCAAAGGTATCCCTATCCCACACTAAAAATGGCAAAATCGGGGTTCCGACCGCGAAAGAAAATTACCTGAGGTCACCCAGGAGGCCAGTGCACAACTGAGATCGGGATCCGAATCTCTCAATTCGCAGAGCCTTGCTCTGTCACCTGGCCGTGCGATAGAAAAGAACAGCTCGTTAACGATTCAATCAACCATCCCAACGTCATCATCATCTTTTTTGTCTTAACGCCGGGACACCCTTTATGATTTTTTTGATGAAGAAAATGCTTCCCGAGGAATCATTTGGAGAATTAGAAGATGGTATTTTACTAATCTGTGGGGAAAAGGTAAGCACATTAATCTACATGGAAGTTTTTAATAAAACATGGACAATAAATCTCACTGAAATAATAGACCAGAAATCTGTTTGCCAAACTCTGCACAAGAATATCCTAAAAAGATTCCATTTGTCGGGCACGTACATTGTCGATGGAGAGATTCTGTACTCCTCCAAGCACATAGTGCAAGTGCTTCGCTTATAGTGAGCGCTGAGTGGCTACCATTGATTATGATTCACTCAATCGGTCGTCTTTATCGAGCCCCTTTTCTGTGAAGGGCACTGTACTGACCGCTTGGGAGCATACGACCGAGTTAGTAGATGAGGTGTCTGCCTTCAAGGAGTTTACTATTAGCTGAACAGTTTAGAAACTAGAACTTGGGGAGATGGAAGATGATTTAAAGACAGAAGAAGGAAAAGGATATAGGACCCTACGTTCCTTTTGGACAGGGATGATCTTCTACCAATTCTCTCGTACTGCACTTTTCCCAATCCTCAGTACTTAGTACTGTATTGCACACAGAAAGCAATTAATAACTCCCTCCGATCGATTGCATAATGGGGTGTGTAAATATGTCAAGAAGAGTTACCGGTGATTGTCGGTAATAATCACGATAATTGCGGTTTGTGTTAAGCGCTTACTATGTAGAAGCGCCGGGGTAGATGCTGTATATGCGGGTCGGATACGGTCCCTGTGCCATATGGGGCTCGCGGTCTAAATTGGAGGGAGAACAAGTGTCGGGCCCCCATTTTGTTGTCTCGTGCTGTCGAGTCGTGTCCGACCCAAAGCGACGCCGTAGATATATCTCTCCCGGAACGCCCCACTTCCATCTGCGGTCATTCTAGTAGTGGATCCGTAGAGTTTTCTTGGCAAAAATCCGCAAGTGGTTTACCGTCGCCTCCTTCCCTGCGGTAAACTCGAGTCTCCACCCTCGACTCTCTCCCGTGCAGCTGCTGCTCAGGAGAGGCGAGTTTTGACTTGTAGCAGATGGCCTGCCGCTCACCAGCCACTGCCCAAGCTACGAGTGGAATGGACGTGCCTCTGCTCGCCTCTCCCTCTCGTACCCGAGACTGGTAGGGTATCGGAAACTCTCCAGGTGCGACCCTGAGAGGGGCAACCCCCATTTTACAGGTGAGGAATCTGAGGCACGGAGAAGCCAAACGCCCTGCCCAAGGTGACACATGGTGGAGCCGGGATTAGAACCCAAATCCTTCTGACTTTAAGTCCTGTGCCCTTTCCATCGGGTCGGGCTGCTTTTCTCCATTGGTGTTTAGGTGGCACGGGAGTATCAAGCGGTAGTTAAGGGGCTGGAATCCGGGGAGAGGAGAAGTGAATCGAGAAAGGCCGAAGAAGAGTGGTGGATAGAGAATTCTCTAGGCAACATCGCCCCGTGATGGAATCCTCCAAAAAGGAACCCCATCTCCTTCGTCTCCCGAGGCTCCTACGTCTCCCAAACGGGGGCACATTTTTCACAACCCTAGAGACGCTTTGCTCATTCATGTGGCAATTGCTGTGTAACATAAATTGGGTTGATGGCGCCATCAATTTGACACAGGGGAGAGTTGGTTTACATAAATCACGAGCTATACTCATCATCCCTTCCTTCCCCAGCGGGCTCCCGGGTTGGCAAAAAAATAACATTTATCTGCCCGTCATCCCCGAACGGTGTCTCGGTTCGGAGGAAATCTCCCGAGGCTTTTAATGTTTTTGACCTTCCAGATCCTCCGGGAGTGTTTTGATGATGGTGATTGTTATTACGGTTCTAGCTAAGTGCTTACTATGTGGCAAGCACTGTTGAAAGCGCTGGGAGACAGTTGAAAGGCTGGACACAGTCCCTATCCCACATGGGGCTGATGTAATGAAGATAATAGTAAGAATGATGGAATTTGTTAAGCACATATTACGTGTCATGCGGCGTTCTAAGCACTGGGGTAAATACAAGCTAATAGAGTTGGACCTGTCCCACAAGGGGCTCCCAGTCTTAATTCCCATTTTACAGAGGAGGGAACTGAGGCCCAGAGAAGGGAAGCGACTTGCCCGAGGTCACACAGCGGGCAAGCGGCAGAGCCAGGATTAGAACCCAGGTCCTTCTGCCTCCCGGTCTGTGCTGCAGCTACTGAGCCACGCTGCTTCTGCAAATTATTGGGCGTGGTGGAGGACACTGTCCTCCGGATCGTTGTGGTGGAATGATTTCTGATGTCCGGTGATCCCTCCCCAAACAACTGGTCTCCGGTCCCAACTGGGTACGGGCTCTGGGCCGACACATGCTTCGTCTACCGTCAGTCGATCGATCAGTCCGTGGTACCTATCGAGCGCTTGCTGTGCGCAGAGTACTATAATAATAATAATGTTGGTATTTGTGAAGCGCTTACTTTGTGCAGAGCACTGTTCTGAGCGCTGGGGTGGACACAGGAGAATCAGGTTGTCCCGTGTGGGGCTCACAGTCTTAGTCCCCATTTTACAGATGAGGTAACTGAGGCGTAGAGAAGTGAAGTGACTCGCCCACAGTCACCCAGCTGTCAAGTGGCAGAGCCGGGATACGAACCCGTGGCCTCTGACTCCGAAGCCCGTGCTCTTTCCACTGAGCCACGCTGCTTCTCAAGCACCGTACTAAGCCCTAGGGAGACTACAGCAGAGCAGAGGTGGTAAATATGCCCCCTGCCCACAAGAAGCGGACAGTTTAGAGGAGAGGAGAGAAGCAGCGTGATCTACTGGCTGGATACCGGGCCCGGTAGTCAGAAGGACGTGGGTTCTAATCCCGGCCCTGCCACGCGTCTGCTGCGTGACCTTGGGCGAGTCGCTTCACTTCTCTGGGCCTCGGTTGCCTCGTGCGGAGGAGCAGCCTGGCCTAATGGATGGATCCCGGGCCCGGGAGTCGGAGGAGCTGGGTTCTAATCCCAGCCCTGCCACAAGTCCGCTTGGTGATCTTAGGCAAGTCATTTAACTTTTCTTGCCTCCGTTGTCTCATCCGTAAAATGGAGATCAAGACTGTGAGCCCCAGGCGGGACAGGGACAGTGTCCAAACTAATTACCTTGTATCTACCCCACCCCGTTCGAAGGGGTGACAGGCGGCGGAGTGGGGATTAGAACCCAGGTCCCCCTGGCTCCCAGGCCCGGGCCCCCTCCGCTAGGTCACGTTGCTTCGGCTTGCAGATGCCGCTTGGCAGGCAAGTGGCGCAGCCGGGATTTGGACTCAAGTCTTTCCATTCCAAGCCCTCGCTCTTTCTCTCGGCTCTGCGGGGTTTCCACTTATCCAAGTTTCTCTCTCGCCTTTGGGTGTTGATTTTGGCCGGCGGGGAACGTGCTCTTCCAAACACCCAAGAGGTGCTCGGTGGATAATGTTGATAGATTGATTTCGGGGCCATTCGAAACAAGGCAACTCCTGGAATTCAGCGTGCAGGCCGTAGATAACAGATAATGAATCACTCGGCGCTTTGCAGACCGAATCTCTCAGTCGGTGAGGATGTGTTAATGAAGAGTAGAGCTTGGAAATCACGCAATCCCCGTGTTTAATAAAGCTGGTATTTGTTAAGCTCTTACTACGTGCAGAGCACTGTTCTAAGCGCTGGGGTAGATACGGGGTAATCAGGTCGTCCCCCGTGAGGCTCACAGTTAATCCCCATTTTACAGGTGAGGGAACTGAGGTACAGAGAAGTTAAGTGACTCGCCCACAGTCGCACAGCTGACAAGGGGCGGAGCTGGGATTCGAACCCAAGAGCTCGGGCTCTTTCCACTGAGCCACGCCGAAGCACCTCTTATCTGTAGAACAGCGAGTGGTGGTTATCGAGCCCTTGCCGTGTGTAGAGCGCTGTACTGAGCGCAGGGTTTTTAGACACGTTTCCTGCCCACGGGGAGCTTTCCGTCTAGAACACTCCGTGCCCGGGAGAACACGGTAGAATTAATAGACGAGAACTCTGCCCCCCAGAAGCTATCCCGGCTCTGCCACTTGTCAGCTGTGTGACTGTGGGCAAGTCACTTAACTTCTCTGTGCCTCAGTGACCTCATCTGTAAAATGCGCATTTAGATTGTGAGCCTCAAGTGGGACAACCTGATGACCCTGTATCCCCCCCAGCGCTTAGAACAGTGCTCTGCACGGAGTAAGCGCTTAACAAATACCAACGTCGTTATCGTTGTTATCGTTATCTTTTGGGGGAGTCTAAAAGGGAGCGAATTAGAGCAGACCCCGAGATCCGTATCCAGGGGTGATTGATGGGATGGAGGACTGAGCAGGTGGAGAGAGGATGGGGAGAGAGAGAGAGAGAGACCCAGAAAATGAACGACCATCCGATCGCAAACATCCCTGAGAAGCTGGGATGACTCTCGCTGGATGCACAGTCCCCTGAAAAATGGCGTATTTCTTATTTCTCAATCACTGGTCTTGAATGGTTGTTCTTGAATAGGATTCAGCCTCCCTCAGCCCCACAGCACTTATGTCCATATTCGTAATTCATTCATTCATTCGATAGTATTGATTGAGCGCTCACTCTATGCAGAGCACTGTACTGAGCGCTTGGAATGGACAGATCGGTAACAGATATAGTCCATGCCCTTTGACGGGCTTACAGTTCATCTTCATATCCGTCTCCCCTTCTAGACTGTAAGCTCGTTGCGGGCAGGGAACGTGTCTACCAGCTCTGTTACGGTGCACTTTCTCAAGCGCTCCACACAGTGTCCTGCACGCCGTAAGCGTTCCGTAAATACCATCGATTGATGCGCGATTTCTTGCTCATCGTTGAATGAGGATAGGACAACTTTGTTCCATCCTGTTTTAACGCCTCGACTTTCTTTCTCCGTTGATGGGAAGATCAGACATATAAGGACAGCGATGATTTCTTAGCGAAATGGCCCGACCAAATTCCGTGCTTTATTAATTGTGGCGAGATCCTTGTAACTCTTTTTTTGGACTTTTACAATTCTAAAGAGACATGGCACAAGGCCGCGGACACAAAGGACCCTTTGTTCCAGCCGAAATGCGATCGAGGCTATTAATAGTTCCAATATTAAAAGGGCATGTTGTGTAGAGTGGCACTCTGGTATCTCCAGTTGTATTTGTTAGTAATGTTCAGAGTGAATTGATCCAAAAAAAAAAACCACCAAAAACCCAAGATACTCAGCCAGGAGCTCACCTCTTCACAGTTGTCGAGTAAACTACTGGAATGTGGAGATCAGTTCCGGTTTGAGAGGCTAGAAATGAGCTGTACTGAACACTCAGCCTAGAAATCTGAGAGAGTGAGGGGCCTCAGAGAGAGAGGGTGGCAGGGAATGTGTCCGTTTATTGTATTGTACTCTCCCAAACGCTTAGTACAGTGTTCATTCATTCACCGGTATTTATTGAGCGCTTATTGTGTGCAGAGCACTGTACTGAGCGCTGGGGTAGATACCAAGGTCATCAGATTGTCCCACATGGGGCTTGCGGTCTAAATCCCCATTTTAAAGATGAGGTTACTGAGGCACAGAGAAGTGAAGTGACTTGCCCACGGTCACACAGCTGCCAAGTGGCAGAGCCGGGATTCAAACCTGTGACCTCCGACTCTCCAGCCCGAGCCCTTTCCACTGAGCCACGCTGCTTCTCCAAATGGATGCTCAGTAAATAAGAAGAAGAAGAAGAAGAAGAAGAAGAATGTTGGTATTCGTTAAGCGCTTACTATGTGCCGAGCACTGTTCTAAGCGCTGGGGTAGGTACAAGGTAATCAGGTTGTCCCACATGGGGCTCACAGTCTTCATCCCCATTTTACAGATGAGGTCACTGAGGCACCGAGAAGTGAAGCGACTTGCCCAGAGTCGCACAGCTGACAAGCGGCGGAGCCGGGATTAGAACCCGTGAACTCCGACCCCTGAGCCCGGGTTCTTTCCACTGAGCCACGCTGCTTCTCTAGAAAAGTGAAGTGAGTTGCCCAAGGTCACAAAGCTGATAGGTGGCGGAGCTGGGATTAGAACCCATGACCTCCGTCTCCCAAGCCCGGGCTCTTTCCCCTAAGCCACACTGCTTCTCACTAAGCGCTCAATAAGTATGAATGAATGAATGAATGAAGGGAGACCAGAGACTGGGCTGCGCTCTCGCACTGAAGCGTTCGTTGCATCCGAGGCCGAGCATGTGTCTAGGAGCAGCAGCACGGTGTAGCGGACAGACCCCGGGCCTGAGAGTCGGAAGGTCATGGGTTCTAATCCCGCCTCCGCCGCTTGTCTTCTGGGTGACCTCGGTCAAGTCACTTTGCTTCTCTGGGCCTCGGTTACCTCGCCAGTAAAATGGGGATGGAGACTGTGAGCCCCATGTGGGACGGGGCCTGTGTCCAACCTGATTGGCTTGTATCTCCCCTAGGGCTTAGGACAGTCCGTGACCCGTAGTAAGCGCTTCACAAATGCCACGGGAGAAAAAAATTCCCAGAGGAGCCCCCCAAGTAGAGCTAGGCAGCCAAGTGGGAGGAATTGGAGGCGAAAAGCAGAGGGAGGTGTAGGCAGCTGGGGAGGAGGAGGAAGAAGAGGCGACGAGGAAGGAAGCTCATTCCCCTCAAATGCCTCCTGGGACGTTTCTCCATTTTTTAATCATTCCGTAGTATTTACTGAGAGCCTACTATAAGCACAAGCACCTTCCAGAGCGCTGGAGAAAATCCTGCCTCTGGCCTGGAACGCCCTCCCTCCACAAATCGGGCGGACGGTGACTCTCCCCCTGCTTTCAAGCCTTTTCCAAGACCCACCTCCTCCAAGAGGCCTTCCCTGACTGAGCCCTCCTTTCCTCTTCTCCCACTCCCTCCTGCGCCACCCTGACTTTTAGTCACCCCCCCCCCCCCCCGCCATCCCCAGCCCCACAGCAGTAATGTCCATATCTCTCATTTATTTATTGTTATTAGTGTCGGTCTTTCCTTCTGGACTACAGGCTCGTCGTGAGCAGGGAACGGGACTGTTTTTTCATTCAGTAGTATTTATTGAGCGCTTACTATGTGCAGAGCACTGTACTGAGCGCTTGGAATGGACAAATAGGTAACAGACAGAGGCAGCCCCTGCCCTTTGACGGGCTTAC